>NW_003852653.1:1037076-1060891 GCF_000181295.1 Otolemur garnettii | reverse complement strand
ATTTACTACTGCACTATGGTGGAACAGTCTATGTCCAGTACTTGCTTTTGTATTTGATCCTGAGCCTGGAGTCAGCAGGTGAGGCAATAGGAAAAAGAAATTGTAAAATAAGCGTGAGAATGGACAAAGTGGTATCCATAAGGATAAGCTAGTGTCTTCTAGGTGTATCCCTGCCTCTGAGGCTCCAAGTTTGATGATACAGGATATTTATAGGAGAAGTGTGTGCCTTTCTTTTGAGATAAATATATACATAGTTCAGCAAGAAGAGGTACAGGAAGGGCTGAGAAAGCTGCAGCTTTGGGTTCTGGCCCCCACCAATGTGGTAAACCAGAAGATATAAAACAACATACAAGAACTGAGAAAGTACCTAACCTTACTCTGATCTTCCAAGGAAAAACAGAACAACGTGGTTGCCATTTCTGCCTGACAAATGCTGTGAAAATTTCCCTTTGGGGCAACTCTAGCCTGGAAATGTAATGAAATGTGATTTAGGGGAACATACTCCTAGTTTAGATAAGCAGACCCAGTACAAAGCTACCATAATGCATCCTTAGTCAACTTGGCATATTCTCACAGTATAATTTGATTATATTATTATTTTTATAACTCATTTCTTCCTGTTATTTTAGTCTTTGTAAAAATATTTAGTTTCAAAGTAGGCCTCAGAACTTGCTATTTTAAAATTTCTCTCTTCATTCTGACATTCTCTTGTCAGACATTCTGACATCCCATGTTACTATCAAACATGGTCAATCGTTCTTACCTGACAGGATACCACTTTTCTATTATACAATGAAAATGCTATTAACCCTCCCAGTAAAAAAAAATAAATAAATAAAATAAAAAAGAATAAAATGTCTCTGTATTTGTTTTTAAGTGCTGTCCATTTTTCTTCCTGCTAAATTGCAGTTTGGAACTTAAACAGTAATATATAAGATCAACTACCATTAAGATATTTTATGTCATATAAAGGAGGATGGGAGAGGGAAATAATTAATTATAAATATGTACACAAATGTATTGCTTTAAAATAATAAAATCTCAAAAATATTTTATTACTTATTTCTACAACCGTTCTTGTAGTTGCAGCAGTCATTTATGTAAATATCTTATTCTACCACCCATTCCATATTCCTTCTGTTTTTGGGAAGTACTCTAGTTGTATTGTTGTATCTTGTGCAGTGACCCAAACACTCATTTCTAATAACTATGTGCTATGAGTAGTCCTACATGTATTGATTTGTTCTAGTTTTCTATTGACTTTTTTCATAGCTCATGAATGTACTAAGAGGCATTCCAGAAATATCCTACATTCCAGGCTTACTCCTCTTTGCCTCAAAGGTGTTACTAACATCATTTCTTCTTGGTTATCGCAACCAATCACCCATGTCACTAGAATACCCATCTCTGTCTGTTTATCCATTGGCAGGTAGTGCTTCAAAGTAGACAAATAATGATTTATCTTGGAGTTAAATGGAACCATTATTATGTTCCCTAGTAGAAATATTCCTCCATTGAGAACTAAAACGTCTAAATCTTGAGAGCCCAGTTAGAAGGGAACTCGAATGAATGTTTTCTAAGCATAATAATGAAATAAGGTAACTTCATTTCTGTTCCTTGATTCCTGGATCCATATATTCTGTCTATAAACGACCAAGGACTGTATATAATAATGACTATATTAGATCAACTATAGATTTTTAAGGTGCCATGACTGATTTTCAAAAACCATTTCTATTGGACCAATGATTCAACGTGATAAGACATGTAATCCATTTGATAAATTTGATCTCATTGTTAAATTCAAAAACCATAAGATTAGTTGGTAGAAACAATGCTCTGTGGAAGAGGATGATGAATACATTATTTTTATATAAAAAACATAATAAAGTTAGAAACTACAAATGGGAAACATTGCCTTTCAGTTTTAGATTTTAGTTAAGGCTTAACTGGACCCTCTATGCATTAAGAAAAGAAAAAAAATGTGTATACATATATATACATGTATTTGCACAAAATTAAATAAACTTATCTTTTGACATTGATGAAGATTCAAACTACTACTTTATCTTGTAATGTAATATTTCAGCAGAAAAATGTTAAAAACTCAGCTTTGAGTTACTGACAATATGGTATATTTAAAATTTTTATTCTTTCAAATAGGAATTCAAAGACAAATGGTACTTAAAAGTTTTCTGTATAAAAGAATAGTCTTTGGGAAACCAGAGACCAGTCTTTGGGAAATCTAATTTTTTAGTTTAATTTAAACAAATAATATGGGGAAATGGAACTTTTAAAAAACTTTAGGGAGATTTAAAATTACAAAATTAGGAGATCACTACAGTTCCTCGGATCATGCTCTCAATGCTGTACACAATCACACACGCACAAATGAAAATTAAAGTTTTATTTCAATATTCTATTTTTCCTCACCTCATTCTGTATTTCTTTAAAACAACTGATGATGTTTATTCTTTAAGTAAATAATTCAAAGATATAATAAAAAGGGTTTCCCCCCCTTTGGGAATTACTTGCAATGATACTATGTAGAAATGAGAGTAAAGATAATACAGAGTTAGGGTGATAGTATGTTAAAATCAGCAGTATAAAAATGTCATTATTAGCTGCTTGTTCTAATTTGTTTACAAAGCCAAGTTGATACTGTAATAACTGAATTCTTGGTATCTTTTAACCAACTAAGCTGCTTTTCATAAGAGTTGTTCAATTAAGATATTTGGCATCTTTAGCAGATTATATTATTCATCTGATATCCTTTATTTTATATTTTGGAAACTCAGAAAGTACTGAACTCAAGTAATTTGTAAATATCTGAGGGTTCCTAAAAATTAAAATTAGTGTAGAAATTTTAATTAGGAGTTTCAATATCCTTCAGGAGTTTGCTTTTTCACAGTAGTGTCCATAGGTGCATGTTTTTCTCCCAAAGTAGTGATTAAAAATGTACTCTTCACCCCTTAGCCCCTTAACGTCTTAGGCCTACATATTTTTTTCCATTCTGTAGATCTCCAAGAAACAAGGAATTTACTTTGTGCCTTTGTACTCTGGGCACAGACATTTAAGCTATGTATCACTATAGAGTTTTTCTGAAGAAATAAACTTGCTAGATTGTATTACAGAGTAGAGAGCCATGGTTTAGAACATCTTGATGATATTATGTGTCACTGGATGAAAGTGTCTCCAAATAGGGTAGTGAGGGAGCTTGTAAGTCCACAGAAAGATGAGAACAGCACTAGCATTTTATCTGCCTTTAACAAATAATGAAACTTCCTGCTAATGAGAATTGTCGTGATATCCCAAAGCTAACAGAATTTTTATACCTTTTCCTTTATGTTAATATTATTGGAAATTTCTTCATGATACCAGATGTATTGAGTCACTTTAAGTTCCTTCCAAAAAAATTAAGTTATGGGGTGGTGCCTGTGGCTCAAAGGAGTAGGGCACCGGCCCCTATACTGGAAGTGGAGAGTTCAAACCCAGCCCTGGCCAAAAAAACCAAAAAAAAAAAAAACTACAAAAAAAATTAAGTTATATATGTTTCCATCATTCATATGATATTATTTCAAAATGTAGATACTGGTATAAATTATTTGGTCAGGAAAGCTTTCTAAAAGGATCCAAAGAGGATGGTATATAATTATTATACTGTGTCCAAGTTCAAAGTATACCTTGTGTTTTATATAACTATTGTTGTCACCATATTTTCCTTCCCTGGTACACAGAATTCACTGGAGGCAGAAATAGGCATAACTTAATTTTATTGTGTTCAAAAAAAATCTGCTTGTACAGGAAAGAAAATGAAAGCATTTGTGTTAAAAGAGAAGGTTATATTCAATGAATCACATTTTGCAGAAACCTCTACTTAAATGATAGCAGCATGACACTAAAAATTTCTTGACAAACATTAATTTCTCTTTGTTTTCTAGAACCAGACACTATACTAGAATTACATTAGCATGAATTTGATGAAATTTCATTTTAGTAAATAATCTTACCTTCTCATCTTGGAATATTTTGACCTTATGTCTCTTCTACTTGTTGCACAGAATTTATGTAACACTGGCTTGCCCCAAAGGGGAAACAGACAAGAAATTCATTGCAGGTGGAATAGAGAGGAGTCAAATTACATCTAATATGTCATAAAAATATTTGTGGGATAAAAATGGATTCTGGATTCAGTGCACAGAATGCTAAAACTATCATATGAATCCTGCAATAATTATATTTCTAATGATAAAATGGGATTAACATAGTTTGTCTTCTCATCTCTACTCAAATTATCTTTACTCACACATAATAGGGTCATGCTCTGTATGACCATGTTTTGGTCAATGACAGATTGTGTATATAATGATGGTATCATAAGATCATAATGGAGCTGTCCTTTATAAATGTACTGTTTATGATCTTTTATGACATATTTGTACTGTATCTTTTCTATGTTTAGATATTATTGGATACAAATACTTACCATTGTGTTGCAATATCTTACAGTATTCAGTACAATAACCAAGGGACAATAGGCTATGGCGTAAATGTGCAGTAGGCTATACCATCTATGTTTGTAGTAGGCTACACCATCTAGGTTTGTGTAAGTATACTCTGTGATGTTTGCACAAAGACAAAAACACTTAAGGATTCATTTTTCAGAAAGTATCGCCCCTTTTAAGCAATAATGCTTGTGTTTATATAGAACTGGAAGGAAATCTAAACCACATAACAAAATACTATAATAGGATTTTACTAGTATTAACTTTATTATTGCCTATTAATTTTACATTAATGATTCATTCTAGTACCAACTAGAAGAGCACTTGTCTTCATTATCCTTAGACACCTTTGACTTTAGGGCTTTAGGGATAAAAATTACTAGCAATTTTATCAAGTGGAGGATTGTTATGAAACCAGAAACATGTAGAAAATAGCTAAGAGATGGAGAAGGTTTTATCAATACAGTAGTATAAATTGTATGTTAAAATAAATATGTTAAAATAAATAATTTTTTGTTTCTATCATACTGTGTTATCTTTAAGTACATAGGTAAAACAATCTAAAAGCTTAATATCTTTATTTTAAAATCTAGCTAAATGTCCCCTATTATGAATATCTTGAAACTTATATTTAAATGTGCCTTCACAATTCTGTCTAAGTTCCATTGCAGTGAGTGGAAATTAACACTTAAGAAGTCATATGGTAGTTGGAATATTATGCAGCCTTAAAGAAAGATAGAGACTTTACCTCCATCATGTTTACATGGATAGAGCTCGAACATATTCTTAGCAAAGTATTTCAAGAATGGAAGAAAAAGTATCCAATGTACTCAGCTCTACTATGAAGCGAATTTATAGCTTTTATATGAAAGCTATAACCCAATTATAGCTCAAGAATATGGGACAAGGGGAGAGGGAGGGAAAGGGAGGGAGGAAGATGGGTGGAGGGAGGGTGATTGGTGGGACCACGCCTATGGTGCATCTTACAAGGGTACATTTGAATCTTTCTAAATGTAGAATATAAATAACAATAACAATAACTAAGAAAGTGCCATGAAGGCTATGTTAACCAGTTTGATGAAAATATTTCAAATTGTATATAAAACCAGCACATTGTACCCCATGACTGCATTAATGTACACAGCTATGATTTAATAAAAAATAAATAAATAAGTCATATGGTAGTGAGTGGTGGTGGAGAAGGCATCTTGGTATAGAAAAAAATACCTATTTCTTCCATATCTTTTATGAGTATTATGCAGAGGTCAGAGTTTGGGTTGACTATCTTTCTACCTTCCTCTAAGTCAGTGGTTCTCAACCTTACTAATGCTGTGACTCTTTAATACATTTCCTCATGTTGTGGTGAACCCCAACCATAAAATTATTTTAGTGGCTACTTTGTGGCAATGTTGGGGATCACCACAACATGAGGAACTGTATTAAAGGGTTGTGGCTTTAGGAAGGTTGAGAACCACTGTTCTAAGTGCTCCAGTTTGACATTCTTTATTTCTGTTATACTATCTGTGTTATCTTTAAGTATTTAGGTTTTTTTGGTAGAAGTTCTTTGCTTCTCCCAATTTGAATTGCATGTTAACAATTCCATGTGGGAGTTACTAATGCTTCTTTATTTTTGAAGGCAAAATAAATGGAAACATTGTTTGCATTCAGGAAAGGATATAGATTATTTTTTTTCTTTACTTCTGTTTGTGATATTTTACAAAAGGATTATTTTCATGAACATGTGCAACTGAAGTTGGTATTTGGTTAAGATCTTAGGACATCTGGTGGACCAATTTTTTGCAAACATTGATAGTCACAATCATCTCCCTTCAGCTTTTATTTTTCAGTTTGTCAAATCACATTCCAGCATTGGAAATGTATACTTTTGGCATTGCTTATTTCCACACTTGTGCTACATCTGGGGTTTTCTTACCATTGTCAGTCATCCAGTACTTGCAATTCTGAACACCCTCACCAGAGCTCTTGCTGACTGGAGAGGTAACTGGAATCTGTTTCAAACCATATGCAATTCAAGGTAAGAATGTGAAATTAACTGCTAAAGTTCCTCAGCTTAATGATTGTTAGGAATAAAATTAAGGATTAAAATTAAAAGAGTTTAAATGTTCCTCCCTTAATACCATGCTTTCCTTTATCTTTCTCTCCCTCTAAATATAAATCATGAAAATAGGCAAACTTCTACTCATTTTGACTGTCAAATCTGGTCCTCATCAGTACCACATTATTTAGTCTGTTTCTTCAAGTGGCTATATACCCAATCCCAGATTCTGTATATTATATATTTTCTTCTCATTTTGAGATTCTTTTATTAATTTTTTTGATGTGAATTTTAACTCTGACAGATACCATGGTTAAAACTTCTGCTAAAATTGACAGAAAAATTTAGCACCTTTTATAATAAGAATAAATATTTATAATTACATAAACACATGTTTATAATTTATGATGTTATACTAAATATGTGTAACATGTATAGGCATAGATATTAACTTTATGTAAAAACATAGAAAAATACACAAAATTTCTCTTCAGTCCAAATTCATTTCTAGGTACCCTTTTCACAATTAAATAATTGTAGAATGGCTTTTTCTATGGGATTTGGTTGACGTACTAATTTTGTACTTAGTGAAATTATATGTATTCTTTCAATCATTTAAATTACTTTTTACATTGCTTGAGCTTTTTTACAATATATTTTATATTTATCTTCTAGAATCTACATCTCTCTTTACAGTTTTCTGCACTTTTTTTCAAACATTCTTAGATTGATTTTATTACTGAAATTTTAATAGCTGAAATAATGATTTTACCTGAAGTAGAAGAAAATTTAAAAAATCAAGCAAGATGCAGGCTGACTAAACATATGACCATCTGCCAAATATATTAGTCTGTTTTAAGGACAATTTTTTTTTCAGTGATTGCTAATAGAACACACACACACAAAAAAATCATGTTGTTGCACTATTCATAGAAATGACAATCAAAATTTGCATTTATTGTGTCATGTTCAAATAAACGGAAGTAGTAGGCTATTATAGGACTTATGCTTAAAACCTTTTTACCATAATCTGGAGCATGAATTGCTTCATTGCATTCCATGGCATTTCTGCATTAATTTGCAAAGTATTTGCCATCTCAAAGAAGAATAAAAAAAAAAAAAGTTTAAAAAAAAACAAAGAGAATACATAATTTATTGAATTTTATCATAAAATTTGTATGTTTATGGTACCCATAAGCCAGATACATGGTAAAATACATGGTAAAATAAAATAAAAAGTTTAGAAAATATTAAAATAATGAATCAAATGATTCATTTTTTTCAGTGCTTGAGAAATTATGTGAATTTCTCTTCTTGTAATCTTTCATTTTTATTATCAAACATAACAAATTGTAATCTTTCTAAAAATTTTACTGATTATATCACAGTAACATCAAACCATAGAGTTAAAGATATTTTTAAATAAACATAATAAAATGCAATTGATTTTTCTAGGGAAGAAATAATAAAGCTATGTGGCAGAGATAATATCAACAAAGTTTTAAATGATGATAGGAATGTGGAAAATGATCAAATGAAAGAAGGATCTAGTCATAACTGACACCTTTTCAAATCATGGAGACAGAAAGAAAAATATGTTTTTTTTATTGTTCCAATGAGACACTTCAAAGTACTTCATGATCTCTGCTGATGCCTTCCATTTTTCATCATATAAAGGATTTCTGAGTTCCTTTACAATTTTCGGTTCTCTATCTGTGTGTACCCTCATTTCTCTGGCAACTTGAATGAAATATTCCAGGTAGAAAAGAACATGTAATTATCCTTTACCTGTGAGCTTCTTTCTCCTCCATGGTCTAACCTATTTTATTTTTGATACTTTCCACTGCATCTTTATGTTCTCAGATTATTTCCTTCATTTCCTGAAGCTCCACCATATCCTGTCTATATACTACATATCTCTCATCTGACTTTTGGTTCTGTCTTTCCATTTTCTCATCCACTCTTTCTATTATCTCTATCCTCCATATTTTAAATCCCCTTTCTGTCAAATTCATTTATTCTTTATGGGTGGAATCTTTTGCAGTAGCTGCCTTATGGTCCCTTGGAGGTAGTTGTTCTGTTTTGGCTTTTCATGCTGCTCAAATTTTTCTATTGCTTCCTCTTCTTTCTTCTTATTCACCTCCTTGTGCTCCTTTTTTCTTCTTGCTTCCTCCTTTGCTTCAAATTACCTTGTCTCAGTGCTTAGGTCAAAAGGAAGAGAAGGGTAAAGTGTAAGCAGAGAGAAACAAGAGGAAAAGAAACAAAGAAGAAAAAGAAGGAAAGATAAAAAGAAAAGAAGTTTAAAAAGGGAAGAGGAATGAAAGAAAAGAATTGAAGAACAGTAGAGAATGAGGACAGGAAGAGTGAATGAGAGTGGAAGAAGTAATTATACTGATTGTTATGGTGTTAAGGCTATACCTATAATTAAAGGATTGTGTGGGGCTGGGCTGGCTGGATTTCTTGAAATCAGGAACTCCTTACCAGCCTGAGCAAAGGCAAACTCTTCCTCTGCCAAAAATTGGAAGAGAAAGAAAAGAAGCAAAAACAAAAAACAAGAAGGAAAAAAATTAATAAAAATGAAAGGAATAGAAAAATTCTGCAGTATGGACTTGCCAATATTGTTTTCCCAGGGCCAAAGGGAGAAGGGCTCCCTAGACCATGTTCACTTGGCCTCCTTGAGCCAAACTACTGCTATGACCTCCATACCAGACCACAGTCATGCCATTCCAGCACTCAAAAAAAAAAAAAAAAAAAAAAAAAAATTGAAAAACAAAAGGAAAACAAAAAACCATAAAATAAGAATGAATAATATTAAAAATACAGTTGTATCAAATAAAGGAGAGAGAGGGGAAAGGAAAAAGGAAATAAAGAAGAAAGGCCAAAAAAAGAGGTGATATCTGAGCTGTTGCATGAGTGATCTATGTGGAAAAGGTGAGGAAAATAGAAGAATCTCTATGAGAAGAGAGAATGCAGAGGCCAGAAATAGAGAGCGAGAATAAATGAGGGTAAAATACCATGACCAAAATTACAAGAGTCCTTGCTTTTGATGAAAGTAAAAATGGAAGTTAAGAATAGAATCAACCAAACATACGAGAAAAACAAAACACACACACATGCTTAAATAGCCAAATACAGCAGCAACCTCAGCAGTATAGAAGAGGAAAAGAAAAAATAAATAAAAAAGTAAAAATAGTAAAAACTTTACATATATAAATTTTTGAGTTGGAAAATTTGATAGCGGAAGGAACCAACTGTAATAGGAATATATGTTGCAATATGTCACCAGGACACGAGGTAGCACTGTGGTTTTTTCTGGAGATGGTGAACACAACTGGCAACTTCTGTGGTTCTTATTCCTAACTTAGTTGCCCTTGGTGATTGCCTGATTGTTTCCTCAACATTTAAAACCCCCTTGGTTTTGATCTTAAAGCTCTCCAGAATCTTTCAGGCCAGGTCTCACAGAGACCCCTGACACCAGTTCCCATGGGGTGTGGGAGTCCCTCAGTCTGTACCAAAAGTGAAGTGCTGGCCCAGAGGTGGATTTAATATAGCTATGTTTTAGGATAAGGTGACCAGACATCCGCTTTTCGCGGGACAGTCCTAATTTTTAATAATTTGTACTGCATCCTGCAGCAGTTTTAAAAAGTCCCGATTTTTGGAAAGAATGCATGACATGTTAGATAATTGCCTCAGAAAGCCCCTCCCCCAAAAGCCCCTTCCTGCCCTTAAAATTACAACTCCTCCCCTAACACAGGGAGTGACCTGCTTACCACTGCGTGCTAGTGCTATTTAAACAAGTGATGTCAACAAATCAGCTATTCAAATAATTTAGGTAAGTAATTTATTTATTTCATGAATTTAGCAGACAGTACTTGTATTATTTATATTTTATACTGGCAGCAAAAAGTCTAGCAGCGGCCTTAAAAGTGACACTTATGACTTAGGAGGTATCATTATTAAAAAATATATATTGATAAGGAAAAGTTTAAATCTTGGGCATCAGCAAAAATCACAATAGAGAACAAATGGTTAGAAATATTTCATCATTTTGAAACAAACCATGTTGCATACAATAATGCACTACAAATTGTGGGATACACGCTGTCCTTACCAGGAACTAATGCTGTGACTGAATGTGTTTTTTTTAATGGTAAATAAAGTGTGGACGTCAGAAAAATCACAATTAAGTGTTGCGACTTTGAAAGCCATTTTATGTGTGAAATATAATTTAACAAATTCTCATGAAAAATTTCATGACCTTTTAAATAATGACAGCAATGTACTAAAAAAAATTCACTCAAAAGAGAAATATGCCAAAGAATAAAATAATACTATACATAATTTTTAATGTATATTTGTAAACTGTACTTATGTTGAAATTAAAAAAAATTACAATACTATTTTTGCATTCCATGAAAATTTTTGTTGCTCCATATAGACCAAATTTTTAGTTAAGAACACCCCCACCCCCACCCCACCCACCCACCCACCCCTGTCAGTGGTGTCCTCCTTTACCAATGTTAAAATCTGGTCACCTTATTTTAGACCCCTGCTCAAACCTTCTCATGCCCTTCCCCACAAGGGCAGCCCCCTGGCCACCAACACCTTCCCAGTATGGCTGTCTCACTAGCCACCAAACTGATGGAAATCCACTCCAACCAGTATTCAAACCTGGTTACTGTATACTATTCAAGACTGCCCATTCTACTAAGCTTTCCACTCAATGTGCAGCTTCCTCCCCAAACTTAAAATTCTGGAAAGGCTTTCACCTGTCCCAGACCTCCATGAGGGTGTCATCTGATCCAGGTGGCTTATAATTACTTGCCTAATGAGTCAGATTTCCGCTGCTTCAGATCACATGCTGTATGCAGCTCACTACCTCTTTGCTGTGCTCCCTGAGCTACTACTTCATGTAAGGTCTCCAGCCAGGTATGGCTGGGTTCTCTCTTTTCCCCAGTGGTACAATGAGAGCTCAGCTGAATGATACTTCTGGTCTACCATCTATTCCCCCCCCCCCCAAATATTACTTTATAATTAATGAAAGTCCTTGATGTTCCTCGTAATCCAATATTGCATAACTTCTTAGAGTTGTGTGATCTCTGTGCTCCAAAAATTACAACTCTTACCATATTTCTGTTCCTCTGTGAGAACTTCACTGTTGTCAGATGATATTTTATTTTGCTATTTTCTCAAACGGCTTCAAGTTTTTTTACGTTGTTTCATTTCACTTCATGAAAACAAATCAACAAAATGAGTTTGCTTCTGTAATTTGTTCTGCCAATAAGTCACAATTGATAACTCCGTATTTAATTTAAACAACAAAGATTCTTGTAAACAAAAGAGTCAAACTTTAAGATAATATACCGAGAAGTATTTTCAACAACTTGGTATAATAAATATTTGTGTTGAAATAATAGATTGTTCATGTTTAGTATCATATATTATGAGTATAAATACATATTATTAAGAATAACAATGTTCAGTATTTTAACATGTAAAATGGACATACAAAATCCAAAACTCCCCCTTTTAAGGCATATTCGAAAGCATTTTGAAGTAATAATTGGGATTGTTTTTGGTCATTGGTAAAATTGGCAGATGACATAACTGTAAACCCATCTGCAGTTATTCATGATGTGCTAATCACTTATAATGAATAGTTATATTCACTGATCATAATATCATGTTAAAGCAGCACAATCAAGGATTTGATTCACATACATATCAGAATCCTTGATGTAATTACATAATAATAACCTCAGGCCCTAATCATCACTATAGATTATGATTTCAAATATAGAACAGAATTAGTTATTATTGCACATCTAGCCTCAAGTAGGGAAAGCATATGCATTATTTAGTAATGAATAATTGCTATATTTAATATGAGTGGTATAGTCTTTTAATTGATATTAGCTGAAATGCTTTTTTGGAATTACTGTGAACATATAGCATGTGTATTTGTAATTATATGTAACTATAGATAATTTATATGTGTATACACCCATATAACTAAATACACAAACAATACATATATGAATATATAATATACATATATAAACATACAGAGTGTGATGACTTATCCATTTAAAAAAGGAATAAGTATAGCACCCTGCATTTTTCATTAACAAAAATTACTAACTTGATTTGACATGTATAGATTGGGAAAATACAAGTTCAAAGCAAAAATAAATTAAAAAATATTATGTACACATAGATTATTTAACATAGATTTTATCATGTCTATTGATTGTAAAATAATTTTCACTGATTCTTTTACTGTATCTTTATCAGTTGTCATATATTTATTTCTTTGTATGTAATGATACATTTCTGTGCTTTTGCTACTAATTTCCCTTAAAAATTTAAAAAGTCTTTTAAGGTATTTTTGAATTATTCATACAGTATGTGCTCACTTACAGATTTTATAAAAGTACATAAAAGTTGCAAGACAATAGTCATCACTCACCTCTCTAGCAGAAGCTAAGTTTAACAATCTGTGAAATTTCCTTATTTTATTTTAATTCATATACATATACAGTTTATGTATTTCTATTATTTAATGATGTTCTACATGATCTGCATTACTTATTAAGTTGTTTATTGTTTTATGCATGTTGGTTGTATAACATGTTGTTTTGATGTGTGCAGTGAAATGACTACCACAGTCAAGGAAATTAACTTGTCCATTGCCTTACCTAGTTAACTTCTTTTTGTAATAAGAGCACCTAATATCTATTACCTTAGTTAATTATTCCATATAAAATACAGTATTATTAACTATAGTACTCATGGTAGACATTAGATCTCTAAACTTAAACCTTTTTACATTAAGTGTAAGTTTGTGTCCTTTGAAATGGGAAATATAGGTCAAACAATATAACTGCTACTATCTATCTATCTATCTATAAATACATATTTGTATATATAAATTGTATGATATATAATTTCTAAAATTAAAAATTGAGAATTAGATGAGTTTTAAAAATAATAAATGTCCTTATACATACACATATCTGTGTATGTATACAGTAGAAACTTGATAGTTGACAACCTTATTACATTGACCACCTCCTAAAGTTGATCTCATTGTCATGGACTAGACATGCACCACATGTACTCAATGAAAGTTCCTTATGTTTACCACCTCTGGATGTTTACCAGTTTGTTACAATCCTTTGGGTGGTCAGCTTACAGAGGTTATATATGTATATAAAGATATATCTATACATATATAGATATACACTTTTTTAAAAAGTATATAGATGTATAGTTTTTTTTTTCTTTTGGGTAGATACTCAGTAATATGGGATTGCTGGGTTGTATGGTGGTCAATTTTAAGTTCTTTGAGCAATCACCACACTGTTATCCATAGGAGTTGTACTAACATGCATTCCCCCGAGAAGTGTGTAAGTGCTGCTTTCTCTCTGTATATATGCAAGCATAAATTGTTTTGGTACTTTTTAAAATAAAAGCCATTCTAACTAGAATAAGGTGATATTTAATTGTGCTTTTTAATTTGTATGTCCCTGATAATTGGTGACATTAACCATTTTCCTACATTTGTTGGTCATTTTCCTATCTTCTTTTGAAGAACTTCTGTTCATGTATTTTGCCCACTTTTTAATGGGATTTTTTTTTCCGAGCTTATTTGTTTGAGTTCTTTGTAGATCTGGATATTAGCCCTTTATAGGATATGTAGACTGCAAATATTTTCCTCATTCTGTAAATTGTCAATTTGCACTATTAATTATTTCCTTAGCTATATGGAAGCTTATTTAAGAGAGTTTTTCAGAGAGTTTTCTTATAGGATTCTTCTGGTTCTTTTGTTCATCTTAAATTAATTTTTGTGGATGATACAAGGTAGGGATCCTGTTTCACTCTTCTGCCTGTGGCTAACCAAGTTTCACAGTACTATTTTCCCCAGTGTGCCATGTTGTGTTATCTGCTTTGTCAAACATAAGTCAGACTCAGGTAGATAACTCTCCATTCTGTTTTATTGGGCTATGTCTCTGTTTTTGTGCCAGTAACATGCTGTTTTGGTTACTCTAGCCTTGTGGTATAGTTTGAAGTCCAGTAATGTGATGCCTTCAGCTTTGTCCTTTTTGGCTATGATTACTAGGTAATTTAGGCTCTTTCCTGGTTCCAAATGAAGTGTAAAATATTTTTTTCTATGTGTGCGAAACATGCTATTGGTTTTTGATGGGGATTGTATTTAATCTGTAAATAACTTTGGGTAATATGGATATTTTAACAATATTGATTCTCAATTGTGAGGGGGATATGTTTCTCCATTTGTGTCATCTTGGAATTTCTTTCTTCAGTATTTTGTAATTCTCTTTTCAGAGATCTTTCAGTTTCTTGGTTAAGTATGTTTCCAGGTATTTTATTTTCTTTGTATCTATTGTGAATGGTATTGAGTCTTTTAATTTAACTTTAGCTTGACTGCAATTGGTGTATAAAAATGCTACTGACTTGTGCACATTGATTTTATATGTTGAAATTTTCTTGAACTTATTTATCACTTCCAGGAGTGCTATGGCCAAAGCTCACAGCAATCTCAATCTCCTGAGATCAATTATCCTGTCTCAGCCTCCCAAGTAGGTGGGAATATAGACAGAAGCCATCATCGGGGTTAGTTTCTCTATTTTTAGTAGATACAGGATCTCATTTTTGCTCAGGCTGGTTTCAAGCTCTTGAACTAAAGGGGTCCTCCTGCCTCGGCCTCCCAGAGTGCTAGGATTACAGGCATGAAATACTGCATCCAGGCAGGATTTTGAAGTATAAAATGGAGCCATTCAACTTGATATAGAAATTGACTTGTGAATATTTTATTTCATCTTATTTAAGGCAGTTATGATTTTTGAATTTGCTTAATAAAAATGCATTGAATTTTATTAGCTTAAGAATGTTTCTTAAATTAAAATATGTATAAAATCATTTTGATATATATAAACATGTTCTAATATATATCTACATTTACCTATCTATTTATATTTAAATTTTATTAGCTTAAGAATTAGCTTTATATTTAAATTTTATTAGCTTAAGAATTTTATTAGCTTAAGACCTGTTTCTTAAATTAAAATATGTATAAAATCATTTTGACATATATAAACATGTTCTAATATATATCTATATTTATCTATCTATATTTAATATTTATGTATGTTTATCTATCTATTATATATTTTATATCTATTTATATATAAACAATTGATGCTCGCATGGATATAGAGAGAAAGCAACACTTATACACTGCTGGTGAGAATGCATATTAGTACAACCCCTATGGAGAACAGTATGGTGATTGCTCACAGAACTTAGATCCACCATGTAACCCAGCAACCCCATTAGTGGGTATCTACCAAAAGAAAAAAAAGTATTTTTATCAAAAGGGCACCTGAACTCAAATGTTTATTTTGGCACAATTTGTGATAACAGAGATGTATAATCAATCCAAGTGCACATAATTTAACAAAATGTGAGTGTGTATACCATGGAATATTACTCAGTCACAAAAAGGATGAATTAATGCCTTTTCCAGAAATTTGGCAGTAGCTGGAGACCATTAATTTAAGTGATATATAGCAGGAATGGAAAAACAAACACTATATGGACTATTTAATAAATTATAATTATGGGTACACACTGCAGTGGGAAGTAAACATCATAGGAAATTGAGCAAGGGAATTGGAGTCTAATAAATGGGAAAACACACACCTGATGGGGTACAATGAACACTATTTGGGTAATGGGCACAGTTATAGCCCAGACTAAAACTATGTATTAAAAACATTCATATCATTTTAATATTTTGAAACTAAAAGATTAGCATTAAAACAAATATCCAGATTTTGAACACTATTTACTACTACTATTACTGTCACTTGTTCAGACCATCACTACTTCTCTTCTGGATTAGCTAGAAATTGGTTTCCCTTATCATACCAGTCATAGTGATCTGGTTAAAATTTAGGTCAAACCATGCCATGTATCTACTAAAGACCATGTAAAAGTTTCCCACCTCATTCAGAATCAAAGAAGTCCTTAATAAATCACTGAGACCTTATTTAAACTGCTTTACCTCTTTACTTGTCTCACCTTCTCTTCTTTCTTTGACACTTGGAAAATGCCAAGTTTCTTGCTGTTCTTTGAACATATCAAAAATGCTTCCACTTCAGGACCTAACATGCCTAACATGATCTTTCACTATGGTTTATTGCTGTATTAATCACTTCTTGAAAAGGCACCCTTTGGTTTGATTTCCTAGGTATCCCAATAGTGTAACTCAATTGAACATATATAACTGTAAAGTATGCTTGTTTATTTTCTACTATCTTTCATTACAATGTAAGCTCCATGATGGTGGAAACATGGTATACTATGGTCAGTGTTTATGCCAGTATCAAAAACTGTGTCTGCAGCATAGTAAGTGCTCAATAATTTTTTTTACAGTCTTACTGTTGCAGTTGTCATTGTTGTTTTAGCTGGCTTGGGCTGGGTTCAAACCCTCCAACTTTGTTGTATGTGGCTGGTGCTAAAACCACTGTGCTACGGGCACCAAGCCAGCACTGTGTATTTCTAAGAGTATTATCATATTTCTAATAGATTGGACAGATGGCATTATTACAACTTCCATTGTTGGTGTCAGCTAAACTTTCACTTTATTTTTAACTTTAATAAATATCAGATATTTTGTCAATTAGCAAAACAAATGTCAGAAACAGATTTTCATTGGTGAAACTGTTGTGTTGTGAATTAGCATAAAATGTCTTAAATGAAAATAGGACATAAACATACCCTGTAGGAACAGTTTAAGAATCTACTGAAGCGGATAGCCTGTACTTGTAGAATGGTAACTGAGGCTTGATGTGTAAATAACTCTCTGTCTGAATTTTGGTTAAGATAAGAGTGCTTCGTGATATTAGGGTGACATAATTATGCATTTGGCGTATTATTCTACATGCTGGCAATGAGTATGTCCTGAAAGGTAGTGATCTGAACACTTAAAAGGACAGGCAATTGGAACATCAGGTTTCAGAGCAGTTCTTATACATATTTCAGTTGTCAGTGCTATTTTAAATAGTAATTTCTATCTGTATGGAAAAGCTTATTCTAAAATAATTCATTTAAACCTGATAGCAAGGTTGCATGTGGCTGTAAATTACTACCACAGATATTTCTATGACCACCATGATTAACTAAATTGAATAAACATTTTGCACATTGGCCTGGTCTGGTTCACAATTGTTAAATAAAGAATGAAACAACTAATATTATGCATTATTTTCAGAAGGTTCAAACTAAAGCCTTAAACCTTATATAGGAGGTGCAGCAATAGCTGAATGTGAAATTAAACATAGTAAAAACTTTAGTCAAAGAAAGGAAGTAAATATTGAATGGTGCAGATTAAATAGAGAATATATATTAGTTTGCAGTAAATTCTATATCATATCTTAGAATATGTACTAGAACTATATAGTTGCATATGTACTATAGATAGATTGATAATCATGAGTTAGAAGTAATATAATAAATATTTTCCTAAATATCACAGGAAAATAAAAAAATTTTAAGAACCCAGGTCTACAAAGACTAGTAGGAGATAACACAAAAGAAAACACTGTTAAAAGAAAACACACACAAATATTAATGCCAGATTATTATTATAAATTACATGATTAGTCATAATATTTCTCTTCTACCTGTTTTCATGTTATTTATCATGGAACTTTGTGTTTATTTTCATTGAATGGGAGTTTATTTCCCTACCCCTTGTGCTTTTGCATCTGTCTAGATTAGGACAGGTCTTGGGAAATCTCTGGTTGCCAAGAGGAGGATGAGACACACAGGGAGTAATTCCACCCTGTGGGATTGGTTCTGGCTAAACTCAGCTTTTGTAAGCAACACTCAATGTACACACAGAGGCATAAGCTAAATAAGAGAAGAATTGCATTGTCAATTTAACAAGATTTGTCACATAGCAATAAATTGCTGAGATAATTAGTGACCACAATTCATATAAAAACAATTTTGTCATTTCCTCCTCAGAGACCTAATGTGATCAGATTGGATTTATAATTGTGAATGTGTTAAAAATCATGTGAAGCCAACATGAATCAAAGCACATGCCAAAGTTAAAAATCAAGTGAGGAGTAAAGTAATATCATAAAAACATAAAAGAAAATAAGTTGAGTGTGTAATTCTAATAAAAAAGAACAATAAATCTAGGGAAGTAGCATAGAGAAAATGCTGAAGGTCTTCAAGTTGGCCCTTTATACCCCCTGTCCATGTTTCTCCACCCTGCTTTTTTAGGAGGCTGACTGACCACCATGAACTACCAACCAAACTTTGGTTTTATTTGTCCTCCAGGCAGATTTGTCTAGTAGTGAACCCATAAAAATACTGCAAAGATGGAAGACAGTGCGGCCAAGAGTTTTTTCCTGGTATTTCTTCTCTACAAGTTTGTCTTCAGCTGGCAGCAGTTTCTCTCCAGTGAAGATCTGTCTTTTTCCTTGTGCTTTCCTATATATGACCTTTCATCTGGGTTCCCTGTAGTGCTCCTTTTCCTTGTTTCCTTAGGAGAAAGGATGGGCATCTCACTGCTTCTGCAAAGTCCAGTTTATTAGACTCACCCTACACCTCACTGCCATTTTTGTACAAAGTATCACAAGAATGGAAAGCAAGTACTCAACACTAATATGAAACCACTAGATGAACAGCTATGTGTCCACCTGAGAGAAAAAGAACAACTAAATTCAAGTAGGGGGCAGGGAGGAAGGTAAATTTATAAACTGTCACCTAATGGACATAATGTAAGGGTATATGGCACACCCCATGCATAAGGGCTAAACTACAACTTGGACTTTACCTAATAAATGCAAACAATGTAACCTGATTGCATTTGCAAATTTACAAAAAAAAAAAAAGAAACAAAAGAAAAGAAAGAAAGAAGCATCCAGTTTCAATTTTATATAGTCTTCCAGAGGTTAATATAGATATCTTCTTTCATTTGCATTAGTCTTACATGTGCTTATATTCATGAATCTGTTCATATATCAATGGGGGTTGTATAATTCTTCTAAATTAAATCAACAGACATTTAAAGTATTAAGAGTTTAAGATGCAATTTGAACAAATATCCTCCTTGACTTTATTAATTATCTGGTGAGAAAGCATTGATTAAATACTCACATAATTAAGGAACCATAGCCCACACTTTAGGCAATCATAGCTGCATTTTACCTTTTCTTTCTTTCACTTACATTTTCTTATCTGCCAAAGTTAAAAATCAAGTGAGGAGTAAAATAGTATCATAAAAACATAAAAGAAAATAAGCTGAGTGTGTAATTCTAATAAAAAAGAACAATACATTTAGGGAAGTAGCATAGAGAAAATGCTGGAGGTCTTCAAGTTGGCCCTTTATATCTCCTGTCCATGTTTTCCACCCTGAATTTTTTCTGAATTTCCATTTATTTTGAATAATTTTATTATAACTAAATATTAGAAAGTATTTACTATTTATAAATTATTTACAAAATTCTTGCTTCTGCTAATATTCTTTATTACTTTTGATATCACTTTAAATATGTAATACTATATATATAAAGACATGGCTGCAACTTAAAACATTACAAAGGATCAATATTCTGAGAATGGCAATGTTATAGAATATTATTTGCAAGCTACTTTATATAGCAGTTCTCACAAGTAGCCATGGCTGTACTCTTAATTAACTAATTTATTTATTTTTAGTATTTTTAATTTATTTTAATAGAAAATAATTGTGTAAATTTATAGTGTACAATCTGATGTGTTGATGTATATCTACATTGTAGGAAGAGACAAACTCATTCACATACCCACCATCTTAGCAATTTATTTTGTCATGAGAATGTTTGAAAAGGTATTCTTTTAGCTGTTCTAAATAGGCAATTATAGACACATAGCAAATAGGTGGATGCTTTCTGGTACATAGTTGTGCCTGTCTGTGTGTATAGTTTGGTTTGCTTAGAAAGAATAATAAGGTAAGAGATCATCTTACTTATCTATGTTATATCCATCATTTGTATTCTGTAGTGTTATATTTTGTGTATTTTAAGTAATATAAATTTATTTGCAATGAATTCATAGTTTTTTTTGCCATAAAAGTATTATGCTGCTTTATATAACTCAACGCTTGGTATTCATGTGGGGATGATTTCAACTTTTCAGCTGGATTTTATCTCATTGGTCATTGACTGGGGTCAAGAAATGTTTGAATGGAATCAATCACCCTTGACTTGTTATCTGTAGAAGATTTAAGCCACAATAACTTATATGCATGGCTGGTGTCTGGCCTCTGCAACAACATCCTATTTTCACAATCCCATGCTCAATTTGCCTCAGATTTCTAAAAGAGGAAATTGGTCCCACTCCAGTTGATCTGCATTCTTTTCAATACATGGGAAAATTCCATGAGGACTCATACTTGGCCTTTTCCATTATGCCAATTCCATGCCCTTTTAGAAATCTAGTTTCTAAATTTGCTTTATGATAATACAGCTATGCCAGTGGTGTTCTCATTTAGTGCTTTGATGATAAAGGTCACTCATTTTCTCGAAGGAGCCCTTAAGGACTGAATATACTTTCAAAGCCCAGAAATATTTCAGCCATTAAAAGTAAAATAACTCCTTTAATAAAACATTCTCAGCTTAAGGATATTTAAAATCTTAAAAAAATACTTTCTGCTTAATTGACCATGTGAATTCACCACTTGAAGTCAATTACCCTGTTTTTATGGATATTTGTGTCATTAGAGCTTTTAGAGCAGATAGACTTAAAAAGGAAAAAAATGCATGTGACAAATGGGTATTAAGATATGTCTTAATTTGCATTGGTGAGTCAGTTCATAATCTAAAAGTGAACAGGAGCCAACAAAATTGCTAATCTGCATACACATTTTAACATATTTAAATTAGTCACATTGTACTTGTTAGAAAAATAAACAGAAACTAGTCTGAAATGCAAAGATTCACTAAAATATCACTAAAAAGATTCACTAAAATTATTAATAGATAATTTTTCCAGTAATTATATGTAAACAGAAAATAAACCATCTTAATTAAAAGTGGTTAATTTAAAAATATATATATACTGGTCAATAAATGGCTTAGAAAGTTCCCTTACCACTTTGTTTTAATATTTGGTAGTTTAAAATACATATCTAAGTTTCTACAGTGGGCTTGGATATATTATTGCTAATATATTCGTGTAGCTCAGAGGTAGGTTACTGTGCAAGCATTAATAATTTAAATGACAAAAATATATAACCCCAAACTCTCTATAGATTTGATAATCATAATCATTAAATGTAATAAATATAAAAATTGGAAGAAAAGGGCATATCAGACAAAACTTAAAAATGAGCAAAAAGGAAGAGTTGTATTTATACTTATGTCACAATATACAAATATTTTATTAACTAAATTAACATATTTTACATGGTAATATGATTATCATCAACCAAATTATTGGGGGCTGTCCAAAAATATACATGGAATAAAAAGTACATATTAAGTGGACATGGGATAGATTTGACTCTATCAGAAATTTTAAATTCAAATACTCTTTTATAACCTAACAATGGCTAAAACTGTATCATTTATAAAATAAATTGAAAAGTATAAGAGATTTTTAGACTATATATGAAAAGATTGGGGAAAAATATGTTCTGTGCTTTTAGTTTTTTGTACTCTTATCTCTAGATTTAAGTCATAGTGTGCAGTAATATAGCCAAATTAGGATAATTAAGTAGAAGTTACAAAAGAACAGATATATTTCAGTATTAAAATTACCTTCTCTCATTATAACTACTAGCAATATCTTGTGAGATTGAATTCTTCCATGTAATATTCTCAAGGTCATGTTGATTACTTGCCATGGATACAGTTGAGAAGATGCCTGTAGTAAATAGTAAACTAGCCCTAGATGTTCACCTGATTAATTCACATTCTAGGACCCTAGAGTCATCTATTTATATAACAACTTAATTAGTGCTAAGCCAACAGATGGTATATATTTATTATTAATATATATTAAATATAATACATATTTATTTTTCATTTTGATTTCTTTTTAAAATTTACTTTTAATTTCAGATTATTACAAGGCTACTCATATTTTCGTTACATAATTTTCTTTTTTACATTTTAAGTCAAAGTTGTAAGTGTATCCTTCACCCAGAATGTGAGCATTGTACTAGTGGGGTGTGAATTTACCCAAACCTTCCACCCCCCTCCTACTTATTTGATTTCCCTTGAGTTTTGCTTCCATATGTGCATATAAGTCTTGATCAACTAGTTCTAATATAGTATAGAGTACTTGTGGTATTTGTTTTTCCATTCTTGTGTGACTTCACTTAGAAGAATAACCTCCAGTTAAATCTTAGGTTGTCACAAAGGATACTAGATCACCATTATTTTATGGCAGAGTATTACTCCATGGTATATATGGATGAATTAGTGTATGGCATATACTAATACCAGATTTTATCACTCCAGAGATAAAACAAACCTTATATTCCCATCTCATTTTTGACAAAGAAGAGACATACATAAACTGAGGGCAAGAATCTCTATTCAATAAATAGTGCGGGGAAAACTGAATGGCCACATTTAATAGCCTGAAACAGGATCTGCACCTCTTAGCTTCACAAGAATTGCACTAGTATGTTTGTCACAGTTCAGTTCACAATGGCCATGATGTGGAAACAACCCAAGTGCCCATCAATTCATGAATGGATTAATAAACTGTGCCATATATATGTCATGGAATACTATTTAGCCACAAAGATTAAGTCTTTTGTATTTACCTGAAAGAATTTGGAGAACATCATCCACCTATCCTCTAACATTAGTCATAAAAATAGAAAAGCAAACATCTCATGTACTCAACACTAATCTAAAGCTAGTAGATGAACATCTATAGGCCCACATGAGAGAAAAACACAATTAACTCAAGAAGAAGGGATGGAGAAGGTTTTGGTAAGCTCTCACATAATGGGTACAATGTAGGGGTATATGGCACTTCTAAGTGAAAGGCTCAACTACAATTTGGACTTTACCTAACAAATACAAACATGTATTTTTATTTATATAAAGTCTATACATATAATTTGGATTTTACCTAACAAATACAAACATGTATTTTTTAAAAAGGTATATACAATGTAACCTAATTATATGTTCCCTAATGTTAATCTGAAAAAAAA
>NW_003852653.1:1031878-1036399 GCF_000181295.1 Otolemur garnettii | reverse complement strand
AAAAAAAAATATTTTGTGTTTTGATTTCTTGACCTATTTTTTAAATAACACCAATTCCTCTAATTAAGAAAGTATAATAATGAGTTTATATACTTAGTTTATTTCCTAATATTTCTGAATAAATCAGATTAGATATATATGAAAAATAAGTAGACAGTTAACTTGGTAGTAAGCTTAGCATACTATTTACTACCAATAGTATATAACCAATGAAAAACTTTACCATTTGTAAAAGAAAATTTCTAGACACTTCTGTCAGTTTTCAGGTGTCAGAGTAAGTTTTTCTGAGGAAATACTGTACAAACTGTGATGTGAAGAATGACAATGAAATAATCTGGAAAAAGTGAAGAACAGAATTGCTTAGGAAAGGGCTGGAGCGTTTCAGAGAGAGGAAAATGGCATGCAAAAGACTTCATGTGCTAGAAAGTATGGTCGGATGAAAACCTGAATAGCTTCCTGTTAGGAATCCACAAACACTGAAGGGCAGGCAGAAAAGAACCAAAGGAGAAGGCAGAAGCAGAATACATAGTGCATGGTAGGAGTCAGTAAGGGTTTCACTCTAATCAAAGTGAGTAGGCATCAGGTAGTTTAAAGCAGGACACTTTTTGTTTATTTGCCTGTTTTAAAAGTAATATTTTTGCCAACATCTATTATTAATTAAACAGGGGAAAGCATAGATACAGAAAGCCTGGTTAAATGATGGGTACAAGTGAGACCATTTTGATTACGGCTGTTTTTTGGACAAAGGAGGAGTAGAAATGGGAGAGAGAATATTTAGCCTACAAAACTGACAAGGTATTGAACAGATTTGTGTATTTTAGAGATCTAAAACTTAAGATTATTCAGAATGTTCTCAATTTTATATGTCACTTTGTTTCTAATATGGAGTTTTCAAGGCACCATCTTAAGCTTGACAACTGCAGTTTTTACAGAAACAGCAGTCCTAAACTAGTTCTGGGTTTTGTTGCCTACAAGATAGCTTGACCTATATGTGAAGTACCAGTCTCTGAACATCCCCAATGTGTTAGCATAGGTACATTTCAACAACCAGATTTTTCCCTTCAGTGCTTTCATTTCAGTGGGCTTATGCAAACATTCTTTAGTGTTACCTGTCTTGTAACCTTGCCCAGAACCAGAACCACATAATACTGATTATGATGAATTATTCAAAATTGCAGAATTGTACCATTTTTTATGTATGTGTGTTCATGTGTATGGGAATATCAAGTATAACACATTCATTGATATGGTGGGGCTTATCTACAGGTCACTTGAGCTGACTGACTCACCTACTTGCTCTTACAAAATAATGTAGAATAGAAATACTGAAAGTAGCAAAATAAGCCAAAAAGGGAAAGAGCAAGTCAGTGTTTATCCAGCCTCTGTGAGGAAACGAAAGAACAGTTTCAGAGGAATGGGAATATTTTAGCTACTAGATTCATCTTCTGTAATTAGAAAGAGTTTGTTTAGCAAGATACCCCTCCCTATTGCCATCAGAGAAAATATCACGCAAAATTATTCAGGTTATTTTGGCTCTGTTTCCAGCTGTACTCAGCAAAGGTTTTACGCTTATATTGATCCTCCACAGGACCAGGTGAACTCCTAAGAAATTGTCTTTAAGGAGAAACTTTGACAATGCACCAGCTCCTGCCTCACTTTCCATCATGTGCTTTCTGCTCCCACTTTTCAGGCTTTTCTATATGAACATTCAGTCTCTTCCCTGATAATCAAATCTACTCAGGCCTGATCATGGAAGATGGAACATTGTTAGAATTCAAAACCATTTCCCTTAGGCCTTGAACAAATCTCCCAAGGTCAGATTTTGAGTGGTGTTCTGCATTTGGCTTATGTCACTTAATATAATAACCACTCCATTATTTGTTTATTATATTTATTTTCTATAGCTGCCATAAAAAATTACCACAAACTTAATGGCTCATCTCAACAAAAATTTATTATATTATAGTCATGTAGCTCAGAAGTATGACATGGGTCTCAAGTGAGCTAAAATCATGATGTTGTTAAGGCTGTGCTCTTTTCTGAGGATCTAGGAGAGGATACCTTTCTTCTTTCCACATTCAGATGCACCTGCATGTCTTGGTGCATGGTCCCCTCCCTCCATCTTTCAAATCAGGGACAAGTTGACTTCTCTAATAATGCCATGTGTATAACCTGGCTAGTGCATTTGCATCTCTTTTGTAGATATATGCTAGGAAATATTCTCCATTTTTCTTCTTAATTTAACTTTAAAAAATTTAGGCAATATGCACACATATTTGCAATTTTTAAGAGTACAGAGTAGTGGTAATAAATAAATTTTTATTCTTTTTTTTTTTTTCTATCTCTTTCCCTACCTTCTCCCCCTCCACAACCTCTGGTAGTCACCAGTCTGGTCCCTATATTCATGAGATATACATTTTTCATCTCCCTCATCTGAATTTTAACATGAACTATTTGTTTTCTATGTTTGGCTTATGTCACTTAATAAAATGACCTCCAGTTCCATCCATGTTTCTATAAATGATAGGATTTCATTTAGTTTATGGCTACAGAATATTCTTTTGTGTACAAGGTCTAAAAATTAAGTTTGTGAACTCATCCTAGAAAAAGTGCTGTATCTCTCATTGCTGAAAAAGTGCCACATCCTAGAAAAAGTGCCACATACATCATATGAGGTCTGAAAATTAAGTTTGTGAACTCATCCTTGAAAAAGTGCCGCATACCTCATACCACTATGATCACCAGCTGGCCAAGAAGAGTACTTTGAAGGTGACCATAGCAACGAAGTATGTAGCACTTTTTCTAGGATCGTTTGTTAATTTAATTGTCCAACCTCATATATATATACTTCATTTTCTTTATCCATTCATACATTTGGGGACACTTAGGTTGACTCCATATTTTAGCTATTGTGCACAGTGCTGCAGTGAACATGGGCGTGCCACTTTGATATATCCAATTTTGGCTTTTCTTGGATGTATACTTAGTGGAATTGCTGGGTCATAAGGATATTTTATTTATATTTTTTTGAGGAAGGTCCACAGTGTTCTCCTTAGTGGCTGCACTAAATTACATACCCACTAACACAGTATGAGGATTCGTCCTTATCCATATCCTGATTAGTATTCATTATTGCCTATCTTTTTGATATCAGCCACTTTAATTGTGATGAGATTATATAGCATTACACTTTTGATTTGAATTTTTCACATTA
The DNA here is from genome assembly GCF_000181295.1 of Otolemur garnettii. Lineage (NCBI taxonomy): Eukaryota > Metazoa > Chordata > Mammalia > Primates > Galagidae > Otolemur > Otolemur garnettii. The sequence goes on along the minus strand of NW_003852653.1, from coordinate 1,033,185 downwards.
TTAGTGATGTTGAGTATTTTTTCATGTATCTGTTGGCCATTTTTATGTCTTCTTTTGATAAATGTCTGTTGAGAGCTTTCTGCTATTTTAAAATCAGATTATTATTATTTTTTTTGCTATTGAGTTGAGTTCCTTATTTGCATGTGGTGGATATTAATCCCTTGTCTGATGAGTAGTTTGAAAATATATTCTTTCTTTCTGAGTTGTTTATTTCTTTCTCTTGCCTAATTGCTCTGGCAAGAATTTCCAGTTTTATGTTGAATAATAGTGATGAAAATGGGCATCATTCTCTTGGACCAATCTTTAGAAGAAAGGCCTTCAATTTTTCCCTGTTCAGTAGGATGTTAGCTGTGGATTTGTCACAGATTGGCCTCCATTACTTTCAGCTATGTGTCTTTATGCTCATTTTGATGAGAGTTTTTAATCATAAAAGGACGTTGAGGGCGGTGCCTGTGGCTCACTGAGTAGGGTGTAGGCCCCATATACCAAGGGTGGCAGGTTCAAACCCAGCCCTTGCTGAACTGCAACAACAACAACAAAAATAGCCAGGTGTTGTGGCAGGCGCCTATAGTTCCAGTTACTTGGGAGGCTGAAGCAAGCCCAAGAGCTTCAGGTTGCTGTGAGCTGTGATGTCATGGCACTCTACCGAGGGCAGCAAAGTGAGACTCTGTCTCTAAAAATAAATACTGCATAGTATTCCATGGTATACATATAGCACAATTTATTAATCCATTTACCACTTTTATGTTTACATGGATGGAGCTGGAAAATATTCTTCTTAGTAAAGTATCTCAGGAATGGAAAAAAAAATCAAGTGTACTCAGTACTATTGTGAAAACAATTTATAATCACTCACACTTGCACATGAAAAATGAAACCCAACTATAGCGTAAGATGAAGGAGGGAAGGGGAGGGAGAGGGAAATGGAGGGTTGGTAGGGGGACCATACTTATGGAGCATATTGTAAGTACAAGTTGGATCTATCAGGTGTAGAGCATAAATGTCTTAATCCTGTAATAGGGTAAAAGTGGTGAAGGCTATGTTGTTTAATAGGATGTAAACATTCCAATTTGTACAAATAATCATCACATTGAATCCTATAATGGCATAAATGTATTTATGATCTATGTGCAAAAGGCTTAATAAAATTTTTTTTAAATTAAAATAATTAAATAAAAGGATGTTGAATTTTTTTAAATTAAATGATAGCTGTGTACATTAATGCAATCATGGGGTACAGTGTGTTGTTTTCATATACAGTTTGAAATACTTTCATCAAACTGGTTAACATAGCCTTTATGTCATTT
>NW_003852653.1:1026081-1030818 GCF_000181295.1 Otolemur garnettii | reverse complement strand
AAGACTGAAACCAGACCCACACCTTTGACCATTAACTAAGATAGACTCTCACTGGATTAAAGATTTAAACTTAAGACATGAAACCATAAAAATACTAGAAGAAAGTTTAGAGAAAACACTTGAAGAAATTGGCCTAAGCGAAAATTTTATAAGAATGTTGCATTTTATCAAATGCTCTTTCAACATCTTTATTTTGTTAATGTGCTATATTACTTTTATTGATTTGCACATGTTAAAACATACTTGCATTCCTTAAGTGAAATCATGGTGAAGGATTTTTTTAATATGCTTTTGGGTTCTGTTTGCTAGTATTTTTTTTTTTTTTGAGAATTTCTGCAACTATGTTCTTCGGGGTGTTGGCCAGCAGTTTTCTTTTTTTGTTGTGTACTTGTCTGGTTTTGCTATCTGGTTAATGCTGGTCTCACATAATGAATTTGGAATTATTACCTTCTCTCTATTCTTTTTGAAAAGTTTGAGTAAGATTGTTATTAGTTCTTCTATATATGTTTGGTAGAATTCAGGTTTTCTTTGATGAGAGACTTTTTATTTCAGCTTATGTACCATTAGTTGTTATTGGTTTGTTAAGGTTTTCTATTTCTTCATGGTTCACTCTTAATAGGTTGTACGTATCCAGGAATTTATCCTTTTCTAGATTTTCCAGTTTGTTGGCATATAGTTCTACATAGCAGTCTCTAATTATTCTTTGTATTTCTGAGGCTGCAGTTGTATGCCTCTTTTTTCATTTCCTATTTTATATATTTATCTTCTTGCTTTTTTCTTAATTAGTATAACTAAATTTGTCAGTTTTATTTATTTTTTCAGAAAACAACTTTGTATTTCCTCAATCTTATTTCCTTTTTGTCTATTTTATTTATTTCTATTATGATCTTTAATATTTTCTTTATTATTTATTTCCTTCTGATAATTGTGGGTTCAATCTATGCCTGCTTTTCTAGTTCACAATTAGGTTGTTAATTGGAGTCTTTTTTTTTTTTTTGACATAGGTGTTTATTGCCATAAACTTCCTCTTAGTACTGCTTTCATCATCTCTGACAGAAATTGTTACATTGTATCAATTTTCATTTGTTTCAAGAAACCTTTTAATTTCCTTCTTAGTTTCTTCATTGGCTCATTTATCTATGTCTTTGTGTATTTTCCAAGGTTGCCCTTGCTATTGATTCCTAGTTTTATTCCATTGTGGTTGGAGAAGACACTCGATATGCTTTCTTTTTGTTTTATGTATAAGTACTTCTTTCAGGGTCTACCATATGTCATGTATAAAATGTTTCTTATTCTAAAAATGTCAGATGGACATATTATTTCTGGTATGTGGGTTGACTCTACTATTTCTTTGTTTTTTTTTTTTCTGTCTGGTTGTTTTTCTGTCTGATCTGTCCATTACTTAGAATGGAGTGTTAATATTCCTCTATTATTGTATTGCAGTCTATCTCTCCTATAATGTTTGTTTCATATATTTGGGAGCTCCAGTGTTGGGTTCATAGATGATTATTATATCCTCTTGCTGAATTGACATTATCATTACATAGGGACCATCCTATTAAAAAAAAAAAAGACTATTTTTTAATAGTCTTTCTTTGCAGTCTATTTTTTTCTGATATGAGTATAGTTACTCCTGCCCTTTGGTTTCCAATTTCCTGGAATATATGTTTCTACCCTTTCACTGTCAATGCATGCTTTTGTACATAAAGTGGGTTTCTTAAAAGAATTTGGGTCTTGTTTCTTTATCCATTTATCCATCCAGTGCCTTTTAATTGGAGAATTGAGACTGTTCACATTCAGCATAGTTATTGATAAGGACGAACTAATGCCATTTTTGCTTGTTTTCTGATTGTTTTTGTGAGTTTGTTTAATGAAATTGAACTCTTCTGGAGAATCGTAGATATTCTTTTCGTGTCAAGGTCTATGATATTTGGTAATGTGTTTTGACTCTAAATATCTCAAATTGGTGTCACTTAGTATACGGTGAAATCCCTGACCCACAACTGAAAAACACGTATATGATGGACTGAGAACTTACCCTGGCCAGGCACTCCTGAGACCTGACAAGAAAGTGAAGCCAAAAGACAGCTTGAGAGAATGACCAGGGGTACTCCTGTGGAGGGACACAATATTTGCAAAGAAACTGACCATGGACCAGAATTCTGAGGAAGTTCTGCCTATGAGAAATCTTTTCTGATGGAAAAGGGGACTCTCTGTTGGGAGAAGAGCAGCAGCCCTACCCCTAGTAACATGAGGGAGATCTGGACCTGCCAGTTAGCATGCTGATCTTCTGAGCTAGTTGCTGTGGTAGCTCTGTTATTACTGCCTTTGTGTATGGAATATATTCACATGATTGGCAGTGTGTAAAAGCCTCCCAATAAAACATAATTTGAAAAGCACTTGATTGGCAATTGAGTTGTCATGAAACCTCCTGGCCCCCACTGCAGTTAGCACAACTAAGCTGATTTGAACCCAACAGGGTAGTCCTTAGCCTTAATCACATCTGCAAAGTCTCTTTTGTCATAAGAATTTGAACTTCTGAAGATTAGGCTTTGAATATATTTGGCAGGCCATTATATACCCTATCACATTTGTAAATTTCGTAGCTTGTAATTTGGTAAAACTTTGGATCAAATTGATAAATTGAGAACCACAACTAGTTGTTTCAATGTAAACATATCTTATGAATTATAATAGTCATCATCTAAATTAACATCATTAATTACATTTAATGGGTAGGTGCATACAAAATCTAATAGTTTGTTAAGAGCATAATAAGAATAATTCACAAAATTCTATGGAATGTGAAAATATCATTGCCTTATTCACTTCACAAATGATCCAACAGGGGCATGAGCAAGTGCCTAAGTAACCTGTCAAGATCACACTAAGTTCCCACATAAATACTGGAAAAATCACTAGATTTATCTAATTCATATAAGGTGAAAATCTAGAGCTAAACAATCAAAGTCCCTTCCTGGAGTAGAAAAAAGCATGACACAAAAAGAATCTCTTTCTGTTACTGATACAAATTATGTTCTACCTTTTCTCTCTTATAGACTTCTTCCTCTCTTCCTCCTGTTATGCCTTTTGTCCATGTTAAGGGGAGAGAGGTCTCCAAATATAAGAATAAGTGTGAAGATTCCTCACAAATAAGCTCCAAATTGGGACTGTTAAAGATCTCTGAAATAGCCAGAGTTTACACAGAGAAAATTAAAATGATTGTTGTAATTGTATTTTGGTGGTCTATTCCACTCAGTGTCTAAAGATGATTATATATTCAAATTTATATTAAGAATACATATCTAAATTAAAAATTACTAAAAATTATTGTAGACTAGCCAACATGAGTTTTTAAACAATTTATTTAATGATAAAATATTTATGTAAAAACTATCACTAATATTCAGTGCATTTTTAAATTCCAATTAGTTCTCACAGATACTGACACAACTATATTACCAAATGTGTTTGAAGAAATATGATAACGTGGCCTTGTTTGGAAATATGTCTGTCATTATAAAATTTCTAAATTGGGAGATGATCTCCCAAGTTCCATAAAGTTTGTGTGGGCAAGACTATTTTCTGATCTCATGTTTTTGTTTGTACCACATTTAAAAGTTGGTCTCACATTTTGGCACTGTTCTACCTTCTAGCTTCAGCTTCTGCTTTGAACTTGAAGGGCTAATTTGTCATTTCTATCAGTGTTGAATGTGTGTCTGTACAATGTTTCTGGGTAAATGTAGGTATGATGATATATAATCATTATAACAGAATCAGTGATGTCAACAAAACTGTCCTTTGACTATCCCAGCTTGTAAATATTTATGTTCAAGCAAAGTAAGCATTCTAAATGCAATGCAGAGTAAAAATCTCATGTATTGTACATATTTGGAATTTACATAAGTCAGTTACATTACAAATATTTATGGTAAGAATAAAATTATTAATTTGTAATTCTTAAAAAGGATAATTAAATGTAAATCCATAATTAATAGTTGTTGGGGCACTAATGCAGCCCCACATGAATAATTTACCCTCCACTTCCTCCTCTTCCTCTCCTACTAAAGACAAAGAAACAAAGGATCTGGTTAGCCCCACACCCAGAAGTTCCTGCCAAAGGCCCCTAAATTTCTAGGCAAGATGTGGAATTTGTCCGCCCCCTACAGCCCCATGTAAAAGGAGTCCCATTGCCTCAGAGCAGACATCACCTTTGCACTGCCCAAGTGGATCACCCTCCCCTTTCAATAAACCTGGCCTGAACATCTCCACTGTGGCCTTGTCTTTGGGTACCACTCCTTATACTTTTCAATAGTTTTATAGCAAATAATGAAAAAATAAAAGTTAATAGGAATATTACCAGACTGTAATAGCTACTTCTAATTAAGAGTAAGATTTTTAAGCCAAAATATGTTCATATAATATACAGAATAAGACACTTTGTTTTGTAATATAATTATAAACTTTACAAAATTATTTAGAAAACTAAATTATGAATATTAAACAATATATTCTTGGGAAACTATATTTAGGCTTTATTTATTTATTTAGATGATAAATATTTGAAGAAAAATTCTTATTTGAGGATAATTCATATCTCATGAGGATGTTAAAGGCAGCTTATCAACTGGCCATTTCAAAATGTACCTAAAGGCAAAACACTAGAACATGTTAACAATATTATTAAGAATATTAACAACTTTATATGAAGAAAAGAAAGAAATGTACTATAAAAAA
>NW_003852653.1:1023104-1025823 GCF_000181295.1 Otolemur garnettii | reverse complement strand
TGGTGGGCTCGGACTGGATTCGAACCCGCCACCTGAGGTGTATGTGGCTGGCGCCTTAGCCACTTGAGCCACAGGCACCGAGCCTACATTCTTTTTTAATTGAATTGAGTTTTTGTCTTATGTGGATGTGTACTAGATCATCTGCTAGCTTTTTATTAGTATTGAGTACATTGTATACTTGCTTTTCTTAGTAGATTGAATACTTGTGATACAAGAAGTATCTTATCTTTCTTAGTAGTTTCAATACTTGTGATTCAGAGTTAGAATGTGTTCCAACTCTGTCCAGGCAAATACAAAGGATGTAAAGTCTCCATCTTTTTTTATAGCTGAATAGTATCCTATGGTATACATAACTATAGTTTGTTAATCCATTTATAAGTCCATGAGCATTTGGGTTGATTCCATGTCTTGGCAAATGTGAAGTGATTGGAAATCAACATTCTGGTACAAATGTCCTTATGATAAAATGATTATTTTCTTCTGGGTAGATGCCTAGTAATGGGATTGCAGGATCAAATGGAAGGTTGACTTAGAGTTCTTCGAGCATTCTCCAGATTTTCATAGAGGTTATATTAGTTTGCAGTTCCACCAGCAGTGAGAAATTGTTCCCTTCTCTTCACACTCATGCCAGCATCTGCAGCTTTGAGACTTGTGACGTGGGCTAATCTCACTGGAGTTAGGTGATATCTCAGGGTGGTTTTGACTTGCATTTCTCTGATGATCAGGGAGGATGAGGAGTTTTCATGTGTTTCTTGCTATTTGTTATCTTCAGAGAAGTTTCTGTTCAAGTCTCTCGTCCACTTATAAAAAGAATTGTTTGTTTTTTTCTTGTTGGTTAATTTGAAGTCTCAGTGGATTCTAGTTATCAGTTCTTTATCAGATTCATATCATGCAAATATCTTCCCCTATTTTGAAAGCTGTCTGTTTGCTTTCTGTGTGGTACCCTTACCTGTGCAGTAGCTTTTTAGTTTGATCATGCCTCATTTATTCATTTTTGGTGTTGCTACAATTGACAAGGGGGTCTTCTTCATAAAATCTTTTTCCAGGCCTATTTTGTCAAGCATTTTCCTTGCACTCTCTTGAACGTTTAAATCTGATCAGATTAGATGGTTGATTCCAGAAGTTTCATTTTCTAATTCCATTCCTCTAGAATCAATGTCAATATCAACTATAACTTATATTTTGGTGTATTTTCTAACTCTATGTATGAAAGAATTAAAATCAATGTCAATATCAAATATAACTTATATTTTGGTGTATTTTCTAATTCTATGTATGAAAGAATTAAAGAAATTATTTTATGCTTCAATAATTAATTGTTGTTTGTTGCCTTTATTGGAATACAGGCAGGCATCATTTTCTTCTTCTGATAGTCGCAAAAGCCAAATCTATAACTTATTATAGATTTGGAGCTCTAATTGCCTATGCTACTTTCACTTTTTAAATTTTTAGTTATTTTTTCAGTTATTTTCTACGGTGCACTTAGTTGTGTATCTATGGTATTCTCTACCTGACCACCTAGTTGCAAGGTTGAAACAATGTTATATTACTTAATTTTTTAAATGCTCTTCATAGGGAATTGATCACACATCATAACTTATTGTAATATTAATATATTTACAAGATATATATATATCACATATATATGATATATGTATATTTATACACACATATACACAGGGTGGATCTAGAAGTCATGTACAGTTTAAAATAGTTTAACATAGTAAACTGCACACAAACTTTATGTCCACATGTGTATTATACATCTATGTATATGTATGTGTATACATACATACATACATAATGTGAATAAAAAAGAACTTTTATACACTTTTGGTAGGTATGTAAATTATTATGACCTCTATTGAAAACAGTATAGAGATTGCCCAAAGAACTAAAAATGTAACTGCTATTCAACCTAGCTATCCCTCTACGGGGTAGCTACCTAAAGGAAAATAAATCACTATATCAAAAAATATACTGCACTTATATGTTTATTTTAGCACTGTTCATAATAGCAAAGATAAAGATTTAACAGATAATTGAATAAAGAAAATTTGGTATATACAACGGGATATAATTCAGGCAGAAAATATGAAATCATGCCTTTTGCAGCAACATGGATAGAACTGGGGCCGTTATCATAAGTGAAACAACACAGAAATAGAAACGTAAATACTTCATGTTTTCACTTGTAAGTGGGAATTAAGTAATGTGTATATATGAACATAGAGTGTGGAATAATGGACAGTAGAGATTTGGAAGGGTGGGAGGTAGGAGATGGCTAGATGATGAGAAAATATTATTATAATGTAATATTTAATAGTTGTATACAATGTACATTATTCAGGTGATGGATACACTATACAAGATATCCATGTAACAAAATTGAACTAAAACCATTAAATACATATATTTATTTATATTCTTTTTAGAAATACTGATGAATAATTGTTGGAAATGGTCACACAAATAGGCTTCTAATTTTTGGCATTAAATAAATGTATGCCCTTGCATGAATTGATCTCTCTGTCTCTCTTAAAGAGGATGTACTATTTAAGTTTTCACTTAGTTTTCTAAATTATAGAATAACAATTATTAATAATTAATATATATTTTCTACTTTAAGAAGTGATTTATTTTGCTTTCCTTTGATAATCAAATGCATTTTGAGAATAATAGGATTCTCTTTTATTTATATATGGGAAAACTGAGATTT
>NW_003852653.1:1017741-1022879 GCF_000181295.1 Otolemur garnettii | reverse complement strand
AAAGCAGAGTATGAATGTTTTAACTCAATAACTAAGAAAATGTCATGAAGGTTATGTTAACCAGTTTGATGAGAGTATTTCAAAATGTATATGAAAACAGCACACTGTACCCCATGATTGCATTAATGTACACAGTTATGCTATAATAAATAAAATTTAAAAAAAGTTTGAACAAATGAATTAAGCATAATGATGGTAGATATCCTGTTCATACTAAGCTTGTTTTATTTGAAGGAACTTGTATATTACCTCTGCTATGACCCAAAAAGAATGTAGAAAGACTTTTTCCTTTGAATTATCTTTCAGCAATAGAAACTTCTTCCAAGAGCATAACTTTTAATTATCTATGGTTTAAGTTAATACTTTGATAAATTGTTCTCCAGAGGGTGTTTTTTTACCATGACTACCTAACCCAGGAAATCATTGCTATTCTCATTTGCCTTATTTACAGTTACTGAAATGTCAAGTGTATTTAGTAGGTATAAGTTGTTCTTTGATTATTAAATAACTGAAACTTAGAAAGCTTTTAGATTTTGTTATGATGGGAAATGAATGGTTTTATCAAGACCTAATTGGGAAAAGGAGAACACTCATTATGCACCTTGGATTGAAAATAATATTGGCATATATTTTTCATTTGTGAATAGTAATTGTGATTTTCAAATCTTTTAGTTATTCAGGTAATTCAAATAATGGCCAATTTAATAGCATAATTCTTAATACATATAATAAGCCATCTATATGGCAATGTTTAATTAATTTAAAAGGAAGACTTAGACTTAAAAAGGCAGTTTTTCCCTATTCACCAAAATTTTTATAATGACAACGAAACTTCTCTTAGTTTCTTTTTCATCCATGGCCTACATGTGATTATTCCTCCAGGTGTCTCTGTTTACTATATACTTTGTTAGAGGGGCTCATCTACATTTCCCTGGTTTTTACAGTCACGTCCTTCTGATGTCTTTTTTTTATGGTAAATATGCAGATTGATCTCTCAGATCCCAATATTTGTATCAAGCTGAACAGTTGAAAAAAATTCACCTGTAATTTGCGTTCTGATTCATAAAATCACATTTTTAATTTTTGTCCTATAAAATTAGTATTTATTCAATACTTGGTGAGAAATGACTATAGTGTAGTTGAGTTATGTCTTCATGCCAGCTGCATTTGAATTTTGATTCACTTGACAAATAAATTAGTGGTTTCATGTCTAAATTTACACATATGTAAGTAATAATAAAAACTCAATATGATACCCCAAAAACTTAGTGTCTGAAAAGTTATTAAGCTCCAATAACTGTTGAGCTCTTAGAATTGTTAAATGTCTATATAATCTTTACCATATTTCTGTGTAGTAGATAGTGTCATCTCAACTTAGTAATTGAAACTTAGAAAACTTTGGGAATTTGTTCTAGCAACTAAGACACTAAGAGAAAGAGCCAGAATTGTGTTCACGTAGTTTGTGTAGTATTGTTTTGGCTCCCTGATTTGCTAATCATCTCTCTAATAAAGTCTATCGTCTACCACACAAAATATCCTACCGTGCATTCCTTTAACAATTGTCCCGACTTCTCTGTCTTTATACAGATTCTTTTTTCCTAAATATCTCTTCATCCATCTCATAGCCTTGTCAAACATGTAGTGTCTCACTTCTTTTCCATGTGATTTCAATACTCTTCAGATTGGTTTCCTTCCTAATTCTTCTCTTTTTTCACCAATTGCTCATATCTGACCAGGTTATTTTTAGGAAAGACAATACAGTGTAAGCCTGTAATTCCTATCATTCAACATCTGAAATGACTCCCAACCTGTTCACATTTTACTAGATGCCCTCTATAATCCAAATCTGTCCTTTTCTATATTTTCAAATTATCTTAATCACATGATATTATAATTTAGCTATAATTAGTCTTTCGTTTCTTTAAATTTCTATTTATCTATGAAGTACTGTTTCCTTCCCGCATCTTCTTTTTCATTAATATCTCCTAAATATATTTTCTCCTCTATTTTTCTCTGTCCTCTTTTGTATCTCTTCTTATCTTCTATAAACTTTTATAAGAAATTTTATGCTATAATTATGTATTCATTTATTTACCTAACTTATAACAAAGTAGAGTCATAAATGCTTAAACTTTGACTTATCCTTTCTACATTGAGAGTGACTAGCACAGTATCTTGAAATAATAAACATTCAAATATATAATTAATTAAATTAGCTAATGTTGAAAACAGAAATTTGTATTACATGTGATTTTCCTTCTCCTTTCATTTGGCCTGACACATTCATTTCTGTTTGTTTTGTTGTTTCTTTTTTTAAACCCCACTGGCTATAATGGTGGTTCCCTGAAATGGAGATTCATTGGACAGTAAAATGGCAGAAATAATTCCAGGAACTGACATAGATTTGCATAAAGTTTATCTGTCGGAATAGACCAGGTTATTTATTATACTGTATTAGACAGCAGTGATACTTGAATGTCTTAGACCAAGGAAGTTTAATGATCTGTGTGGATTAGTGGAGTAACTTCTCTCCATGTAACCTTTGAGATCATTTTGTGATGCCATCATTTCAATACTACTATTCAGGATTCACCAGAGCTGATACATATCTGAGGATTTCATTCTTTGTGCTCTTCTATCTTTTTTGGTGTTATTTCTCATTAACTCTAGTCACTAGTCACCATGTTTGCACCAGATGATCAGCTCCTTTATCCTCAACACAGGCTATATACCTATCTCTGCACTTCCTGCATTTCATCCTAGAAATTGTCCCATGGCAGTATGGGGCAGCCTAGGTCTAGCCTCATTTTCTTCCCATCTCTTGGCTCTTACTGTTCTTCTTTGTCTGATGTACATTGACTTGAATACATTGTTTGATTTTCGCTTGTTTTAGGTGAGTTGGTATATCCTGTTTCTGATTCTCAGTATTTACCAGAATGGGAAGGCTCTGATTATTACTTTTTAATAATCTACTGGAGATACAAATTTCTGGAATATCCACTTGAACTTCCCTAATATACCATTCACCCCATGGTGCAGTGCTTTATTTCTGCCTTATATTCAATATACAGTACAAATATATGTCAATATCTGGGTAAACATAGAATATGTCTCTGGATGCCCTGGGCTACTAAGAGATGAACTCAGGCCAACATAACTTTCACTATCTGAACTCCACTAGCCCTCACTCAGACCTGTGCATCTCAAGGGCACTTTGAATTTTCTGGTACTGGCATGAAATCAGAGCTCGTATCATATAATGCCTGAAAAACCTGAACATTTTTATTTTCTTCTGTGCACAATTTCTCTAATGATTTAATCACCAGAGGGGAAAATTTTGCTAAGTAGTATGGTGTAATTTGGAAAAAATGAAGATAATAGGATTATAGGGAGATTAAATATACTAAATAAAAAACATCTAACTTGAGTTTTAGTAAAAGGGATTATTTGCCTCAAAGCTGAAAAACTTAAAATTCTGGAATAGATAGTTCTTATAACCATCCTAAATTAACTATAACTTATACTAGAAAATTATTATAATAGAACTCTTATTTTACCTTGTCTTTCAAAATGTTACAATTTGACTAACTCCAAACATCTCTCTTTTCAATCTTCATTTGTGTTTTATTCATTTAATCAATTTCTTCTCTCTTTACATGTATTTCTTTTAATTTTAGGTTTAATATGAGTGTATGTACAATTAGGTTACATTATTTGCATTTGTAAGGTAAAGTACAAAGTTTGATCTGTGGGAGAGTCCTCCCAGGAAGTAGGCCATAAATCCCTACATTATACCTGATAGGTGGGACTTACTGAACCCCTCTTTTTCCCCTTCTTGAATTTAAATTTGTTTTTCTCTTGTGTGGGCATGCAGTTGTTGATCTACTACTCAGATTAGTTCTGAGTATATGGAATACATATTTTTCCAGTCTTTAGATACTTTAACAGAGAATGTTCTCCAAATCCATCCAGGTAAATATAAAAGATGTAATGTTTCCATCTTATTTTTATGGTTGAATAATATGCATGGTATATATATGTATACCATAGTTTATTAATTAATTGATGGGTTGATGGGCACTTGGGTTGTTTCTACATCTTTGTAGTTGTGAATTGAGCTGCTATAAACATATAAGTGTTATATGTTTATGGTATTTTTTTTTCCTCCTGTCAGACACTTGTATAGCTCCTTCATTTTCAAAAGTAGATAATCTGAATTCCATTCTTGTGACACAGGTTAGTGATATTTAGATAACCTAGACTTATCAATTATGTAAAAATAGTGTGTGATAAATTCTGATATATAGTATAGATGTTACTATATTGTTTTTTTGTCTCTTTATTAGATCACTTCCTGAAAACAAAGAGTGTGTCATAAATCTGTCTCTATAAAATGTCTTGCATAATATAGACATGATGTAGTAGTTGCTAAATTAAATTCATAGATTTTAGTTTCTATATATACTGGACTTCCAAGAAACACAACAATTCCTTTATATAATTAGGCAGAAACATATTGAAGTTTGTTGTAATCCAAGGGAAGAATCAGAACAATGTGTTTCAGAGATTTGGAAAATCTCAATTGTAGCCTATGATAGTTGAGCTATAGTGTTATGGACTCAAGCATAGTCTGATGCTGAAAAAAATTGAGCAAAGTCTTAATGAAAAATGATTTCAATATAAAACTTAATATATTTCTGGTTTTAGTCTATAAAATGTTTTTAAGGTTTGTTTAGGTTTATATAGAAGGAAAGCTATCCCGTTTAAGGAGGCAGTTTGATGAGTTTGGCAGAAATCTATAAAGTTTTTTCACCAATCTCTAGAGATAAAGATTTTTCTCACTCTAAAATATTGCTTTATGTCCCCTTGTAGTTCATCTAATTTCTCTATTCCTGCCATCTAACAGCACCTTCTTTCTATCCTTATAATCTTACCTTTTAGAGAATAAATAAAATTGTATAATTTGTTGCCATTTGTGTCACTTTTCAATACCCACTTATGCTTCTTTTCTTTCCTCTTTATTCTTTAAATTCTAATCCCTAAAATAGAAAGGGAGGTAAAGAAGAAGTCACTTTCCATCAGTCATCTATAAGCAACCTAGAGATGAAAATAGGTAATTATAATTGGGGGTAAATAGA
>NW_003852653.1:1014162-1016960 GCF_000181295.1 Otolemur garnettii | reverse complement strand
CACATGTATTGGTTTCTCTATTTGGGGGATATATCACTTAGAAGAATGAGTTCTAGTTCTATCTAGCTTGTCACAAAAGATACTTGATCACTCTGTTTATGGCTAAGTAGTATTCCATGGTATGCATATACTATATTTAATTAATCCCTTCTTGTATTGGTGGGCACTTAGGTTGTTTCCATGTCTTTGTGATTGTGAATTGCGGTGATATAACATATGAGTACATGTGTCCTTTTGATAAAATGACCATTTTCCATTGAGTATGGGATTGCTGGATCAAATGACTCAGAGAATTTAAACAACAGTTTATTAACCTGATTTGGACATTGTAATTATCATGTGAAATTTCATCAAGGATGTAACCAGGACTATTTTCAAGACACTTCTTTTGGAAAGAGAAACTATAGTTGGAAATGAGGGCAAATTCAACCAAGATAAATGACCACCAATCTCTTTTATCTTCCTGGCAAAAAAGCTAGACTACATTCTGCAGACTCTATGGCAATCACATATGTTAAGTGACCAAGTTTGATTAGAAGAATATGATGAGAAGTAATGAGTACCATACCCCAAGAGTTGAAATCTTTCATATATAATGTCATTTATTTTTTACCTACTTAATGAAATGAAGGCTTTTTATCTACCTAACATAATGGAGGCATCCCTAGAATAAGTGTGGAAGCCTCACATTGATGCAGATACAACTATAATGTGGGAAGAGTCTGGGTATCTAAATCACTACTTGGAGAAAAGACACCCAAACAGAATTATTCATATTAATAGATGCCTGATGTAAAAAAGAAAAAGTTATATACCAAACCATTGCATTTTTTACCTAGGAAATCATACAACAAATGTTTTTTGAGGAAATTAATATAATCCAAGGTAAGATGGTAGGAGAAGAGAGCTGTCTAACATAGTCAATTTCACAATTCAATATGAAATGATTACCTCAATTATTAAGATAGTTAAAAGATTTAGGGGGTGGAATTTTATTTATAGAGACTTTAATCCAGAAGAGTGTTTCTATTTGATTGTGCATTTATTCAATTCTACAAATGATAAATTTAATTGATGAAGCATAGGGATATGTGGTGGTTCTGAAATTTTGAATAAAATACAGGGTATCTGTTAAGACTTGGAATTTTATGCTTTATTCTGGAAGACTTTTCAAGCCTTGAAAATGCAACAGATGTTTATTTGAATAGGGGTTTTCTGTAATTTTTTCTAGTCCTGTGAGTTTTACAGAAATGTAAATAGCATCTCTATTCCCATGGGACTACTCCCTTTATTTCTTAATTGATTTCATTATTTTATTTCTTCATTATTGAGGCTTTGCTAGGTTATTTCCACAGTGTTAAGTTAGTGTGGTAAGATAAAAAGGATTTTACAGGAGAAAAATACTTACTTTCTGTCTTCATTTTGAGCAGACTTATAAAGCAACACTTGTTTTAAGAGAATTTGTGGAGGAGTTTATTAGACAGAATAATTTTATTTGTCATCTAAAGAAGGGTGAAATATTTTCTATGACTGACAGAGTGGCTATAAAAGTACTAAGACTTGAAGATGACTTGTTTGTTTGCTCTTTACTGGAAACATGCATAGTTTTCAGCTTATTTACAGACTGAGATATGGGCTTCAAGAAAGTGGGAATAATGGAATATCAAAAGAGCACTCCAGAGGTATCACTCATAATTAATGAGTATAAAAAATTAAAAACTCTCAGTAATATTAAAAGTCCTTCAGTTTGGGTCTAAGTGAGAACAACCTGTCTATTTATCTTTATTTCTAAATTTGGTATTAATCCTATAAGTTTTTTTTAATCACTAATCTAGTCCAGGTACTGTTGTTGATATTGATAATACAGTGATACAAGATACACCACAAACCATTGCCCTTTTGAGGGGAGTTAGGGAGAATGATAGGCAATAAATAAATTAAAAAAAAACATTAAGCAGCATAATTTCAGAGAGTTAGAAGTATTAGGGGAACAATAAAGCAAAGTAGGGGATATAAGTTTCCAAAGAGGGGGAAAAGGAAGGAAAAACATTTAAAGAGTGATTAAGGAATTTCTTTCTGAAAAGATGATTTTGCTATATGAGAAAATTATGAAAGAAGAGGATCTACATTGAGAACTGGAGGAAGAACATTGCAAGCAGAGGGATCAGTAAGTATAAGCACTTGGAGATTAAAGTGAGGCTGGTATGTTTGATAACCAAGCCCTGAGTATGGAGCAGAATGATCAAGTCTTTTGTAAGATATCAGTTTGGAGAGCTGTCAAGGCAGACATGAACTATATTATTTATACTGGTTCATGTAGCCCATGGAAGGTCTTTGGGTTTTATTCTAAGTATAATGACAACAATTGGAGGGTTTTAAGTTGTATTTGATAAGAAGCTTGCTCATGTATATGTTTTAAAAGGTCACTGTGATATTTGAGTGGTTAATAGAAATAAGATAGTCAGATGTGGAAGCAAGCAAATTAGGAGATTCTTGCTGCAAGCTAGATCTGTTCTGGATGCCCTTATGAATTTTCCTTTTACCTTTAATATCTATGATTACATATAATTCAGACATGAATATAAGGGAGTGAAAAATTGATAGGAATCAATTGTATCAAAAATTGATACAATCTCAAATTGTAGGCTTTTCTGAAAGCAGGGAGATGATGCTCCTACTTCTTTTCCTTTTTATAAGCTAATTTTACTTTGATATCTTTCATAATCTATTTTGAATAATCTAATATATCTTTTGATCCTGTCCTTAACTGAACAGGGCATAATTATGTAGACATGTAT
>NW_003852653.1:990896-1013989 GCF_000181295.1 Otolemur garnettii | reverse complement strand
TAAGTATCATAAAGCAAAACACATGAGAATTGTTTAAAATAGATGTGAATAACTTGAATAGCATATATGGGGTTCAAAGCAATAATTTACGTTAATCAAGAATACATATAATAGTGAATATAATTTTAAAAAGGTACATAGTGTGGTTTTGATACATTTTCACTAAAATACTACAGTGATGGTAGGGCCTACGAATATATTTACAAAATCAAACTCTGTAACAAAAGGTATATATCCACACAATATACTGAAATAAACTTTGAGCAAAAGTAGTACAAAGAAATCTGAAATTTTATTATTTGACTGGTTTTTAATAGTGATAAGAGGTAGTAATTCTGAAACGATACATGCATACTACCAGACAGAAAACACACACATCTTTCTAGGTTTCCCTTTGTGAGAGTGAGATATAAATTTGGAATGATAGCAGTCAAGGATAGTGTTGGACCTGAATTAGAAGTATCAGTATAAATTTATGATGTCTTTACAAACTATTTTATAGCTCTATTCACCCACAGGTCCCTGAAACAACATACTGCTTTTTGACCTACCACATTTAATTGTCATGTCTCCATTGCTAAATATTGTTGTCCAATAAGAAGAACTATGTTCTCTAATATATGTGGGTCAGAGGAAACACAAGAGAGCCTAATAGATGTTATTATGACAGAAAACGAGAAGGGGCTTAAAGACTGTGAGAGACATGCTGAAAGAACACAGAAGCCTGCTTGAAAGAGATTCCAGTAGTAAAACGAAAAACAATTTGTACATTAAAAGAAAAAGCAATGGTAATAGATTTTAATATATTGAATCAAAATAAATTATGAATCCATAGCAATATGTTCATAAAAGGAGAACCCTTAATTAGAGAAGAGTGCCAGCTAATAATGTTGTTGGAAAGAATGATAGGAATAGAAATTCATAAATTTGCAAGCACCATTGTAATGCTTTGTTCAGGCAAGGAATATTGATGAATGCAAAAAGAACTTATGAAATATTTGTTAAAGAAAACCCTAGACATTGGTTTCAAACATCACCTCTCAAACTATTAATAGGATGCAAAGTTGCCTTCACATGGGAGAAATATGGAGGACCCCACCTCCCAAGCACTCAAGCTAAGCATAACCAATAATGGGATGGTGGGACTTTTTGGCCTCCTGATGTACTGCAACAGTATGCACACAGTAACATCTCTGCAGTGCTTTTGACAACATTAACTTAAATATTTTCATGAGAAAATATTTTCCCCCAGAAAAATTCAAAATGTCCAGTACTTTATAAGACAAGTGAAATGCACCATGTAAAATATCTACGCCATATAACAAAAATAAATAAATAAATAAAGATTGGATGACTGCTCTGAATAAAAGAGTAAATATATCTGCAAATTAGAGGCAATGTATATTTCCTGATCATATCCTGACTGAATATAAGAACACTATTGATATAGGTGGGGAATTTTAACTTGAACTCATAATTAGATTAGATAATATTGCTTTAACGTGACCTGTATTGAGTGTGATAATGGCATTTCAGTTATATGTGTATAGGAGAATGGACGAAAAATATGTTTGTAATGTACTTTCAAAGTATTAAAGAAGACCTTCTTGCACCTGGTTTCTTAAACACAGACAATTTGTGTGGAAAAAATATAGTAGCAATATTATTTAAGTTAATTTTTATTTTTAATTAATATATTATGCATATTTATGGGGTACAGTGATATTTTGATACATGTATATAATGTGTAATGATAAAATCATGACAAATAGAATATCCATTACCTCAAAATTTGTTATTTCTTTTTGTTAGTAGCCTTAAAGAGCCTTCTTCTAGCGATTTTGAAATTTATAATGAATAAGGTTAACTCTAGACACCTTAAAATGTAATAGAACATTGGGGCTTATTTCTTCTTTTTGGCTGTAATTCTGGACCCATATACCAACCTCTCCCTATCTATTTCTCTTTGCTACCCTTCTCAGCTCCTAATAACCACTGTTCTACTCTCAACTTTTACAAGGGAAGCATTTTTTTCTCCCACATATGAGTGAGAACATCCAGTGTTTGTCTTTGACTGACTTTTTTCACTTCTCCAAGATCATCTATATAAAGCAATGTTTTTTTTTTTAATTTGCAGAAATCATAATACAATGTTATATATAGTTATAACCCTATAAAATACATCAGAAAATAAGAACATCAACAGTGCACTATTTGTACAAAACTAACATGACACTCTATTCATCTCTGAAGTGTCATTCAGATAAAATGGTAGCCTTACATTTATTTAATAACTCTCAACATAGGTTACTTTGTATAGATTTGCAGGGTATTTTTTTTTTTTTTTTTTTTAGTGTTAGTCATTATCTAACTACAGAAAAATTCCTATTGATGTCTGTTTCTTTTTCTTTTCTTTTTAAAATTTTATTGTGGTAAGAACACTAAATATCTTTTAACAGATATTTAAGGATGGAATATGCTATTGTTATTTCTGGGCAAAAAAGTTGTTTATCTTGCATATTTAAAATTTTATACCTGTTAACAACTCATCATTTCCTTCTTCTTGACCTTGCTACCACCATTCTATTCTTTGCCTTCATGAACTGACTATTTTAGATAGCTCATGTAAGTGGAATCATACAATATTTGTCCTTCTGAGACTGGCTGGTTTCATTTATCATGATTATTTTCCAGCTTGCAAAATGTTCAAAGATTGTGGTAGAGAATTTTCTGGTGAATTGTGACCTCATATCCCCACAACTAATATGGTAAACATTATAGAAACAGACCTGTATGTTAGCTCTCAGCCTTGTTTATTGCTCCCAAGTTTCCCATAGGGGAACATGGCCACTGAACTAAGTGTGAAATGAAGTATGGAAGAGAAAATGAAAAAGTCCCAAAGAACAAACTTTCCTTTTAAACTATACAACTAAAAATAATGTCTTGTTCTTTCAGAGATGAAACATTATATATGATGAGAAAGTAAAGGTAATACACAAAATACTAACTCTAAGACATCCTATGGGCTATTTGAAAAAAATCTTTCAACTTTATAGTTTTCAGTTTTCTCATTCATAGCATTGTGTTACCCGTCGACTGCCCACCAAGATGAAAGGATAAAATGAGATGAATGGTGCGAAACACAACATATAGCCATGAGCTCTGATCTCAGTATATTAGAGTTTAGCAATGATCATTTAAAAGGAAATTTAAATTATTTCATTAACAAAATAAATATCTTTTGCTTGCCTACCAATTGATCTTTCAGGTAATCTCAGTAGGTTTCTAGTTCCCTCCTTCCCTGACTATTCTATATTTTTTTAGACATAATTTCTAGAAGCTTAAATGAGGTAGAAAAAAATATCTAGAAATGGTTTATATCTTGTCTTCCTGTAGATTTTGGCTTCCATATTTTTCTTCAAAACCTATTATGAAATGCAATCTGAAGGAGAATTCCCTGACCTCACACCCGTCTAAGCTATCTATGGATCTTTTATCCATTTGTAAAGGAGAGCTATAGCTTAGGTTCTCTGTGAATATGGATTTTATTTATTTATTTATTTATTTTTTATTAAATCATAGCTGTGTACATTAATACAATCATGGGGTACAGTGTGTTGTTTCTATATACAGTTAGAAATACTTTCATCCAACTGATTAACATAGCCTTCATGTCATTTTCTTAGTTATTCTGTTAAGACATTTATATTCTACATTTAGAAAGACTCACATGTACCCCCATTGGATAGACCATAGACATGATCCCATCAATAGCCCTCCCTCTACCTATCCGCCCCCTACCCTCCCTTCCCTTTCCCTTTTCCCCAAATTCTTGAACTAAAATTGGGTTATAGCTTTCCTATGAAAGCTATAAATTAGTTTCATAATAGGGTTAAATACATTGGATACTTTTTCTTCTATTCTTGAGAAACTTTGTTAAGAAGAATATTCTCCAGCTCCATCCATGTAAATATGAAGGAGGTAAAGTCTCCATCTTTTTTTATGGCTGCATAGTATTCCATGGTGTACATATACCACAATTTATTAATCCATTCATGGGTCAATGGATGAATGTATATGCTGAGGATAAGCTATAAGAGATTGAAGATCAAGAGATATCCTTAATTTCTCACAATACTCTCAGTATGTGGTCATCTCCTCTTTGAAATAATAGATCATCCAGGAATTGACTACCCCTGTGAAGCTGCCCTAAAAACAAAAATTTGAGAATCTACTGCTCCCTCTACAGGAGAAACAGTGGACTTAAAATATTAAACTTTATTTACAGGCTGACCTTTTCATATTTCAGCCAGTTATTTGCAATCATGCTGTTGGAACTTGTTAAAGGCAAGCACTGCTATAGTCCCAGTGTAGCAATCACAAAACTCCCTGAGGGAAATATCTATATGTCTGCTGATGACATGAAAACAGGAGGTGTTCCAATAGAGAGATGAGATTGTAATGCATTTGTCCAGAGCTAATTGAAAATTTTATACATTGAAAAGCTTAAAACATTTGGAATTTTGATTTAGGAGTAAAGGGAAAAGTAGAAAATGAGTGACTATGTGATGAAATAGTTAACCTTTTGCATAAAAAGCAGACTCTTTAGATTAATATTGCTGCTTATATTTGATCTTTGTATTTTCATATATTTTAGCTTGCAAATTATATATATATACATATATAAAAGTATATATATAAATATCTAAAAATCTGATGATGAGTTGATTAGATTTACAATTTAATACATGTTTTATTTTTCATAAAAGGAAAAATGCTAAGTTTCCTCAAGGAAGAAATCTCCAATAACTTCACTGAAGGTGACTATGCTTCCTCAAACACATTTTATCTCGAAATAGCCATGTTACATCTAGGATAGATCTCACTTGAGACATAATATGAATAATAATTATATTTTATATCATCATAAGTTATATACATTTATACTTATATGTATGTAATAAGTATATTTTTAAATGATACTTGATGTATAGCTATGAAATTTATGATGGTTTTTTAGAGATAAGCAATCAATGAGAGGTTGTAGGCCAGAGTTCTTCAAGCATCCAGAGGTCTAACCTGTTCAGTAACAGTGACTAAAGGGGAGCAAATAAAGCTCCTATGAACAATGTTTTACAAAATATATATATACACATATATATATAGTGAGAGAGAAAAATGTGGTTAATATATATACATAGAGAGAGAGAGAAAGAGAGAAAGCATGATCTAAGAGGTAGGTAGTCTCTAAATCTACTCTTTGAATACATAAATGCAAATCTTATTATATCCAGGGTTTTGCACTCTATAGTGTTATTTTAAAACTTTGATTTAATTAAGGCTTCTTGGATATATTTTAGATTATGATTTCAAGTAATATTTAAACACAGTGTGAATCAGAATTATATTTTAGAGATGCTGGAAGAATATGTTTACCCATCTGTCACTTATGTTAAGACAAACTCATCAAGTAAATGATTTGTGAATAATATTGGCATATCTGTCTTCACATACAGGAATTAGCTAGGTGCTTAGTAAACACTACCTTTTTTCTTACAAGAAACAATATTACTTTTTTTCCATTGGAGAGTTGGGCATTTAAACACTGGATGACTTAGATTTCAATATTGACTAAACAGAATTGTGGAGATGAGTACCTGCCCTTGATATATGGATGTCTGCTATTTTTCAGACATAGAAGACAACAGACAGTTGTCTCCAGTTGTCTTCACATTAGATTATAGACAGTTTATTAACAGGAACAATTTGCAAAGCCATAGTACCAGTAGAATCTGGATGGAACCATGGATTTAGAAGATTTTTGAAGCCTAATAAGAGGAGAGAATGAATGACTCTTTGAAAAGGTTGATCAATATACATTGAGATATGTTCCATACAAGTTTTTCATTAATACATTCCTTGTAATATTCTGATGAACTAGAATCAGAGAGGACTAAAAA
Source organism: Otolemur garnettii (assembly GCF_000181295.1). Taxonomy (NCBI): domain Eukaryota; kingdom Metazoa; phylum Chordata; class Mammalia; order Primates; family Galagidae; genus Otolemur; species Otolemur garnettii. The sequence goes on along the minus strand of NW_003852653.1, from coordinate 1,008,029 downwards.
ATACAATATAGGGTGGCACCTGTGGCTCAAAGGAGTAGGGCGCCGGCCCCATATACTGGAGGTGGCGTGTTCAAACCTGGCCCACGCCAAAAACTGCTAAAACAAACCAAAACAAAACAAATATATAGCATCTATATTTGAGAAACTTATAATGAATTTGCTAAAGTATATCAAATTTCACTAAAATGTAAGTCCCATGGGAACTAATTTAATACTCTAATTTATTGATTTGTATTTTCTAAGTATCATACTTAGATGTATATATTCTTAGAATACATATGTATTTATGTATTCTAGTGTCTGATACAGTAGGTCTTTAATAAATAGTAGTATAATGAATGAAGATGTATAAGAGAGAAAATATGTGAACTACTGTAATATTTCTGAGAAAGCAATAATCAGTGTGAGATGAAAAGATCCGGGAAAGAGTCATGGACAAGCAGAGCTTAAATTGGGTCTTAAATGGTATATAGATGAAAATAAAAAGATTCATTTATAGTCAATACTTACAGCAATGTGTATAGAAAATCTGGTGAATAGTGACAAAAATTAAACATATTGAAGTGAAATACTCTTCGAAAAACTAAGGAGAAAATGAAGTTTTGAAGGTAACTACAAATGGAAAAAGAAGATTGATTCTTTAGATCAGAATATAGTCTTTATTCCCAGGAAAATTGGAAGTCTTTGATAACTTTAGAATGAGACAAAGTCAAGAAAATTGGCCATGGAGAAATTGGATGCTGGTGTTGACTGGCATGATGATTCTACTCAGTCTGTTTAAAGTAAGCTGGTCTCTATTGGCTAGGATGCATGGATGAATGTCTGGGTATTATTTATAAAGTGTACATCAATTTGTTTAAAAAGCTTCAGAAATAACTTAATTTCTTAATTACATCAAAGATATCTTGCTGCTAATCCTGGAACCAGGAGATCAACATGAAGCAATAGCAGTTAAATACTATTGATTGGTGTATAATGGTATTAGTTATTTCTAGAGGGTCTGGCCATTAGTAAGAAAAAACATATATCCAGTGACAACTTCAATTGGTTTTAGAGAAAAAGGCATAAAATCTCAGAGTAGGGCAATGAGATTTAAGATTCCTAGGAGAAATTAAGCTCTTCTCTTGAATTATTACCCCTGGAGAAAGAAAATGAATTAATCTATATGAGTAGGGAACACGATAGAAGTTGAAAAAAGGTCCGTATCTTTCATTGTGATGGTTATTACTTCATGATCGAACTTTCTGTAGTGATGGGAATCATCTACATCTGGGCAATTCTGTGTGCTGCCTATGGGCTATATGTGGCAATTGAGTACTTGAAATATGATTAATGGATTAGAGGAACTAATTTTTAAATTATACTTATCTTGAATTAAATAAAATTTAAACATCCTAGTGGCTAGTAGCTATATTTTTGGACAGCACAAGTCTAAACTTTTTCCTAGCCACAAGAAGCAACACTTTGCAAATTTTCCAATAGCTGGTTCTACAAAAGAGACTAGGGGATATCTCAGTAAAAATAAAATAAATATATACATACATACATACATAATTTAAAAAGTAATAAAATTATAAAAATCCTGAAAATTCTATAATCCTAATCAATAATACCTAACTGCCATTGCTTTATTCTCTTCTTAGCACTGAATTTTTCATATCAATTACAAGCTGGGTGCAGGCCACAAAGCAATCTCTGTCTGAAACATTGCTAGTTGTTCTTGTAGAGCAAAAGAAAAGCTTGTAAAACCACATGTTCCACAAGTTCTTACAACTTTGATCATTACTGACACACATCACTTCTGCTTATATATATAATGCACATTATATGTATTTATGAGATGTATTTTCGTTCATCATACACACACACCTACACACACTTTTTTATTAGCCACTCACATGGCTACTACTGAGTTCCACAGAGTAAGGATATAGAGCCTCCCTCATGAGTTATAGTAATACAGTCTATCACAGTGGCCAAAAAGGGTGTAGAAAGAGAATATTTGTTAAATTCCTGAATGAGTATTTGCTACCAGATTCAGTGTATCCCCCAACTAGACCTTAAAGCTATGTACCTATCACTTATCAGTATAGCTATAATGATGAGGTGTGGCATGTCCTGTTTTTCCAGTACCATCTTTCCCCAGCTTTCTCATGATCACATCCCTTTCATTCTTTACTTGTTAGTTTAATTTCACCTTCTCAGAAAGATACCTTTTTATCTTATCAATACCCTAATTTAACTTAGAGAACCTTGACACATTTTTGGTACAATGTATGTCAGTTAAGTAGAATATACTCTGAATTTATTTTGTACATTTAATAAAATAAGTAGGAATAGTATTAGTCAGACTAGGACAGGCTCTTATTTTAAGAGGACCCTTTGGGTATATGTTTCACTTCCCTGTTACTGTGTAAATTCCTGGAAGGCAAATTTAAGGATTAATTCATTCCTAATCTCCTGTGACTTAATGTCCAGCCAACAAGTTGAATGATTTATTGAATGAATTACATGAAGAATAAATCTGAGTATTCTAAGCAATGTTTATCATAAATAGTAAAAATATTAAATGAGATAAAACATAAAATTATAAATGTAAAATGTTAAACAGGAATATTTTAAGGCAGGGCATAGGGATAAAGTAACATTTCTTTATAGTACAACTAGCGAGACACAGTAAAATTAGGTTGCCTTTTTAGAAAAATGAAGTCACTGCCTAAGGTTACATCTCAATAATTGAAATGAAAAGGGCAGACTCTTGAGCAATTTCCAACTTAAGATAATAATAATTCTAAAAAACAATTGTCTCAAATGAGTTGTCTTAGTTTCTCAATAATTATTTTAGGGACATGTTAATTTATTTTTATTCATTTGGATATTTGAAATGAGAAATTTTCTAAACTGCTGGTACTTCATATAAGTCAGTTTTGTAGGACCTGTATGAATAGATCAATTAATTTCTTACTCTCTTTCTACCTACATAAGTGAACCATTGGCCTTCTACACTGATATTATAACCTATGGTAAATCCTGTTATAATCTATACCCATAGTGAGCCTCTCTTTCTGGTAAAGGTTTCACCTCCTTCCTTCTCTTTCTTCCCACTGACTCTGTCTCGATCTGGCCATATTCTCCTTCTGTCTAAATAAATATTGTAGACGGTAATCAGCTTGCTTTTAAATTATTACTTAGTCACTGAATATTTTTGGAATATGCCAGATTAATGCTCCTAATTTACTTATTTTAGTAATTTATTTTATATATATATATGCATGCATATTTATGTAGATATATATACTCTGAAGTGCTATATTTTATTCTAGCATCAGGAAAAAAGAAGAAAGATAAATAATTGTGTCAATCCCTAATCCATGAAACATTACTTACTTTATTCCTGTTAGAACATTTTATAGTTTTATATTTACTACCTTTTATTAATATAAAGTCAATAACTGAATATAAGTAGATGCTGTCAGTGACAAAGAGCACTTGAACATGGAGGTAGGGATGCCAGCCACAATTAATGTAACTGGTAGGGTGCAGTGGATACCAGCCTTTTGAAGTAGAAGCAGAAATTGTTTTAGTAAGCTATTTTGCACTAGAAGTTTTTTTATTTTTTTAATCAGACCCTTATATACCAAAGTCTTTGATTCATGTAAGAGAAAATATCTCCACACCTATTGTTCTTAAAGTCTAGGAAGAAGCAGTCAGTAATGGAGAAAAGAGAAAAATGCAGATTGAAAAGAATGAAATGACAGAAATGAACATGGTGATTTAAAAAATCTCTCTAGGAATTTTCTGTAAGGACTGATATTTAAACTGACACCTCAATTACGAGAATTCACCAGACACGCTGAGAACATAGACAGAATGGTAGGTCGTCATGTTTCGGGACAAATCAACAAAAGGTTGCTGCCATCACACAAGCAGTGGTCATGTCCCCAGAGATGATCAGAGCCATGCCACAAGGAATGCGGACAGCTGGATTCTGGATGAGGTCGGAGAAGGGGCAGACACTAAACTATTAGATAATGAGAATTCTAAGGTGTGAAAGGACCTGTGACCATAAGTGAGTTGTAAGCACAGAGGCACATGAGCTGATGTGGTCTAACAGTATTCAGAGCTTTGGTTAGAATGTATCAGATGGCCTGAGCAGAGAGCACTGCTGGGAGAAGGTCGAGAGCCTAGAAATCCTGTTATTACCTGGACATGAGTCAGCTAAGACACTGAATCTTTATAGGCCTCAGGTTTCACATACATAAAAATGAAGTTTATGACAAGATTAGCTTCTTATTACTGCTGTATTAAATTACCACAAATTTTGTGATTTCAAAAAAATACATATGCATACAACTGTACTATTATATAGATCAGAGTTTAGGAAACTGACGTGAATCTTACCAGGAAAGCAGGGACTCCACAGGGCTTAGTTCCTTACCTAGAGTCTCCAAGAAAGGATCTGTTTCTTGCTCATTTTGGTTGTTGACAGAATCCAGTTCCTTGTGATCACAGAGCTGAGGCCCCTGTTCCCTTGCTGACTTGTCAACTGACTATAACTTTCAGCTTTTAGAGGTCACTGTGTTCATTGGCTCAAGGCCTCCTTCCTCCCTCTGCAAAGCCAGCCATGGCAGATAAGGTCCATCTCATGCCACACATCTTTCGTGTCTCTTACTCCACTGCCTCATGTCTCAGACTCAATCTTCTGGCTTCTTCTTTCACTTTTAAGGGCATGTACTTACATTAGTTAACACCCAGTAAGCCAAGATAATCTTATTATCCATTCATTAATATACTTAAATTAATCCTAACCTTAATTATTTTTCCCATGTAAAATAGCACGGTCAATGGTTTTGAGAATAAATACCTGGATGTCTAGGGATAAACAGAAGGACTCTGTTCTTACTACACACGTATATAGTATATGCATGAATTTCATTTGGCATGTCAGTACATCAGTTTGGAATGTGTCAGACTCATTAGGTGGTTTCCATTAATATCACATAGAAATACTATATATGGAATATGTACATATTATATATATGGAATATACATAAAACTATAGTGTAGTGTGAAGCAAATGATTAAGGGAAAAGCTATATTTTTCTTTATTCTAAAATTAGCTTGTTTTATGTTTACATAAAATTATCTGAAAAATGATATCATACTTCTATGAAATGGTAGTGAGAGAGAAAGAGAGAGAGAGAGTGCATACTGGCCACTTGATTTATTTTGCTGTATATATGGAATTGGCTATTTCAAAACCACTGCTGTGAGATGTTCATGTTGCCCTTTAAAATAAATTGGATTTTCTTAGAACTTATCAGTGTTTTGATGATATTTTATAAAGAATATTTTTAATTATGAGGCATCATTCACTTTCAGAATATTAGTTAAATATTTGTATTTAATATCTTAATTTCTGCTTGCCAATCTTTTTTTCTTAGACATCTTATTAAGTACATATTATTTTTTCTGGTTTACCGAAAATTTTGTTATGTGAAGAATGTATTATTTTAAAAGGTATTAAAAAGAACATATAATCCTTATACAAGTCTTTTTAATGCCCTTTTCCATGAAAGCAATCTATACAGTACATCCTCTTTGATCAACAGCAGTACAAATGCTAATGCATCGTGGTCCAATTTTTGCTCCACTGCATGAACATAGTATAATAAAAATATGTTCTTCCAGAACTAACTCATTAGTTGCTATTTCTTTTTCTCATGACCTTTGGGAAAGTAAATAATATGATAAAGCCCAAACAATCTTGTAATGCATATCCCCAAATGAATGAGGAAAATTGCACTGCATTTGTACAATCTCTGGAATTGGGTTAGAGTCCTTGGGGCTGGAGTGTCACCCAGTACAGACCACATATTCTGCCCTTTACATTGAATCAAACTGTAAATCTTGTAGTTATTTTTATTGCTGCTTGTTCTCTGCTTTGGGTGACAACTTAATAACCCACAGTAGTATCTGGCTATAAAGTGGTACACATGACTGATCACAGGCAGTAAAGGGAGCCCTGTACTTTCTGATTGCTACTGGAAAATCCTTTGTACAGTTTGTAACAGAAATGAATAAATGAATGAATGAATAAACACAGCAACTTAGATCTTGCTGAAAGGTGACTAGAAAATCAAAGTGAAAGTTCATTTTTTTCACTTTTTTCACCAAGCACAGTACGTGCTTTTCTAGATGGGTCTGGGGCAGAATTTTTGCTGTGTGTATGACTGAGGGCAGGTATAATTTTATCCATATTTTGACTGAAAATATACCCATTAAATATGCCCCATCCTTACAGTTCACTTACTAAAATCTTTCTTAGACCATGGTTTCCAATTTCACAGTAATTACAACATATTTGTTATCCGCTTTATTTGAAGAGCATCACCAAATGCTATCTAAGGTACTCAGCTCTCTCTGAAATTTTTAATATTATGTATCCTTAGACTTTACCAGTAAAACACTGGTGAGAATACACAGGTACACACATAACCTCCCTCACACACACACACACACACACACACACACACACACACTTTTCTCTGATTTGTGATCAGAGCTAGGAGATTAGAGAAGCCATTATGTTTTTAGGAGAAGCTCATCTAATCTTCAGATAGACACCAGTATCTAAAGGCTTTACTGTCTTAAAAAGTCCTAGATCAATTTTTCTCATTTTTATCTGGTATTAGTTCTTGCTGCTTCTACTATATTTTAGTATTTTAGGCCTTCATCTATCTCTGGCTCATACATTGCAATAATTTACCAAAGATTTCCCTGCCCCCATTTTACCCTGCTATAGACTGGTTGTTACCTTGCAGGAGAGTAAACTCTCTACAGGTTATCTGTTAGTACCACACCCTTATAATCTCTACTGACTCCTATAGCCTGCAGATAAAGACAATATCCTCAGGTAGACAGTGAAGCTTTTCTGAAATTCTCAGTTATTTTCTATCTAAAATTAGTAGTTTTCTCCAATAAAGGAAAACTGATCATTCTTTGCCCCTGGATAAAAAAAAAAAAAAAAAAAATTAGCATGTATAATTATGCACCAATTAAACATTTTCTCCTCTTTTTCATGTACTTGAAAAGTTAACTACTTTCTATGATCTGATAGAGTCATTCTCATGTCTCTTTCTAGTATCTATTCAGTAAATTATAGTTGACTAATATTTCTCCTTTCCTTACATTTTGACATCTCTCCTTCCCTCTGTATTTTCAGATGCACAGAGCCTGAACCATGTTCCTCACATATAACAGGCACCTAATGTTTGATGCTGAGTAAAACACTGAGACAAAATAAGACATGGTTCGATATGAAGGCTTACAAGGTTTATCAATATTTGGTACATACAGAGAAAAAACTGAAAAACTATGTGCTCCTAATCAAACTACTTTAAAGGGATTTAAGTTCTATGAGAATAGGGACTTTTTACTCACCCACGCATCACTGGCACTTTGAAGAGACTCTGGCATATAGTAGATGCTCAAAAATTGTTGCAGAAGTAATTCATGCCTAAGTATTCCTCTTGAGGAAGTCTGGTATTATAAAGACAAAATAATCTTGTTAAATATATTAGAGATTTTAAATGGTAGGAAAATTATAGCTCTGAAGAACTAAACTCAATGTTTGCGTAGAGAGTTGATGAAAGGTAGTTCAACACAGTTTAGTGATGGCTGGTGTTAGAATCCCATGGGATAAAGCTAGTTTGTGGTTAGAGTTTGCAGCAACGCTGCAGTAGAACTGAGTTCAGTGATGGAATGACATCATTAGCATTTACTTAAGTTTCTGAGAGAAGATGGTGGGAACTGTGAGTAACTCATTTGTTTATAGGGAAGACTAGAAAAAGAAGAGGAAAATTTTCAGTATTATTCCTTCAGAAATGTCCTTCATTTGAAGTGAGAAAAGAATAGATAAATAGATGGATAGATAGATATGGGAATGATTCAAATGACTGCTGGGGATTCTTGCAAATAAAATCTTTGTGAAAGCTTGAGAAAGAGAGAAAAAGAGAGGGCATGCCCATGCACTTAGATTTGACTGAGTATGACAAAAAAAATAAATTTAAAATGGCTTAAAAGAATAAGAATAAGTTTACCTTCTTTAGAACTAACTACATAATGTAGATCATGTTTGGGTTGGTTAATGGAGCCTCAGGAAAGACTTAGATTTCTGTCAGTTTTTCACTCTGCCTTTGGATTGTCCTCAGGCCCCTTATATTCTTGAAATACTAAATTGATGTCATACATCAATACTTCACTGGAGGCCAGGTGCAGTGGCTTCCACCTGTAATCCTAGCACTCAAGAAAGCCAACACAGGTGGAGCGCTTGAGTTCGGGAGTTCAATACAAGCCTGAGTAAAAGTGAGACCCCACCTCTACTAAAAATGGAAAAACTCATTGTGTGTTGTAGTAGTCGCCTATAGTCCCAGCTACTTGGGAGGCTGAGGCAAGAGGATTGCTTGAGTCCAGGAGTTTGAGGTTGCTGTGAGCTGTGATGCTACCTGGGGCAGCAGAGCGAGACTGGCTCAATAAAAAATACTTCACTTGACAATATGATATAAAACAATTCTACTCATCTCTCTTTTAGAGTGAGGACAGTTTACCCAAAATGCAATAGCAGTTTTCCTTTCGCACTAGTAAGGAGAATTACATCACAGGCACATAACTAATAGAATTATCATGAATAGCCTAAACGTTGGATGGAGTGTTTAATCCCAATCTGATGATTAGGGTCATCCTGTCTCAGACAGGGTACCTAAATAAAATTGTTTTTCTGCAATAAGAGCTAAATAATTGGGCACTAACAATGTGGATTCATTGTTTTAGTTATGAATTTCTATAAATTGGTATTTATATTCCTGATTTTGTCTAATACATAGAAAATTAAATTTTCAGTAGTACATATAAGTGTCAGATTTCAAAAGTGTACAATTTGTGTAATTGGCAGTAAAAAGCAATGTTAAGTGACTATTAGAGGTATGTATGTGGTACTTTTTCAAAATTTTTATCTGTATTTTGTCTGAAATGTTATCAAATAAAAAATTGGATGTTTTATCATAAAAAGGAATTTTTTTAAAGGATGGATAACAAGTAAAATATAGGTGCTTCTGCTAAAGTGTTATTAACATGTTCCTGAAAAATCTCGTGTTCTGTATGAACTAAAAATATCAGAACTCATGAAAAGAATAAAGCTACAAGCAGAATAATGAAAATCTAGTCAACTTATAACTATGCTGCTAACTAATACAGTAACATTAACAATAAAGTGATAGCATAGTTGCATAAAATGGCATTCCTAATAAATAAATGTTATTTATACATTGAATATAAAAAATGTTCCTTTTTTTCTTTCTTTTTTTTTCTCTTATAGAATGAAAGGGGTTGTAAGCAAAGTTTGAGACTTGAAAGCAATAAATACCAGGAGGTATCATTGTAATTGTACATCCAATATGTAGCAGGTGACCTACTAAGTCAGGAGACAGGAGGGCATATGAATGGATCTGGCACACTACTGTGTGTTGCTTCCAGCTCACTGTATCCTTGTATTTGGATTTTCATTTCAAATGCTATTGCATACACTTGCATGGCACAGTACATTGATAGACTAGGGGAAAAAATCTCATGTGAATTAATAGACTCTGTTTGACTGATTATTCTTCTGATTGTTGATCATATGTGAACAATTCACATTACTGAAGCACAAAGCATAGCGATGCTGGTCATATTCAAATAAACCAGTTGTATTTCAGATGATTATATTGGGTCCAAACAATTACTGGATAGCCAGGTGGGCATGTGTTTTGAATGACAGCCACTTACTATCACTTACTTAATTGCAGAGGAGTTTCTATAGACTTACTAACAGTATGCTGATGCCATACCACTTGAAATCCTGAAAACTTCTCTAGAGGTAGGTAGTGTGAATGATTTTATCCTTCCTAGTTATTGGTCCACTGCGAGAAGTTAGAACTATGATATATCTCACAATTCCTTTTTCTTATGGCATAAAAGTTACAACAAAGTATCAAAACAAACTGCAAAATTAGTGATGTATTTATAAATATCATTGATTTAGAAATAAAATTAGTTTTATCTACATGTATATGTATGGATGTGTGCACACATGCACATGTGGGTCACTGTGAAAGTTTTGAGACAGACTGTGTTATGGTCCCTTATTTCACTTCCAAGAAACACAGTCAACAGCTTTCTTTCTGGATCATCCATACAAGTTTCAACTTGCTGGGAGGGCTTCATTTCTTTCCATCTGCATGGAGTTTGACATTTCCTGATTTTTGCATATATCAAAACTTTCATAATGACGTATGTGTGTATATATCCACATTCACACACATGACACAAAGCCTTCACTGTCATTAAGATGGATTCCACATTTGATTTCAAATATTTTAGAAATCCAAGAAATGGATAAAGATGATAGTTACAGTATCCCTAATAATTTTAAAACATACTGCTTAGGAGAAATATAGCTTTTATTCTTAGAAAAGAAACATAGTGTGATGTTCTCAAGAGCATATTAAAAAATCCAAGATGTCTTTTTTGTGTGTGTGGGGAGGGTTGCATGTTTTCCATGGACCCAGACATTCATTATAAAAGTCCATATTAGTTGAAGTTACTTTGAATGACAAAACAAATGGGGCTCTGAAGGCTGGTTTGGTCCAGGGAGAAGAAAAATGATTTTTAGCTAAATGGTCGTTACAGATTTAAAGACTATTTATATATTTAACCATCTACTCAGCCAAAGGATAGTTGATTCTATTAAAATTTTTGTTGCAAACAGAACATATACTTATGCAGTTAGCCTTTGACCAACGCGGGTCAATTACAAAAGTGCTCTTAACAATTCTTTCTACTTAGGGCGTTAGACAATGAAGATGAAGATCTTAATGATGCTGAACTTCCTTTTGGTGAGTAGTAAATATGCTTTCTCTCCCTTATGATTGTTTTCTCTATCTTTATTGTAAGAATATAGTATATAATACATGAAACATACAAAATATATGTTTATCAGCTGTTTGTGTTATGGGTAAGGTTTTTGTCAGCAACAGGCCATTAGTAATTAAGTTTTAGGGAAGTTAAAAATTATATAAAGATTTACAACTACACAGGGCATCATATACTCCTAAACCCAGCATTGTTCAAGGGTTACCGGTCTATGTATAATATATGTGAACTTATTTAGAATTTATTTAGAATTTAGTTTTCAATATATTTGAATGATTCACATACATATGAATCACATATATGATTTCACAAAAATGTACAAGTTATTTTTGTTTTAGGAGATTGAAGATTGATGATCATCCTCTTCTGGCTTGAAACATTTGCAGTCATTCTGATATTTCTCCCTTTGTAGGTGATGCTTTTCTTACATCTGGCTGCTTCCAGAATTTTCTCCTTCATCTTAACTTTGGCAAAGTTAATCACCATGTGTCTAGGAGATGCTTTATTTGGATTTAGTCTTGCTGGGGTTCTGAAACTATCTGCTATCTGAAGTTCTGTATCTCTTGAAATGTTTGGGAAATTCTCCTCCAAGATATCTTGGAGTAGATTATCTATACCTTTAGGACCATCCTCTTCTTTGGGAATTCCTATAAGATGATTGTTTAATCTTTTAGAATGATCCCACAGCTCTCTCAGGGAATGATCAGTTTTTGTTCTCCCTTTGTCTGCCTCTTTGAGTGTTTGGGAACGTTCAAAAACTTTGTCTTCAGTTTCAGAGATCGTTTCTTCTTCTTGGTCAACTCTATTACTGTGGTATTCTACTGTATTTCAGAGCTCCTCAGCTAACTTTTTTGTTTCCTTGAACTCTGCTATCTCTTTTCTCATTATGTCCATATCTCTGGTGACTTTGTCTTTGAATTCATTAATTTCTTGAGATAATCTTTGGAATTCAATTTCTATCTTTTCTTCCATTCTATTTATCTTATTTGCCATCCATATTCAGAATTCGATTTCTGACATTGCAGCCATTTGTTTATGCATGGCATCTTTAATTGTATCTCCTTTGTCATTTCTTAGGGGGGTTGATCTACTCTGGTTATTCATGTTGCCAGAGTTCTTCTGTTGGGTCTGTACCATGTTTATTTTCCACCGTTTGGTTACTAGGAACTGGTAGGGTGAGATTGAATTGGGGTTCCTGAGTAGTAGACATAGCCCCTTACCAAAGAGCTAGGCTTTATAACTATGGCTTATCTCCTACAACCTTACAAAGGTCCCTTTCAGAGTTTTGGCCAGAGACTCTGAGGATGTATTTGGTGAGATAGCATAAGGTAGCTCTGTTTTGATATCAGCCAACCTCTACCCTATCCTAAGAAGCCACGCTATTAGGTTTAAATCTCTGCTGTGAAGCGATAAAACCTTTAGAACTTCGAAGGTCAACCTCAGATTGTCCTTGAGTGGACAGCCCCAGACATGAGTTCCAATTAAATTGTCTCAGGCAGTGCAAATCCTGCTCAACAGAGAGGGGTTCAAGTATATTGGAGCCAGGGATCCCTAACCCTGCCCACCAGACTCAGTCCACACTGTTGTCTACTTCTCTGCTCACAGACTCAGTTGGAGCCAGAGCCCACACCCACGCCTACCAATCTCAGTCCAAACCTAGCTAGCCTCTGCTTGCCAGACCAATTGGAGTTAGGGCACCTTGCCCCCACCTGCCAGACTCAGTCCACTGCCTGGCAAACCTCTGCTCACCAGCCCATCCAGAGATGGGGACCACGCCCTTGAACTCAGGTCTTGGTTCACACCCAGCAAGCCTCTGCTCAAGAGTTCTGTTGGATTCAGGGGACCACACCCTTGCCTTCAGGTCTCAGTCCATGCCTGTTAAGTCTCTGCTTGCAGGGCTAGCAGGAGCTGGGGACCAGCCCTGTCTGCTGAACTCAGTTCATGTGGGGCAACCACTTTCCCACTGTGGGTGCCATCAGAGTCAGGGGTTCGATACCTGGGTCCAAACCAAGGGTCAGTACCACCACTGGCTGAACATAGTCATAACAGGGAACTGCTCCTTCTCCCGCCAAGCATCCCTTTCTTCCCACACCCTCTTTCTTCACCTTTAGTCAGATTCTATCCTGATGGTTGGTGGTCCACACTATGCCAAGATCTTTCAGGAAAAGACCAAACACACTGTGTTCTGCAGGGGGCAGAACTTTAGACCACCATGTGAGAGGGGAAGGGTGGACTGGGAGTTTGGACTTGGGAAAAATATCTGTTTGATTTTATGCCTGGCAGGGTGGTGTCTAGGTTCATAAGTGGGATCGCTCAGGACAAAGAGACCTGGTGTTTAACGGCTCCTCCAGTGAGGTAAAATGAGAGGTCTTTGTTCCCGGCTCGCTTGCAGGTAGCCTGTGGTGGACCTCCTTCTTAGGGGAGGGGTCTCCTGTCCTCTAGTCAATAGGCTTTGTGCCTGTAATTTGTTTTCTTGAGTGCTCTTCCTTGGAGTTACAGCTTGCCTGACTTCTTTCTTGACTCAGCTCCCCACCTTTGGCCTCATGGAGTCTGATTCCATCCAGTTTTTCTCCCTCTGGTTAGGAGCCTCTGCTGAGGGTTGCTACCAGTGGGCCATCTTCCCAGAATCCCCCTATAAGTTATTTTTAAAACAATTTTATTAACAACTTGTTGAAAATGTTTCTTGAATTAAGCTTATTTCATTTCTTCCCTTAGATAATTTAAGACTGTAAAGTTTAGATTATTTTTGTAGTAACAACCTTCCATTTAAAGATGAACTATGCTGAAGAAAATTTTTTTTAAACCATCGAGTAAATAAATATTCATACTTTTATTTCACAACTGAAGTGTGATTTACCTAGTAACAATTCTATTTAGAAATAATGTTTCTGGGTTTTATTTTTTACCTCAATGAATAAAGGAATATAATCAATTCTTTTTAAAATAAATGCTTATTAGATCCTCAAATGTCAGAAATGTTTCTTTTGTCCACATGGACTTAAAGTTTATATCCATTGTTGAGTATAGATCTTCATACAAATAGTAAATACAATTTCTTTCTGAAACACATAGATTACTGAATTTACCAGTTCACGGGCTCACAAATGTACATTTTTTTCTGCATCTCTAATGTCTAAAAACAACAACTATTTTGCGAATACAGATTTTTAAATTGACAATTTACTTTAACTTCCATTTTAATCTCATTCATGCACACAAAATCACACATCATATGTTAGAAATGAACTCTTACTAGTTGAGTGTAGAAGAGCTTGCCAATGTGCAATATGGAAGATAAATTTTCACTATTCCACAAATATATTAAGTTAATATTTATTGAAGGTATTTGAACTGGAGTTCTGGGATAATTTTTCTGTGTTTTTTTTTTTTTAATGCTTTGTTTAAACCCAGCATGCATACATTTAGAAGTGCAGAAAAATAGTATTATTTAAGGTGTCTTCTTTGGAAAAGGTATTGAATATGGCAATGTTCTTCAATTTACTTTCTTTCTTCTCTCTGAGAATTATACACAATGATTCTCTGAGAATTTTCCTTTTAATTTTTTTGATGGTTCATTTTGTACATTTACTGAGGAGTACTAGAAATTCTATCATTTACTTGTGACTGTCTACCATCTAAATTGAGATACACCTTTAAATACTAGGCTTTGGAAAATGATATTACATATTTGTTTATTTGTTTGCAGGTTTTTTTTTTTTTTTTTTTTTGGCCAGGGCTGGGTTTTAACCTGTCATCTCTGGCATATGGGGCCAGTGCCCTACTCCTTTGAGCCACAGGCACCATTCCTTCATAAAATAATTTTAGTAAGGTTTGCTGCAAGATATCTTTGTATGTATGTTTCAGCAAGTACTTACTGATTATATGGTGACATGTAGTATCCTTAAAGCAAGAAAACTTGGTTTCTATGTAAGTATTACTGTGCAGAAAAAAAGAGATCATTTAAAATCTATAAATTAAGTATATAATTCAAGAAAATAATATGTACATTAGCACCTGAAATTATAGTATTTATTAAATTATGTGCTTACTCTCTGTTTTCTTGCCAAATGGGTAGGATCTGGAAAGCAAATATAGCTCTTTATGTTTATTTTTAATAATATCCTAGAGATAAAAAATTTAAGTTTAGATCCAATTGTATAAATCTTCTTTTTATATATGTCACTTGTAATGCTTATATATTTTGCTGGTGAGCAAAATCCAAGGGAAACTGTGTTTCACTCCTACTGCCTGGATTTAGTTACAGTGAAAGATGTCCACAAAGGAGCTAAGCTTTCTAGAGATTCACATAAAGCGATCTCTCAGCCAACTATACCAAAAGGAATGAAAGTCATTAATTATTTCCTTCTAGAATGCATCAATTTTTAACACTAATTTTAGACAGAAGAAAATAGAAATCTAAAATGATAAGAGGATTTTCATAAAATTATACTACTTTAAGTAAAAAGATTTGAGAAATATGTGTTTTGCCACCACGAAGAGATATTATTTTACAACCTTGTTTTCATATGTAGGAAATAAAGTCACCTAACAAAACAAGTATGGGAATGTAAATGAGGAAGTTAAGATTTGTTCAATCATTTATTTGTAATTTAAATTCATTTACCTTGTCTTAAGGATTGTGCTGCATAGTGAGTTTTTTTACACAAGGATAAGAAATATACTATGCTAGAATTTACCATGCAGGATAGAGAAGGTGATTAGCATTGAAAATGAGCTATGTAAATATGCTAAATAATTTCAGTGTATCATAAAGACTTTAAAGGCAAATAGAATAAAATGAGGGAAAATTCTTGTCAAAGGACAGAGTAGCGGAAAGGGAAGTCCTTTCCAAGAAAATAATGATAGTAAATAATAAGGATCCTTCAGGGATCCAGATATAAAAATATCTCAAGAATATTTGGAAATCAACATATGCAAATTTGTCAAAAACAGAAAAAAATGTCAATATCATCTAGAAGCCACTAGATCATGAAGACCAAGAGCAAAGATGGTATAAGAAGTGGTTGGAGAAACAGGCACAGAATCCAACATGTCTTCTTGGTTCTGGTCAAGTGCCCTTTCTTTCAAGTTCTTGTACAGCAAACTACCCGTATGAAAATGCTGGATCACATTGTGTGCTTTAATTTTCTGGTTCTATAAATGCAGATAATGGTTCTTCTTATCACCAGGTTATGTTGAGACTCTAACAACATGAGATACATGGGAATGAGTTGAAATTTAAAAATGCTATGATTCTATGGGATTATGATAGTAAGAGACATAACTTGCTTGAAGCATCAATGTTTCTGCCAGGCTTTGGTATACATACACAAAGATAAGTTTTCAATAAGATGCCATGATTTTGTGATAAGTTCACTAGATTCTTTGATACCAATATGGCATATTATAACCAAACCTAAAATAAATGACATGGAAATGAAATAGAGTGTGTTGATCATGATAAAAGTTAATATTGATCTTGCTGCAGAATATTTTTCTTCCAGAAAGTTCTTATTACAACTTTTTGGGATAAGTAAATGTTAACTAAAAAAGCATATAGGAATATGACTTTTCTTCAGCTAAAATATCTTTAGAGCACAGGTGCCAATGGATATCTGAGAAGAATGTTTATATACATTTCTCTATCTTCACACAATGTGGATGTAACCAAAGCTTGACTACCTAGCAAAAGTTCACGACATCCAGAGGCTTCTCTGATATTCCTTTCAAGCTGATAATATGTGCAATATAATAGATTCTCATCATTCACATCACCTAAATTGATGCAAATCTCTGTAAAGTTTAAATTGTTTGTATAACTTATAGCTCAGTGAGAATAGATTACTTTCTTGGAAAAAAAATGTTAAGAGGGATACAAAATTTCAAATGTCTCGTTGCTTGAAGCAGTAGGAAATAAGGTCTCCTTAAGTGTCCTGCAGAAAGCTAACTCCTTCAAAATTGTGAATATCGTTTGTCCTCAGTGTGATTAATTTATTCTAACTTCTGTGTGTCTTTAATAAAAGTAAATATTTAAGTAGTATAGGATAGCCAAATACTTCTTCATTATGTCAGATTATACAACTTATTTCAAGTCCTAGTTCTTTGAGAGTTTCTTGACAAAAGTCAGTAAAATAGTAGCTAATGAGACTTATGTAGTTTTTT
>NW_003852653.1:987879-989730 GCF_000181295.1 Otolemur garnettii | reverse complement strand
ACATATTTACTGTAAATATCTAAAGACCCAGGTTCAAGGTCCAGTGACTACTAATTAAATTCTTAAATGTAAAATAAAATTCCAAACATTTATTCAATAGTGCTTCCCGGTGGCCTAAGATAAGACTATGACAAAATTATTGTGCACATCTTGTTTTGCTTTTTTGTTTGCATGTTATTTTTTGGTTTTGTTGTTGATCATTAACATAGCCTTGCTTTCTAAAATTTTTCCAGTTACATATTAATGACAATTGATACAAATTCATTGATTCAATGATTGCAAAACATTTGTAATTATGGAAAATACTTTGATTTTGGTACTTGCACATTATTAGGGACTCCCTGTTTAACATCTAGAGGTCTATATTGAAAATGAATCAAAGTGATTCTGCTCGCCTATTATTCCTCCAAGCTACTATATTTTCTTAACTATTAAACAAAGATAACTAGCCTTTAGACTATTTTTTCCTATGATTCATGTTCAAATGTAGGCTACATGACATTTTGACAGATGCTTGCTTTTAGTTTGCAAGTCTATTGACATTGTTGATTCAAATCTTGAATTCTCTATTAATTCCCATGTGTTGCATACTTCTCAGGCATTAGCAAAATAAATTAGGAAGTCAGTACCCAAAACTGAACTAAAAGTGAAGGCTGGAATGACATACTAAGACTATCAGTGCCACTAATAATTTTTCTGTCCACCCCTGTATGAAGATATTGGGGAAAAGTTTTCTGGGGGGAAAGACTGAATAGAGAAGGAATATTGGAAAGGTGATAATAAAAAGAAATTTCAGTTTAATTTTGTTTTCTCTCTTTTTCTTCATAAAACTTCATAAGGTCCATTTGAAACTAAACCGGAAATATCTAAGCACAAATATTTATGACAACCAGTCAGGCATTTTTCTTAGCCAAGTCATGATTTTTTTTTTCCGCTTTGCAAAATTTTCTCAAATTCCCAAGTGATCTGGGCTAAGGAACAGTGAATTCTCTCACAGGTAGCAATTATTTCTTTAAAAAGTAGTGTGCGTACGTGTGTGTGTGTGCGTGCGTGTTGAGAGGAACAGGAGTAGAGTTGGAGGGAGAGTGGGTGAGAAGGAGAGAAGGCCAGTCCAGTCCTGGGATTGGAAAGCCTTATTAGAAAAGAAGAGAAAACGAGCAGAGTGGAGTCTGGCCAGAAGTCAGGTCAGCTTTCACACAGTTTCAATAGGCTTTTATTATCACTTATCGTAGGTTGGAATGTGGTTGGAGATTGCTAAAGGGAGTCATCTTCTTTTGTTGAGGCACCAATTTTTGCATGAGGACAAATAGTTACATCCTCAATTGGCCGCCAATCCGGACCAGGGTGGAAAGTAACTGTTCTGTTGTTTCCTAGGAACACAGCCTTGAAGCATTCCCAGGAGTAGGAAGGGTGTTTGCTCTTTGGTTTCTGGGCCTGCTTTCTTTCAAAACCTGTTCCCCAAAATGGCTGTGCTTTTGTCAGGGTCCTGAGGATTTTGTTTCCACATGTGTCCCCACAAACAGAGGGTAGGATTGCTTGTAAATAAATGATTTGTGTCACTTTCCTTAAAGAAACGTACTCTATACTAAAACACATGAAAGGGAAAAAAGCTTCCATGACAAAAGAATTGATGATAGGCTATAGTCAGGGTTTCCATTACTGGGCAGTGTTTAATGTTGCTCTAATAAGGCAAAAATCACACGTCACGTAATTCATTAGTTTATTTATACCCACATTTAAAAAACTGAATGTGGCTCGGCACCTGTGGCTCAAGTGGCTAAGGCGCCAGCCATATACAACTGAGGTGGCAGATTCAAATCCAGCCCAGCCCGCCAAACAACAATGATGATT
>NW_003852653.1:969346-987109 GCF_000181295.1 Otolemur garnettii | reverse complement strand
TTGAGACAGAGTCTCACTATGTCACCCTCAGCAGAGTGCCATGGCATCACAACTCACAGCAACCTCAAACTCTTGGGCTTAAGTGATTCTCTTGTTTCAGCCTCCTAAGTAGCTGGGACTACAGGCGCCTGCCACAATGCCCAGCTATTTTTTTTGTTGTAGTTGTCATTGTTGTTTGGCAGGCCTGGGTTGGGTTCGAACCTGCCAGCCCCTGTGTATGTGGCCAGTACCCTAGCCGCGGAGCTACAGGAGCTGAGCCTATTTTCTTATTTTTAGAAATGAAGTGTCTTAACCATTAATAAATTCAACAGATATTTATTAACATGTAACTCCATAACAGATTTTAAGCTATAGGTTGGCTATATAAATTTGAATTATACCCAGATATTGACAACAGACATAACAAATACAAAAATTATGTAAAATGATCCATGTTTTCATTTATTAGTTCAGTCTAAATGTATGCATCTTTCACTGGAGTCATCCATTCTTTCAGTAGTTTCCACCATTTTTGTTAGAACTCCAATCTTTAATTATATTTGTCCTTAACTCAGTTGGCTTGGACATAGTTATTGTATTTTTGTTTTATATTGAATCTTCTTTATTATATACAAGTGTATTATATTTTGTTTATTTCAGATCTATGTCCCTTTAAGGAAGGCAGAGCATTAAAATTATCTCTGACATTTTTATTTGTGTACTTATAGTACTGGGGTCCTCCCGACTTGTGCTCAAACACCAGCCCCTCAGGGACTTGGCTTTCTGATTTAGGTCAATAAGTCTCTAGAATTCCCAGCATCCTCGTTTGTAAGATGGGGATCACAGATATGCCCAACTCATAAGCTTGTTGTAAATTTTATTTTATTTTATTATTTATTTAGAAATAGAATCTGAAGCTGTCACCCTGGGTAGAGTGCCATAGCATCATAGCTCACAGCAACCTCTAACTTTTGGGCTCAAGTGATCCTTTTGCCTCAGTTTTTCTATTTTCAATAGAGACGGGGGTCTCGGTTTTGCTCAGGCTGGTCTCAAACTCTGGAGCTCAGGTAGTCTACCTGCCTTGGCCTCCCAGAGTGCTAGGATTACAGGCATGAGCCACTGCGCCCAGCATGTTGTGAACATTTTAAATGGTAATCATAAAAAACACTTACACAGTTATCTGTCATACTTTTGGTTTTTATTTTTTAGATTTAAAAAGAAAGTCAACCCTGAACAATCTTTATGCAAGAAAAATGAGGAGGGTCTTGGCTTTTATATGAAACTGAACAGTTATTTGTCCACAATGAAATGATTCAAAACATTGATAAAACAGAAATGCAGAAACAATTTTGGGCCCAACACTAAGGGGAATAAGGAATTACATTATTTTAGGAAATCTAGAAAACTGTATATGTCAGTAACACAAAGAAGCACTGACTGGTAAAAGGAATTTAAGTTTAGAAATTTGTTTACAAATATTATGTCAGATCTATACATACATATGAAGTTGGGCAATTACACATTTATCCTAGAAAAAGTGCTACCTACATCATTGCTGAATATCACTTATGGTCACCTGAAGTACTCCTTTGGGAGTGTATACATTGATGCCAGTGCCTAGTCCACCCTTTAAAGCAATTTTGAAACTCTTTCTGGCATGGCTATCAGATTGTACTCATATGAGGTGTGACAATTAAGTTTCTGAACTCATCTTAGAAAAAGTTGCTGCATATCTCATTGTTGAATATACCCAAGGCCACCTTTGAAGTAGGTGCATATCTCATTGTTGAATATAATATCCCCTTGGCCACCTAATGGCCACAGTGATACTCCGCAACAAGGTTATGTAGCACTTTTTCTAGGATGAGTTCACAAAAATAGTTGTCAAACAGACCTCATGTAATGATAACTTTGATGACCATTCCAGACAAAGAGCTCCAAAATTTCTTTGAAGGATGGACTAGTCACTGTCATAGGTGCAGAGCTACCACAGAAGAGTGCCTCTCAGGTAACTGGAATGATATTCAGCAATGAGATATGTACCACAAACTCTAGGATGAGTTTCTAGACAATTCTAGATCTGAATTGTCCGATCTCATGTATGTATGCATTTTCATAGAGTAATATATATATATATTCATATTTATATCCCACCTCCTTGCAGAGGGTTTCCTTCTTTAAAATATTGTGTTGTATTTCACCGTGTGACTTATTTTAATCTTATGCTAGGTGGAAACTACTGTCCTAAAGTTTTGCTTTGGGATTTGCTTTGTGAAATTCTGAGAAAATGTGATGTGATGTTAACATAGAAAATGAAAGCAAATTTCCTTATATCAAAAACTAAAGAATATGATATTAAAGTCGTAAAATATTTTTCAGGATAGTGAATTTGAAAAAATAATTTTTCATGTGGAAAGATGAGAAGAGTCTCATTATAGATTGGCATTAGAAAGTAGAAGACATTAAATATTTTACATATGTGGAGATTATAGTTCATGGAAACCAACAGACACTTACTAAGATCTATGAGGGAGAAGTAATTTTTTTGACATAATCATGCTTCATTTTCTATGCACTCTCACCCACCATGTGTGTGGTTAGTCAAATCGAACACTAACTCTACTAAAAATATATACATAGTCATATTTCAAAAATTGAAATATGATACAAAGGAGAGTTAATAATTCAGAGGTTGAGCTCCATAAGAACATTAAAAATGCTATCATTTTCAGGAAAGGAGGAATATATTTTTAATCACATAAGGCAGGAGTCCTCAAACTTTTTAAACACGGGGCCAGTTCACTGTCCCTTAGACCATTGGAGCGCCAGACTGCAGGCCCCAGGATGAGTTGGCTGCTAAGCAGGACAGGCAGCGGCGGCAAAAACACCTGGCAGGCAGGATAAATATCCTAGGTGGGCCACATGTGGCCCAAGGGCCATAGTTTGAGGATGACTGACATAAGGTATTCTAAGTTTGTCTGGGAAAATCAATCCTTGAACAAAAAAGTAGGAAATGCAATGATACAGAAGCTATGTTGACATAGATGTTATGGAAGGAAATGAGATACCTAAAGAAAGTAATAAGTAAAAGTACAGTTAGTGGGGAAAAAATGGTAAATATGTGTGTGTAGTAGAATAACTATAGTTTGTAAGCTATGGGAAAGTAGTTTGTAAACTATGGGAAAAGAGGCTAAGCTATCTTAGTTTTTCTGGATGTATTTTCTTAAGCATGCTTTATATGATCTCTCTGGATAAATATACTTGCATTGTCTGTTCTTGTTTGTAACTATATGGAATACTAATTTCATCCAAGAAGAATAAATAAAAGGAATCTCTTCAAAGTATTGAACAGAATAAATACATTGATGTGCAATGTTCAGTGTTGGGGCAAAAGATATTTAGTGGTGATGGTGAGTCCATAAAACTTGCAAGATCTTAACTGAAAAAATAGAAAATCACCAATTTTGATGTTCAGTTAAGACTCTGGTAAAGCAGGAATGTGAAATTCCATGCATTTTTAGAAGGTTTAAGTGATTAATTTGACCAAACTTTGAAAACAAGTGAGAATATTTAGTGTTGCATAAATATTACTTCTATTGTATTTTCCAAAAGTATTTCATGCAATTATATTCTAGGCATGAGTCCCAGCAGGTTTTATTATTGTTTCTCTTATACCTTTGAAATTGCCCTTGGCAAAATGAATTGACTTGGTCAAAACCCAGAGTTGGAGAGTTCAGGGGGCTGCAGGAGAGCAGCCTTGGAGAGTGGTTTGAGATAGACAAAAGAAATGTAGAATCCTATTCTGGTTAAGAACAAAAATTTGGGAACTATATTTTCTAAGTCCCAATTTAGCTGTCTGAAGTCTACTTGTTATGCAATGGTTTAAAAATTACTTAGTTTATTTGTGTTTTTATTTCCCTCATCACTGATATTGGAGCTGTAAAATTGTCAGTATTACTAGGTTGTTATGAAGATTAAATAAGTTAATATTGGAAAGAAATTGGAAAGGCACACAGCAAATAAATAAGTACTATTTGATTGTGTGTTAAATAAATTACAAACTGCAAAATACAAAAATGCCTTATTCTACTATGTCATGAAGGTATGATTGTAGATTAGAAAACTGGTCCAGATGTTTGGTATTTTTTCTTCCTTTTTACTGCAGACACATATTTCTACTTATAAAAAAGGCTCATTTTTATAATAATTTAATATCTGACTGGATCTCATAAAACATGATGACATTAAAAGCTATCAGGGAATATCTTAATAGTTTTTATTCAATATATAAAAATATCCTTATCTATGCCATTCCAGAAAAAAATAATTAATTTTAATTTTTCAGAATTAATAATTTCTGGAAAATGAGGATAATATCAAGAAAGGATAAACTGAATGAGCTATGCCTAATTTAATTTGTGGACATTTTAAAGCAAATAGAATGTTGTATCATTCTGGCATCAAGTTATATGAATTGAGACTCAGATGTTTCATCTTTATTCCAATATGAATTTTTCTCTTTTTTTAAGTTTGGTCTTTACTATTCATATCTACTTCCTTGGTCTTCACCATTTTGCCTAAGTAGGTTTCTTGTTTTTCTAATTTTTGTATGTCTGTTTTGATATTTTTGCTCATCCGGTTTCAAAAGCATGAATGTACTGTACAAAAGAAAAATGGAAACAGAAGGAAGAAAGATAAGAAAGGATCAGAATGAATGCTTATGTAAAATTCCCACATAGAAGATAAAAAATAATTTATATTTGACAGGACATGATATATAGTCTTTCAGAAAATCGACTGTGTGAATTGTCAAAAGCAGCACAATGTTCAATTTATTTTAAGGCTCTGTAAACTTGTTTCTTTTCAGACAAAAAAAAAATCTAACAGCAATAGAGAATAAAGCTTAGAAAAGCAGGGAGCTCCATCAAGAGCAGCCTTACTCCTTGCAAATTAGTCTGTGCTACCTCTTTCTCTCATAGCCATTTTAATCACACAGTTCTTCAAAATGCACAAATTCATGCTCACGTATAATTAATAAATATTCAGCATACCTACTGACCTAAGTTCTTCTTACTCATTAAACTCACACTAGCTATTCTAGCTCACAAATAATCTCAATAAATTTTCATGACACTTCAGTTTGTTAACACAAGATAAAATATTTAGTTTTTCTCTTCTAATTCTGCCTCAAGTTTTAGTGCAGGCTGTAAACAACCTGGCCAACACTCAGTTTTATATCATATTCCTCTTATAGTATTCTCTGCATTTAAGTTCTCTTGATTCTAGGTTTTTTATCTGCTCTATTTTGATGCTACCTGCCCTCAACAAGAAATATATATGGATAATACATGTAGATCTCTTTACAGCACCTTAATCAGCTAGATGTATTTCCTTCGGGTATGGGAAACATGTGTTCACCTTTTGGTTGCCTAACTACCCTTTCATCTTTTCTGTTTTATTAACAACTTTAAAGTGAAAATAGCTACCTTTTCTACTTATGAGTCATGAAAGTTTGTATTTTATTTTTTAATAAATATTCTATTATTTATTTGTAAATAATTTGAACAAGATAGAGAAATTTTATTTTTTTACCAAAATTTGTTTTATGTGACCTTAATAATTTTATCCCATTCTCAAGATTCATATTTTAAAATATTAACTCCCAAAATTATGATATTGGGAGGGGAGGCCTTTGGGAGTAGTTAGATCATGTGAGTAAAGCACCCATGAATGAAATTAATGCCTCATAATAAGAGCATGAATGAAGTAATTTCTATCTCAATTGAATGAAGATGCAAGGAGACACAGACTCTGCAAACCAAAAGGAGTTCCTTAACTAAACTTGTTGGCACCTTAGTCTGAGACTTTCAAGACTCTAGAAATGTTAGAAATAAATGTCTGTGTTTATTCTATAATACCTTAGTATAGCTGTCCAAACTAAGATGAATGGTATCGAATAAGGAGTTACAATTAAGCATACCATTAGCAAAATGGCAGGAAGGGAGATACTAGCCCTTGGATCTTCACAAAAAACTAACTAGCTATTTATGAATAAAAATACTTTTGAGAGGCCTTAAATTCTAATTAAGAGTGTGCAGCACCACAGTAGAGAAAAACTTGGGAATAGCAATAGAGAAAGGATCACTGTATAGACTGGCATCCCCGAGACATCTTGAGATGCCTAGAAATGGAGAACAAGAGAGGAGGATGTCAGGATCAGTGCGTGGTGTGTCCCCACCATCTCTGGTGGCCTGCTTTACAGAGCACACTGGCAGCTTTCATCACTGATTGTACAAGATTACAGACTATATTATCTCATTTCTATAAAAAGTACAGGAACAGATAAAAATAGTCTGTACTGTTAGAAGTCAGAATAGGAGACTGTGACTGGAAGAGAGCAATGAAAGGGGCTTTTTAGGGTTCCCTTGCTACTCTTGTTTCTTAATCTGGTTGGTGGTCATGCAGATGTGTTCAGTTTGTGAAAATTCATAGATCTATGACCTTATAGCACTTTTTGGTATGCATATTACATTTCCATAAAGAGTAAAACCAACAAAACATAATTTTTAAAATGTTCATGCAAATATTGTACATGACTGGTCATAGGCAAAGGTGAGAAATATACAAATCTATCAACTGATGAAGAGATGCAAAAACATGAGACAGCTCTACAGTGAACTATTATTATTCATCCATAAATGAATGACATAGTAAACCATGCTACAATATGGACAAACCCTAAAGTTGTGCTAAGGAAAATAACGCAGGTGGCACAAAATTATATTCATATGAAATGCCCAGAAGAGGCAAATCTATCAAGACAGAATTTAAATTAGTTGTTTTGGGCTGAGGCTTGGGAAGCTTGTGGGGTGATGGCTAAAGGGCAAGCGACTTCCTTTTACAATGATATGAACATTTTAAAATTGATTGTGATGATGGCTGCACAACTCTATGAATGTATGAAAGATCATCAAATTGTACATGTTAAATGTGTGAATTATATCTCAGTAAAGCTGTTACCAAGAATATCAGAAAATCTAAGCAGCTAGATTTTACATTCTTTTCTACTGCTTCTGAAAAATCACTTCAGATTTCTCTGAAATGTAAAACTGCATTTTTAATACATTTTCATGAAATTTATTTTTCTGAATATAATTAGCTTCTTTGATAACAAATTCTTCTGTTTGGGGAGATCATTAAAATACCAGCTCAAGCCTGTCCTAGTCTATACTTCACTAAGCAGAATTTCTGTGACATTTGCTGTTTTGTTTAGTAGCTAATTTTAAATCTTTCTGTGTTTGTATTGCTTTTTGTGTTTAATTTCTTGATGTGTGAGTTCTGGAGATCTTTCATAACATTAAGGAATACTGCTAATTTCACAAACTCTGGATGTGTCTAATTCACATGATTCTAAGCAAAGTTTAGTTGTTCTCACTCCCTCCTACTCTTTCAAAAATCTTTCTAGCAGAATACAATGAGAATTAAATATTGTTTTGTTCAAAATATTCTCAGCGTTTTCTTTTTCTCTCCCCAAACCTCTCTATCCTTAACATCAGTTAAGTGAAAATACTAGCTGCCATTTTTTGCTTTTTTGCACATTTTTAATAAACATCAATAGAAGAACTTTGTCATGAATATAACTGCATTGATACTTGAGGCAGTTTAAGTTCAATGTAAAAGAGAACGTCATCAGAAAGGTTATTAGAAGCTGATAAACAAATATCTGAATTCAAGAATTTGTCAATTACTATGGAAAGCATTTTAAAAATGAGTGGTGTGAATTCATTCATTCATTATTTCATTTTCACTTACATTTATTTATATTTATTTCCACTCCATTTACTTGGGTGTGTTTCCATATTCATTACTTAATAGCTTTAACATGTTTTTTTCTTAAGTTTAGGATAAATTATATTAAAGATGTTAATATTAAAGATAATAATCTGATAATTAAAATTAGTCATATTTTTAGAGAAATGCTTGCTGTCTAGATATTACTGGTATTGCACATAGATTATAAGACATGCATTAATACATTTCTTATCTCAGTAGGGTGAAAACTTCCTTAGCAAAGTTTTGGTAGTGTTTCACAAGGGAAAGAACAAGGTCAGATATTTTGATAATTGTTTCAGCTTTATTGGTTTATAATTGACAAATAAAAATTACATATGTTTAATTTATAGAACGTGATGTTTCAATATATATATATACAGAAATTATTCATCTTTTGAAGTCTAATTAAGGCAAGTGGTTTATTGTGAGAGCTGGTTAAATTTAGAAATCACCAAAATATAGTATTTTATGATTTGGAAGACAAGAAAACAGACAGATGAGGCCAACAGGTAAACAATATTTGGTTGTATTCTGACTTTTTCTATTAAAGAATTTAAGGAGTCTTTCAGGAAATCCTGTAAAAAGTTTAAAGTTATTTTCTTGGGCAAGAGCTTCCTGAAATGGTTAAATTGTGGTAAAACAAGGAATAATAAGTATCATTAATGCAGATAACAAGCTGTGTGAGGGCAGAGAGTTCTGGGTCTTTATTGTTTTAAGAAAATCTTCACAGAGAAGAGACTTTTGAATGTGCCCTTGCATCATTGTATCATACAATTAATGAGAATAAAAAGGACAGAGAAATAATACCTATTTCTTTGTGACAAAAAGAGGAAAAACAAGTTTGAGCTGGACTTTTTTTTTTTTTTTTAGAGATAAATGAGAGATTCAGGTATTAAGAGTCTACTTGGAAATGAGACAAATGAAAGAACATCAGTGAAAATATTTAATGTCATGAATTAATTAATAAGTTAAGGGAATTTATTGCTGTGCTGGCCTATTTTACATTGCTCTAGTTTAAAGGAATACCTGAGATTGGTAATCTATAAAGAAAAGAGGTCTATTTGGCTCACATTTCTGCAGACGGTACAAGCATGGCATCAGCTTCTGCTTCTGGTTAGGGATTCAGAAAGCTTTCAATCAAGGCAGAAGTTGAAGGCGATCAGGCATGTCACATGCTGTGAGATGGAAGAAGAAAGGGAGGAGGAGATGCAAGACTCTTAAACAACCAGTTCCCCTGTACACTATTAACCGGGAAAACTCATTATCACTCATTTATCTCATTATCACCAAGTCATTCATGAGGGATCTGCCATTAAGACTTAAACACCTCTCACCATGCACTACCTCTGACACTGGAGGTTAAACTTTAACTTGAGATTTGGAGGAGACAAGCATCCAAACCATATCAAATATAAACTGAGCTAAGGCAAAATAAAAAAAAAAACAAAAACAAATGTAGACTATAATGACTATAATGTATAAAATGCAAAATAAAATAATTAAATTTTCCTGAGGTAGCAACTAGTAAAAAAAAATTTAAGGAGAAAAGATAAATGAGAAGCACCTAAATATTTTTTCCAAGGGCAACAAAGAGAAATTTATTTAGGAAGAACAAAGAGAAAGTTTAGAGCACTTCCAAAGAGAGTTGGAAGTGGATCTCTCTCATGAAGGAGAAAAGAGAGACTGCACCTAAGTTACTTTGTATCAATTATTCTCATATAAATTATATTTTCTCTCTTAAATTTAATTATGTGAAATATATCATGTAGACTTAAAAATTGTGGTTAAGAGCCTAGAGTCTGGAGTCAGCTCCATTTAAGTCCTAATTCTATTTCAGTCTAAATTCTACCATTTTCTATTTACAGGAATTACGTAACTATAGTTCGTCATTCAGTTTGTATGTGTGTGTGTGTGTATGTGTGCAGTAAACTTGGGGAAATAGAAAAAACATTCATTTGTTTTTAGTTTAAATATAAACTAATACATGTAAAATGTTATATGTAGAATTTGCTATTATCACACTTAGACTCTGTAGGTTTTGATAAAATTTTGTTGCATTATTTTGATAGTTATTTCATTATTATTCAGCCTTTTATTCTGGGGTGGGCAATGGTTGAAATTAAGAGTAAAATATGTTTTCCATTAAAGAGTCAGGATTCTGAAATCACACATAACTTAACTATTGTGCTCCAAGATATAGGACTGAAGGTCCTTACTTGTAAAGTCCCATGTATTCTAGTTACTTAAAAATACTTTATATCCATCTTTATCCAGTAACATGTCTTTGGTAATCATTTGATTTTGGAATAACAAGAGGATTCAAGCAATACTATCATGACAAAATGTGGTGAGTTTTTTTATTAAGTTAGAAATTATTTAATGTACAAAATGGGAGATGTCAATATGCCAACACTAGGAGGGTACAAGAAAAATCCATGAAACTTCCTGAGGGAGGAAATATACTTTTCTGAAATGGGAGTAAATATATCACCTGCATGTTTGTTCCTCTCCTTGCCAGGTCTTGATAATCAAAGGTCTTGATAATAATCTTTTCTTGGTGTATTTGACTGAGAAAGGCTACTTAAATACTAGAAGAATCACAGTGATATTCAAGTGTGGCCTTTGAAATGTTGGGATGATTCAGGAAAAGGCCCTTTTAAATGATATGTTTTGGTGCTGTCCATAGCTTCTTGTAGTTCCTGAGTCATCTTTTTAATCAGTAATGCTGTGGTAGAGACAGGTCCTCCTAGGCATAGGGGATTATTTTGAAAGACATGTGAGCGAAAATAATATACTTGGTTCTCAAGTCTCAAGAGATGTTTTGGAATTTAAAGGAAACTAAGTGTGGGCCTAAAATCTGGGTGACACCAAAACAAGTACTCAAAGTCCAAACTATAGGACCTTTTAGGTTCCAGTGAGGAGCAGGAAGGAGCATGTGTCTTGTGGTCTATTGTGGCATCAAATTTTTCTTGCCTATATGTACACAAGCCTCTATGAACACAGAAGTAGGAAACCAAGTTATAACACAGACTATTTAGACACACATTAGTAACAGAATTCTATATTATCTATGTGAAAAATTGGAATTTGGTGAGCCTTCTAGTCAAAGAAAGAGGTACTATTGTAGCATTAAAAACAATATAAAGAAAACCAAACAACAAGAAAAAGAAAAAATTAAAAAACTACTTAAGAAATCAATTCTCTCCAAATTTTCCCTGGACTTCAATGCAAATGAAATAAATATCTGACTGTACTTTTCTATTGATTTTTCAAGCACACTGTAACATTTTTAAAGAAGATAAGAAGGGTTAAGAACAGTCAAGATCATTTACAAAATGAGCACATTAATGAAATTATCCTACTAGCTGCCAAAACTTATTATGAAGTTCAGTGTAATGAGTTCTACTAATTAGAGAAGTGTGTGATATTGAATCAATAATGGAAAGATAGGATAGGCCATAAATAGATGCATGTTGACACAGACAACCTTATGTATCAGGTGAGGAAGGAAGTATATTCAATAAACAGATATCTAATGTTGGATAGCATTTCTTATAATGGATGAAAATATCAATAATACAATAAAGTACTCAGAAAGATGGCAACATTACAATGTAAAACTTTCCTCAAAAATGACACAATAACAAGGCATATAACAAGTAAACAATTAGATTCAAAGAACACCTAAATTCAACAAGAAAACAACAAACTTTGAAATAAAAATAAAGACATAAAATATATTACAAATAATAGGAGCACAAATGAGGAAATCTGAAAGGTCAAATAATACACCTACCCACAAAAAGCCCCACTTGATCTATAACCAGGGAAAGGCAAATTAAATAGCAACTGAAGGGTAATAGTTTTGGAGAGCAATGGGGTAGCATCTAGTAAAGTAAAAGGAACACATAATGTTCAACTAAATCTTTCTACTTTTTCTCCTAGGTATACTCTTGCTCATATGCAAAACTGCTTGTTGCCACATTGTAATAGCATGTGTGCACCTACACACACACACACACACACACATTACCAAAGTGCAGCAACGATAACAAAACTAAGGTAGGGACTCTTAAATGTTCACCTAAGTAAACAGAGAAGGCATTTGGGAGGACCTCACCTAATTTGCATGATGCAATAGTACATTTCAAAACTGTAAAAATGAGTGTAATTGTGATGGATGTGTTATTTATTTCAATATAAACATTTCACATTGTATATCAAAGCAGTACCCTGAACCCCGTAAATGCATCAATGTGCAAAGTTATGATTTAATAAAAACTAGTAATAAAAATAAATAAATACATAAAATTACACAACTGAACATATAGAACAGTTAAATTGAATAACACCCGCCAAAATTATATATTAATAACTCTAGTTGAATATGTTATCTATAGTCTAACAAATTTTAGAGTTTCAAACATGCAAATTATCCCATATGTTTTCCTTGGATTTTACCATATAAAATAAGATGTGCAAAATACATTAAGGATGATAAATATCAGATGCAAAATAGCGCTTTCTTTTAGTGAGCAAGAGAAGGGGGCTTCAAAATTAATCTGTAATAATATTTATACCATTTTATGTGCATATGAAAAATATTAGTAATAGGTTGATAAATTCCATATGTAAACATAGGTCTTTTATGATTATCTTTTTAGGAATTTAAGGAAAATAATTTAAAAAATGGCATCAATCATATTATAATGTAAATATAACACATATCCTGTTGTTAAGATCATTTTCATGTGTTACTAATATTCCAACCTTATAGTGTTTTTAACATCAAGGTTTAAATAATGTTCTAATTTTATTCTATAAATATCAAAAAATATAGCTTCCTCACCATACTCCTCTAGTTGAAAAGTGTGATAAGAAGTACCATCCATAACTGCTGAGTGTGTCAAGGAATATATTCTTGCAGAGCAAATTTATAATAACATAATTTTTTAAAAGATGGCCATTTTTAAATTTATTTTAGAATGTTATAAGGCACACATGTTTTAGTTATATAATTTGTTTTTGTACATTTCAAATCAAAGTTCTAAGTGTTCCTTTCACCCTGAAAGTGTGTATTGTCCCTGTTAGGTAAGAATTTACCAGTCTCTTCTTGCTCTGTCCCACCCTTTTGATTTCTCTTTGGTTTGACTTTCATATGTACACATAAATGTCAATCAACTAATTCCAATTTAGTATTCAGTATATGTGGTGTTTGTTTTTCCATTCTTTGAAGGCTTCACTTAGAAGTATGGTTTCCACCTAGATCCAGATTCTTACCAAAAAAACTAGATCACCATATTTTTTAATGGCTAAGTATACATATAGAACATTTTGTTAATTCATTCATGGGCACTGGGTTATTGTCACATTTTTGCAATTATGAATTGTGCTGCAATAAGCATTATAGTCCAAGTGTCTTTTTAATTAAATATCTTCTTATCCTTTGGGTATTTAATACCCAGTAATGGAATTGCTGGATCAAATGCTGGGTCTATTTTTTCTTCTTTGAGGCATATCCATACTACTTTCCACAGAGGTTGTACTACTTTGCAGTCCCACCAACATTCTATAATTGTTCCTTTTTCTCCACATCAACACCAGCATTTGTTGTTTGGGGACTTTTTGGAGTTAAGTGATATCTCATTGTGGTTTTGTTTCACATTTGCCGGATGATTAGAGACTTTGAGCATTTTTTCATGTGTTTCTTGGCCATGAGTCTATCTTCATTTAAAAATTTCCTGTTCATTTCCTTTTCCTACTTTTTAATGGGGTTATTTTCATTCTTAGTTGCTTGATTTCTTTGTAGATTCTGATTACCAGCCCTTTATCTGTTGTATAGCATGCACATATTTTCTCCCATCCTGTAGACTGTGTATTTTGCTCTATTGATTGTGTCCTTGGCTGTGCAGAAACTTTTTAATTCAATCAGGTCCCATTTATTTATTTTTGTTGTTGCTCTGATTGCCATTGGGATCTTTTTCATTAATTTTTTTGCCTCATCCAATGTTCTGATAATTTCGTGTCTTAAGTGTAAGTCTGTTATCCATCATGAATTAATCTTTGTGAGTGGTGAGAGGTATAGATTCCTGTTTCAGTCTCTTACAAGCAGCTATCTGTTTTCCTAGCACCATTTATTGAATAGGAATTCTTTTCTTTAGTGCATGTTTTGTTTGCTTTTTCAAAGATCACGTGGAAATTTGAGGATGCTTTTATACCTGGGTTCCCAGTTTGGAAGGCACAGAGATGCAAGGTCCAGTTTCACAGTCTCAAGGAGAGGCCTGGAGAGGGACCTGATGCGGAGTTTCTGACCAGGGCAGAGAAGCCAGAGGAGGGCTGTGGGGAAGCTGATCCAGCCTGGAAGCAGAGGTTGAGGGCCAAGCTCACAGGAGACAGTTTGGGCCTGGAGGGTGGATTCTGAGTTAACCAAGTAACAGGCTATTCTGTTGTAGGGTTTAGGGCTGTTTCTCAGGCATTCCGGTGTTTGCACTCCAAGTGAAGTGGGCTAATGTCAGTACCACTAGCCCTGGGAGCTTCCCATGCCCCTCCCACAACCTGCCAAGGCACCATGGTAGCCCATAACGCCTCAGGTTGGAGCCTGTTGTGCACCACCTCAGTTAATTCCTGAGCTCTAATCCCCTTGGGTTCTATGAAGAAATGCTTGCTACCTCCTAACATTCTGAAATAATTACTTTTTAAAAATGGCAATCTTCTAAAACAAAGGTATTTAATGTCCAAAAAAATGGACAATGAGAATCATCACCAGGTATGGCCTAGGGAAGCCACAAATGTCTATTCCCTCCCCAGCTGGGTGCAGACCTGGCTTGGGGCACCCAGGAACTCAGGATGGCTTTAGCTGCTGTCTGAGCTCCATGTCACCTGTTGGCTGGTGCAGTGGCTCTGCAGACTTCAGGTAGGTCCTGAGTTATCCCAGTAGTGCGAACTATCCAGCAGCTCAGTTCACACAGTGCCAGCAGAACGTGTGTGGCCTCCCAGAGCTCTGTGCCCACATTGTCCCTCCCCGCCCCGCAGTCTCTGATCTTGTTATATGTTATTACCTCATCACCTGTTTTCTTATTATTTTTTTTTTCTGTCTGCTCTGAATGTCCCGAGTGGCTTCTCTGTGATTTACCATGTTATTTCAGAGATAAGCTATTTGAATGGATGCCGATACCTGCCCCTTTTCCTACTTTCCTCGGGAGCAGCATGTCAGCAGACTGCCTCTGGTCTGCAGTATTTCCCCTCTCTTGGCTGTATTTTTTAACCTAAGTCTTACTTCTAATAATACACTCTAAGAACCATTGAGATTAAAGGCTTTATGTTGAAAAGTGTTCATTATGGTATAGTTTATTATTTTACAATACTATAACATAAATTATTTATGTAAATAATACATAATGATTTATTATTATGTAAAATTTTTAAAAATAATGCAGTACTGGCTAAAATTTTATGATATGCAACATATCACGATGCAATATATTGAAACCATTAAACCACAGTTTTTATCAAATATTATGTTACATGAATAAATTGTAGGTAAAATAAAAAGTGGGTACAAATCCATAGCATGGATGTAAGTACACAAAGGCTTATCTCAAACCAAAAATTTTCTTTTAAAATTTTTGTCTGTAGTTGTATAATTTTATACTGAGAATATTTTATATAGATATGTATATATGAGCTTTTACATGTTTAAATAAATATTAATTTTCAAAAGTCATCCACAGCTACTTTTCAAGCTACACAATTTTCCATCACAATCTCAAGTTGGGTATCCTGAAATTGTAGTAGAGTTGTGAGTTCCCACCACTATAAGTCTTCATATTAGTCATGTTTTAGAACAGATTCCTATGGATTAGAAAATAATGTACCAATATTAAATTTTATAACTTTCATAATTGTTCTTGTATGGTAGTTATTTGATAAAGGGCCTTTTTGCTTTTGAAGATATACATGGAGGTATTTGCTTAGTGAAGGGGCACAGAGTCTCTAAGTTCAGAAAACATATGTTCATATAGGAGAGAGAGAGAGAGGGTGATACTTCAAAGGGGCCTGATGGAAACAATTGGTGAATCTGGGTAATGTTGTGCAGGGGTTTCTTGTACTATTCTTCCTAAAATTATGTTAAGTAGAAAAAAATACTGAAATCAAAGTTTTCCACAAGAAAGCCTCAACTCAGTAATATGATGCAGGGAGTGAATTAGATTCAGGGTATGGTTTTTCCATTTCTTAGAGCCTCCATGTTGCTGGCAATTAGATTGAGAGACAGAGACTTCAGGAATGAAAATTCAAGTACAGTGGTTGAGAACTATGACTCCAAATACATTTTTATTACTATTGCATATAATAAAATGGGCAGGAAATTGATCAGAAGTCTACTAAGATTTAAGTAAAATATACTACCAAAATTAGAAAAATAATTTGGCTGTTTAAGGTTTGAAACATCACTGTTTGCCTCCAATCTTTCACAGCCATGAGGCAGGGTTTGAAGGCTGTGTAGCCCCCCAAAAGGCCTGAGCCCCAGCAATTATTACATATGGTATCAAAGGGGATGATAAAGAAGAAAGAATTCATTGGCAAAGATAATGGTCTTGGGGAATAGAAATCATGGAAGGTTCTTCTAGAGAACAATATCATGATCTAATGGAGGACATTCCTAAGTAAGGGTGTGGACTCAGAGGGCTTTCATCAATGTCTGCCCAAGGACATTTAGATTGCTACAGCTCATGACTATGGAATGTGAATGTCTCCTACCATTGTTTTATCCTAATGTTAGCATATATATTATGCTAAAAATTTATATATATACACATATATATACATACCTTATATACATGTTTTATATATACATTATATATACTTTATATATATTATAATATGTACTATAATACATACTTTATATATATACTACACATAAACAGTTTATACATATATACTATATATATTATATATATGTATATACTCTCTATAAATACATTTTTCCTATTTCATTTTTAAATATTGGGTATATGGATGGAACAAAACTTGTTTTTTCAGGTTACAGATCACATATCACAAGAAAGAACAAAGGTATTTGGTATCCAAAATAATGGACAGTTAGAGATCACTAGTGCTTCCAGGGTATTCGTGTGAGCCATATTATGTAGCCTCTAGGTAGATCATCTAGGTACATCAAGTGACTAATCTTGCCTGCCAGTAGATCACAGCAACAATCTTGTGCTCCTGCTGTGAAGAAAATACTTTTGTATTTGCCATAATTTCAATTCTCAGTTTGCACAGATGGAAGCAATGCTTTCTGACATGATACAATTACAGCATGGAAGCATCTTGGATCTCTTTTGTATCACTTGAAGAAGAATATTAAAATGTGCTGCCTTAAACTGAATGCAAACAACAAGAAATCATACATGTGTGTGTATGCATAATATGTATGTATATATGCAAATGTATGTATATGAATTTTGCTATAGCTGTAAGCTTCCAATAATTTTAAATAGTCAATGAAATGTATGTTATTATATAACTGATATTGACAAATGATTTCTGTTTTATGGCATAATTTCATTTGTAAGTTTTCAGCCAACTCTAATAATTTACAGTTTCTTTTAGGAACTTGACCAAGAAAGTATTGATAAGAGATGTTTATGCATAATCTGAACTCTTTCCAAATTTCTGAAACATTTGTTTATTTGTAAAATCAAATCTATGGTGTAATCTCAATTACAGCAGAAACTATCTTTTTTGTTGATAATGCTCTCTAAGCAATGCTAGAGAATAGTACTTTTTTTAATTAAATCATAGCTATGTATATTAATGCAGTCATGGGGTACAGTGTGCTGGTTCTATATACAATCTGAAATATTTTTATCAAACTGGTTAACATAGCCTTCATGTAATTTTCTTAGTTATTGTGTTAAGACATTTATATTCTACATTTAGAAAGATTCA
>NW_003852653.1:965237-969153 GCF_000181295.1 Otolemur garnettii | reverse complement strand
AAACTGCAATTAAATCAATCTGGTCTCTCCCTATGAGAAGCATTGGCTGAATAATATGAATAATAGAAACTAGTAATAATGGTTCCACTTAGCAAAGCTTTCCTTTCAATTACAAGTTAGTGAATATCTTTTGTAAGATAATAATGAGGAATAAGGGACAATATATGTTTTATAGCTATTGAATATTATGACATAATTTTTATTCCTAATAGTATATAAAATATTAAAAATTAATATTTTTGACTTTCAACAAATTCCCATAGCTATTATCTATATGCCAATTTAAATACATGAAATTTAAGGACTTTAGTAATGAGTTTACAACTTTGCTACCAATTTGAGAACCTGAATGTTTACTATGGGAAACAATGGCAAGTAGATTCCCCTCTATGTTTCTCAGATTGTTTAGCTGTTATGAAAATCGGTATTGGTATGCTTTTCTTTTCTTAATCTGCCTTTGAAGAAATCATGAGTCTAAACTTATTCTCTCTTTAGATATGACAATAGGATTATAAAAATGAGTACATGTGGTCACCAAAGAAAGACAAAAATCATAATTTTAATATTTTTCATAATGGTTTATGCAAACTAATTTTATTTAGAAATTACATGGATATCCATTCTATATCCTGCCTTTGTCTCTGGCTATGAATAAAAAGGGGTGAATAAAGACAGTATTTTTTTAGTTGTCATGTCTATTATATTGTTACATTCACCAGAGTATTAAGATCATCAATTTCATCTTTACAAAACTTCTAGGGAAGTAAGTACTAGATTATCTACATGATAAAGAAGAGTAAGATTGGTTAGTACAGCACTGGTGTCAGACAACAAAGCCTTTGTTAGAAGAATTCTTGTGTTTCAAACCTGGACCTAGAAGTTACAGGCTTGGAAATCCAAGAAAGTTACTTACCCAGTTTAAATGTATGCCACTGACGAATACTAATTATAATACTATTGTTTTGTCATCAGTGAACTGCTTCTCAGATATTAGTGAGGATGCCAATGTTGATGATATACACAGGCAAAACCTTGAATAAATACAGCAATAGGTTGCCTGGCAATAGAGCACCATCTGTGCATAGGAGCTATTCAGAGAGAATACTACTATACTTAGTAGAAAGACAAATGCCATCTACAATCTTATTTTTTCTCTAGGCATTTCTTTCTTTCATTTTTTTTTAGAGACAGAGTCTCACTTTGTCACCCTCAGTATAGTGCTGTGGTGTCACAGCTCACAGCAACCTCCAGCTTTTAGGCTTAGGTGATTCTCTTGCTTCAGCCTCCCGAGTAGCTGAGACCACAGGCACCCATCACAATGCCTGGCTATTTATTTTGCAGTATGGCTGGGGCCAGGTTTGAACCTGCCACCCTCAGGATATGGGGCTGGCACCCTACTCACTGAGCTACAGGCACTGCCCTCTTTAGGCATTTCTATGAGATAAGCCATAGGAGTTGTTAGACAAGAAACCAGCCCTGTTGTCCATCGCTACAGTGATTTTTTTTTTTATATCCAGATGCTACCCTCAGTCTTGATAAAGAGAACACAATTTTGCCTGCACATTAAAGTAAAAATTTTTATTCTCAAAAAGCTCAGGGAACTAATGCAGTCAATGCTCGACCACTGAGCTATATTCCTGTGACTCAAGGAACCCATGTATTAACATAAACTCAAATGCCCATTTTGAAATGTGTAATTTTAAATAAATATGTCACCAGAAACTGCAATTAAATCAATCTGGTCTCTCCCTATTTGCAATTAGACCAAGTAAGCTACTTCATATAAGGCAGGCAAGTGACCAAAAGAAAAAAGACTAAAATTTAAACTTCAATGGCATGTTGTAAAAGTAGCCTTCATCTCTACCATAGAACTGACTATCTGTGTGGAACAAGAATCACTGAGGCTATTGGCTAAAGTTGTCTTCACCTCGTCAGTGCAAAGATGGTTGCTATTATTTGATGATGTGACCTGTACCTTCATGGATGTCAAGGATTATCAAACTTCTTATAACTGAAATATATATTCACACACATACATGGGCATGTATGGATGGATGTGTGTATATTTTTTAGATCTACTGGTACAAAAAACACATTTGGGATTTGAAAATGTCTACTCTATCACATAAACTTTTAAGGAAAAGATTTGTGAAAATTTGCATTGATGTCTGAGAGGCTCATAAAAGAGAAAGGATTAGGATTCTAAGCCTTCTCCCTTTTGATGTTCAAATTTTCATAACTGAAGTGCCTGCAGTGATAGATAAATCGAGTTTAAAGCCAGTACCTAGATTGTTACTGAAAGGTTTGATGCTATGACTTGCATACAGTGGAGAAAATAAATATCTCATCTAACATTTAGAAGTTAAAATGCAATACCCAGAAATGATTATGAAGTTGATGCATTTCACAGAGATGCCCAGTTAGGGATAGAGTAAATAGAGACTGATATCTAGATAACTCTAATTGCTAACCCTTAACCTTGCTGAAAACTTGCATCCTCCCAGTGGAGTGCGTATGTCTAATTTGAACCAAGGCACCAAATAGGATAGCAAAGACCTTGAGCATGAACCTCTTTTATGATTAAAGATGACATGAATAAATATAAAATTGAGAGCTCTGGGTTTGCAGTCCTGCAGAGGAATCGCAGTAGATGTAACAATAGAGTAGGAGA
Organism: Otolemur garnettii; assembly: GCF_000181295.1. Lineage (NCBI taxonomy): Eukaryota > Metazoa > Chordata > Mammalia > Primates > Galagidae > Otolemur > Otolemur garnettii. The sequence continues at coordinate 966,482 of NW_003852653.1, read as the reverse complement.
TATTTTCTCCTACCCATTTCAATAGCTCTCATTCAATAGCACATGCACTGAGAAGCTGTCAGATTAGCGGAGGTTTCAGCACAGCAGTTGACATGTATGTCACACTCTATTTTCAATAAATATTCCCATGGCTGACAATGGATATTCTAAGGTTCTTTCTTTGAGACTTGGTCTGAGATGCCTTGATATCATTAGACAAGGAGTTTCTTCAAATTTCTTGTTTATCAACTACCTGTCCTTGTTGAGTAATTAGAACATCCCTGAAAGCAGCTATGTATTGTTGACATTTTTACTTGGTGGCAAATTTGGTATTTTCTGACTTCAAGTTGCTGAGTCTAAATTTCAACTCTTAGGAGGAGTGAGGAACTAGTATTTAGTCTTATGATTAATCCTCCTGGGGGAATGGCTTTATGCTAAAAAGAGTGAGTCCAGGCAAAGGTGAATGCATTAATGCAGTAGTGAGTGCAGGATATGATATGAAATGCATTGTGTGTAAGACCGGTAATCATGTTTTCTGAGGGCCTCGTAGGCCTAAGAGTTATCTTTATCTTTTATGAGTTTTAATGTTTAATTCTCAGAGAAAATAAATTCTATTTGTTGGGGAAATTTTTTATGATGCAACCCAAATGTTCTCAACTGTCCTTTGGAGAGCCAAACCCTCTTGCTGTGTGGCCTCTGCCACTATGATTTTGGGTTGTGTTATGCACTGCCTTACCAAATACCAAAGGAATATATCCTGCCATTTTCATTTTTCTGCTATACATGTCCATATGGGACAGTTTGGGAAGGCAGATAAAATCAGGACACCTTTCTTGATTGAAATTATTACTTGCAGAATGGTAGCTGTCTTTACACTGAAGTCACACTGTTCTTTTTCCTTAGAGAATCAAATGAAGACTGCTAACTGGATCCTGTTCCATCATTTTTGGCAGAAATTTTATTTGACTTTCATTTTTAGCTGCAGCTGATTGTATAGAAGTACAGTGGAACATTCAAGAATATAGACTCAGATTGAAATCAGATACTCTGCCAGGTATTACTTAGGTATTTATGGGACAACATAAATACCCATATTATGAAAACCTAGGTCCCTCATCTTCAAAACATGAATGAGGTAGGCATCACTTGAGTGTTGCCGAATGATACCCAGATTTGCTGCTCACTTTCCCTATTCACACTTTCTCATGGGACTTGACCTTATTTCTCTCTAACAAATACAGTTTAGGGAACATAATGGGATGTCAC
>NW_003852653.1:962876-964394 GCF_000181295.1 Otolemur garnettii | reverse complement strand
TTTTTGTTTTTGTTTTTGCTTTTTGCAGTTTTTGGCGAGTTTGTTAATAGAGAATCAAACAAAGGAATGTCCCACAGTTTTCCACTCCAGTAATACTGGAAAGTCTAATTTCAAGTCTATAATTAATGGATTAAAGATGCAAAACCTACAAAACAAAATAGAACAAAAATTGTGCTGGGAACAGCTCCACACCTATTTCTGCCAATTCATAAGCAGGGTGGAGAAAAGCAGAACGATGTGACTGCTACTGGAGGAAAAAAACATTTGCCCATAATTTACCTCAACTTGAGTTTGATTTGGCCCAATGATTTGCTTCAAAAAGTGCCCATAGCAACGGGAATTAAACAATGTTAAAATTAATAGGTAGATTTGTAATTCAACCTCTCACACATTACAGAAATTACTTCTTTAGTTGTACTTCTGAAAACCTTGAAGATCTGTAAGTTCATCACTTTCTGCTAAAAAGCTGGTATACTTATATAGATTTCAAACTTCTTTAACTGTAACGTCTACTCATCCATCCAACTGGAAAAATACAATATGTTGCCTTAATCTAACAACTGTTGAAATATACAAAAGACTCTATAATCCTCTAACTATGATATAGCACTTTTAATTTTATTAATTGTGCTTCAAAAGTCATTTTCAGATCTTTACCATTATTGGGAATATTTCAAATGTGCTGAAATTTTCAAATAGGGCTTTAACTATGCAATATTTTCCATAGGAGTTTCCTTGTTTATATTGGTGCCTCTCTTAGATTCTTTCAATATACCCTAAGTATGACTTACATTTACTAAACCTTCATGTATGGCTCCAACCCTTCATCTTTAACATCCAGTTAAATCAGCAAGTTCCTATATTTGAAAAAGCATTCTATTTTTCTAATCTGTCAATTAATTTTCATGCTGTAAACACTCTCATTATCTTTCACCTGCATCGTTGCAATACTATTGTCACTGTTCTGCTTGCCTCAGTTTTAACCTTATGCTGACTTTACACTCGAGTCAAAATGATCTTATCAAAATGAAGATCTAACTTTTACAGTTTACTCCTTTTTCAACAATTCTTTATTGTCTTTTAAAAAAAAAAATACAAGCAGCAGAGTGGTGTGCAGGACCCTGGCCAATACTTGTTTCTCCAGTAGTATTTCTGCTTACCTCTTTTCTTCACTTGCTTTCAACCAATGAGATGCAAATTCTTTCACTACCCTGTAGTACTGTTAGTCCTGCAATCAACATCTCTTCCCTGCATGCCTAAGCACTGTTTTGTCTCTTTGCCTTCTTTGAACTACTCTCCCAATTACCTAATGATTGCCTTCACCTTTTTTTAAAGACACATTTTCCTTGACCCTGCTGGAGTTGTAGAAGTTGATGTGGTGTGAGGGATCCAGAGTTCAATTCTGGTTGGGTCATTTATTAGGTGTGTGACATGGGGTTTAATCCCATTGGACTTTCATTTCCACACGAGAATTAAGTGAATAAAATAATTATTTATCCTTAGTGCGTGGCTTTGTTG
>NW_003852653.1:958122-960084 GCF_000181295.1 Otolemur garnettii | reverse complement strand
AGCTTCCTGAAGGGAGTACTCTGAAGGTGACCATAGTGATATTCAGCAATGAGGTATGTAGCACTTTTTCTAGGATGAGTTTGCAAAGTTAATTGCAATAAAAAACTAATAATATAAAGTCTGGAGTTTATATTTTCTTTTTTAAAAGATGATTTGAATTTCTACAAATCCTTTTGTGAATTGGAAATAAAAACATAGTTATTCAAGAAAGAGAAATTATTATTGGAATAATGTCATCAAGCAGATGAAAGAAGACAAGGTCTGTTGAATAAGTGAAAGAATCTACTCAGTTTCTTTATAGAAACTAAAAAGGAAATTCAAGTATGGCTTTTGAATGTTGGCTAGATGTGGTGATGGGAATCTGTAAAATTTTTTATAGTTATTTATTTTGTCTCAATTCAATAAGAAGCAAGGTCTTCTGGTCTACATGAAATGAACAATACTTATGGAGATTTATAAGAAATGAGAAGTTATGAGAGAGGTAAAACAAGAGGACTAGAAATGTAGAATGATTACAGAGCTGTACTAGAAGTCCACTTAATGTTAGTGATCATGCAAATGAATGAGATCAATTAATAGGGAGTGGTGTTTTTCTTCAGTAATAGTCTCATTTTAGGCACAAAGGCTTAAGGTAGTTGGAGAGTTATTTTTAACTTGGTGTATGAATTTTTAAGTATCACATTAAACCAAATAATTGGAAAATAATTTGATATTGTATGCCATGGAGTAATAAGTAGTTTGAATATTAAAGTGACACAAATGCAGTCTATCTCTTTCTCTTATATATTTTATTGTATTGTACCCACCTATCTTATTATGAAGTAAGGATGAAGTAGAACAGTATAATATTCCATCATATAATTTACAGCTCATGAATTATTTATTTCTGAAATTTTCCAAATTATATTTTCAGAGTACAGTTGGACATGGGAAGTGAAAATGTAGAAAGTGGAAATGCAGGTAAGGTGGAACACTGTATTTGAAATTTGCTAGAGAGTAGCTCTTAAGGGTTCTAAACACAAAAAGGGGGTAACCATGTGAATTGATGGGTATATTAATTAGCTTTATTTTGGTAATCATTTCACAAGGTTTATATATGCCAAAACATCATGTTAAAAGAATAAAGAAAATTCCTATATATCAATTGTACTTCATTTAAGCTAGAAAATAAGAATTCTCAAGAGAAATTAAAAAAATATTTTGAGCAAAATAAAAACAAACAAAATGATTTATCAAAATTAGTGGTGACAACCAAAGAAATGCATAATGTCAAATTTATACCATAGAATGCATGTGTTAGAAAAGAATGATCAAAAGGCACTCATTCATTCTATAACTTAGGAAAGTAGAGAAAGAAGAACAATTTAAGCCTGTAGCAAGCAAAAGGAAAGAAGTAATTAAAATTGGAGCAGAAATTAACAAAGTAAAAATAAGAAATTATTAGAAAATATGTAAAAACCAAACATCTGCTTTCAGGCACAAAAAAATGAGGAAAGACAGAAATTACTAGTATCTAAAATGAAAGAGGAATATTATTATCCGACTATGCCTTCAAATTTGATCATTTAGATAAAGTGACAGTTCCTTGCAAAGCCCAACATATTCTTACCATGTGACATACAGTCATGCTTCTAAGGATTGACCCAGTCCTATTTAAAAATTGTGTCCATAAAAAACTTACACATGGATAGTTTACAACAGCTTTACTGATAACTTCTCAGGCAGAAGCAATAAATATATCCACTAATACGTGAACATATAAGAAAAAAAGCAAAACACAAACAAGCAAAAAATTGTGATACATGCCTAAAAATGAAATTATACAGGGATAAAAGAAATCAGTTACCAAACTTGTCAGACACAGAGGAGGGTCAAATGTATACTGATAAAGAGTCCAAACTGAAAAGGTTAAATATCAAAAGATTTGAACTATATGACACTCTGAAAAAGTCAAATCTATAG
>NW_003852653.1:947774-956600 GCF_000181295.1 Otolemur garnettii | reverse complement strand
CATCACAGCTCCTTGTGATGGAAACATGCTCAATTTCCCCAGTATTCTGCTCCCCGACTGGTATCTTGCCTTTATATTCAGATATCCTCTCTGCTTGTCTAGGCTTATATAGGGTTGCCATAAAGTTTGTGTGCAATTTACTGTGTTAAACTATTTTAAATTGCATGAGAACTTTATGGACACCCTGCATTTAAATGTAATGAATTTTATCTCATTCTTTTCTATGTAAAGAAATTTCTAGGTATTTGAAGACTGATTAAGTTATTCTTGACACTTTAAAACTGAAGAACTTACTCTGCTTTTCTTTTTTTTTTTTTGCTCCACATCCATCTTTGAGTTACATTCTTTATTCTTGGTTGGCCTCCAAATGTCTGGTAATTGTTGATGATTTAACATCATAGTCAAATGTACTGAGAGAGCTCAAAAAAAAACCCTGATGGGACCTTATTTTTCATACTGTGAAAGACCTATTTTAGTGCATTGGTTCTACAGTACATGTGATTACAGTCGTTGGTTTAGAATATTTTTCAGGAGAAAATTCTTCAACCCTCTAAAGCTTGAACTTGGTAAAGTGACAATTTTCACTTTCACTAACAGCAAGATGCTGATGTTTATACATACTCTTATTTGACTATTTAGTTCTTATTTACTGTGAAAATAAATGAATTGCTTTATTGCTAACAAATGGCAAATAACTTGGTAATAATTTATCTTCCTTGCATAAACAAAACAAAATATCATAGCCATGCCTGTAAATCAGAGGGTACAAGGTTGAGGCAGAACACAAAATTCATCAGAAATGTAAGGTAGTTTCACAGTTTTAGATAGCATATTAACTGATTAAGCATGTTGGCACAAAATTAATTGAAATAGCCTAGGATTTACCATATTTACACTAGACAATCTGTATTTGCAAAGCCTAAGCAGCAGCAAGTGTAAGCATAATTCTAAAACAGAAATTATTATAAGAAAAACAATTAATTTAGAGTGACTTAATTTTGTCCTATAGTGCACTTTGGAATCCTGTATTGAATGAGATTATTTCAGTATTTTCACTTTGAAATATAACCTTGTACAATTGCAACTGTCTCCCTAGGCATCTACTTCATTGCTTTGCTTCAATATAAAATCTTTGTTCTCATTTCAATCTTTTGTTTTATCTACCATGATCAATGACATCATTCTCAAAATTAGCAAAAAGAGCCTTTAATGTAATGGATATTTGTTGTTCTTAATTTTTTGTGAAACTCTTCAATAAGGTATATAAATGTATAAATTTTAAGAATTTCAAAATAAATGTGAATGCTAGTAGACTGTATAATTGCCAAAACAACTAGGAAAATGGAAAATAAATCTGTTTGAAGTCACTAGAGACACAATGAGATAGTGAAGAGCTATTCAATGAAGACCCAAAGTAATAATTATCCAAAGAAGAAATCACAATGTAACTAATAACATATTTTGCACTAAATGATAGTAAAAAACAAAATATGGATGCATTTAAAGCAGTGATGTCACAATATAGCCTGAAATGCATATATTAGCAAAGGAGCAAGATAGAAAATTAATGATTAAAGAATCAAACACAAAAATTTAGAGAAAGTGAAGCAAAATAGATCAAAAGAAGAAATAAAAAGAAAAATTATAAAGATAAATGCAGGAATTAATGATATAGAAAATGTGCAATATAGAGGATAAACAATGGCAAATGTTGATTTTTTGATTAATCCACAGGAATAATGAAGATAAAGGAGAGAAAATATAAATAATAAGTAAAATGAAGAAAAGCAGTCATCATTACATTACAATCTCTGAAAGTGTAATGGAATATTAAATTGCAGAAACTATTATAAAGAATTTTACATCAATACATTTGAAACACTAGAGTGAATAGACAAATTCCTAGGAAAACTGAACTTGTGGAAACAGACAAAATAATAGAAAATATAAACATTCCTATGTCCATCAAATTACCCCACAAGAGAAAGTCCAGGCATAGTTGACTTTACCTGAAAAACATATTTTTAATTAAAAATTTTAAATTTAAATGAGCAATCATGTTAATTTCCATGTCTTATCTGGTTCATAAATTGGCCGACTTAATTATACTTCAATTTATCAGCAAAAAAAAAAAAAAATTCAAAAACAGGAAAAAATAACCCACATATAGTATTTACTGCCCTGTGGATGTGTGTGGGAGAGACACAGAGACAGAGAAGAGAAACAGACAATAAGAGACATATTTGGGAACTATTGAGAAATACTATGCAATTTTACAGAACTTATTAATGGGGAGAATATACTGGACTTAAGAAGTCTTTAAGAATCAAAATAGCTGATGTGTTGATTTTCTCCAAGATTATCTATCTGTTCATAATGTATTTGATACAATCTTAATAAAAATTCCTTTTTTGTTTTGTTAGCGAATGCATACAAAATGAATTTATACACCAATTCTGCAATACATATCAAAGAGCAGCAGGCTAAGTGTGCCTAAAAACACTTAAAGTGTTTAATTTTAAATACACAGTTCAAAGAGATTATTTAGCTTTGTTCTTACACTAAAATACATAAGGTTTTATAAAATTCTATAGTAATTAAAAGATCATGTTATTGGAAATAGAATAAACTAATGTAACAGACTAGAGAGCCTGGAAATAGTTCTAAATTTATATAGGTCCTCAATTTAATTTATATAGAAACTCAATTTCTGACAAAGATAGCACCACATGTCAGTGGAGAAAAGTCCTAAAGAAATAGTGCCTAAAAAAGAAAATATAGTATATGTAAGGAAAGAGATGCAATTTGATCAAAACTCCACACTCTACACAAAATCCAATTCCACGTGAATGCTACTTCAAAGTGCTTTAGAAGAAAATAATCATGATAATAATAAACCCATAATACTTTGACAAGGGGTATTTTCTTATTTGGACAAGAAATACAATAAAAGAATTAGTTGGTAAATTTAACTATCTAAAAATAAGAGTTATTTCTATCATTGGTACTAGTAAGAGAGTAAAAAAATCAACGTCCAGAATGTGAGAGTATCACCCACAAAAACACATTTCCAAAATTGTAAATATTTTCTATGAACTAGTAAGAACCATACTGGAGACTTAAACAGTTATTTCATTAGAGAGAATACTCAACGTCCCTCTTCTAAATAAAGAAGTAAAAATTTAAAAATAATTAAAATTAAAATTGGAAGAAACATAAATAAAAGTCTTATAATCAGAAAATATAAATTAAAACCAAAATAAGAAAACACCATATATTCACAAATGGTGCTTTCTCTCTCTCTGTGTCTCTCACTCTTACATATGCAAGAGGAGAAAATATACATACAGATGAGTGTGTGCATGTACATATATGCACTAATATATACATGTACAAGTATATATACTTTTTCATACAAAGATATGTTTGAATGAAAAGCAATTGGAACATTCATTTATTTTAAATCATTAGAGATTTAAAACCTGTTTAGTCTCCTCTAGTAAAATTGAATACTGTATAAAGAAGCATATTTCTTGCCCAACCAATTTTATTCCTAGGAATGTACATAAGCAAAAATGTGTGCCAAAAGACAAATAAATAAGAAAAACCTACATATAAGAACAAATGAATCATAGAAACTTATTATTAAGTGAAAGAGGCCAGATAATAATACAAAAAGTAATTTCAACTTAGATAAAGAAGAAATACAAAGAAAAATTATAGTGTTTAGACATATCTAGTTAAGTAGTGAGTTTATAGAGAGAAATTCAAAAAGTAATTACCATATACATTAGCTTAGTAGTTCAATGCATAAGTGGAGTGTGTTGTAATCAGAAAGGGGCGGACAGAATACTTGGGTGCTGTCGTGATTGATTTTTTTGACTTGATTTTTGGTTAAGCTATCTTTAAAAACATTTTAAAAAATTTCTATGTGTTCAACTCAAGGAAATTGAATATCTCTGTAAAAGTCATAAAATGCTATGGTTTTTTTTTTTTTGCCATTATTTCTGAGACATGAAGATTGTAAAAACTAGAGAGATTGTTTTAAAATTTTGACATACATATCAACTTATACACATGAGAGATGGTGTAATATCTCTTTCTAAAATGTAAATACCAAAGTTAATGTATATTAAAGAATTACATAAAAGTTTAACAGCTGGAAAATTATAGAGCATTGATTCTATTATTCCTTTATGACATGTAGCTTTATATAATGTATTAGAATATATCCCTCAGATACCTTTGTACAACAAAAGAAAGAAGGAGAATTTAAATTTATTTTCAAGTGTTAGAAAGAAAATTCCCAATGGATTCTGATTAAAAAACTGGTATCAACCATAGCAGATACCTAATGTTTCTTTCCACTTATATGCTCTGTAATTACGCCTAGTAACAACTTTGTTTTATGATGTGGATAATGCCACACACTGATTCTTTAAGAGTGGTCACTGGACCAAGAGCATAACATTATTTGCAACTTGTTTGAAATATAAATTCTCAAGTCCCATCCCAGACCTTCTGAAACATAATCACAAACTCTGGGCTTGAAAGTTGGGGAAGAACGTTAAAAATCTCAGATGATTCTAGCACATGCTGTGATTTGAGAAGTACTGCCATATACCATGAACTCCTAGAAAAAAAAGTATTAATTAATGCCATTCAATTTTAATTAATTCATCTACTAAAAATGAATACTGGGAAATGAGTACTGCCTTTGCCTGTTCATGTACTAAATATTGGTGGTTGTTTAAAAGGTAATCATGTATTAAATATATAATAATGCAAAATGAGAGTTTCTCTTAACTGTAATAAACATAATAGAAGAAGCACTGACATTTAGAAATGTTTTTAACATTTCTGTTTCTTCTTGATTTGATCTTCACAGGTTGTACATATGCAGGAATTTATCCGTTGCTTCTTGGTTTTCCAATTTGTTGGCAAATAGTAGTTTATAATACTCTGTAATCATTCTTATTGTTTCTGAGGTCTCAGTTTTATGTCTTTTTAATTTCTGATTTTGTTTATTTGGGTTTTTCTCTTTTTGTCGTACTCTAGCTAAAGTTTTAAGGATTTTATCTTTTCAATAAAAAAACTATTTTGTTTATCTTTTCAAAAAAACCTTTTGCTTTGTTGGTGTGCATTTTTTTATCTCAAATTTATTTATTTCTACTTTAATCTTTATTATTTCTTTCCTTTTACTGGCTTTGGGTTTGGTTTCTTCTTGTTTTTCTAGTTCCCTGGGTGCACTGCTGAGCTGTTCATTTCAAATCTTTCTACTTTATTCTTATAGGTGTTTATTGTTTTAAACTTCTCTTTTAGTACTGCTTTAGCAGTATCCCATAAATTTAAATATGTAGTATTTTTACTTTCATTTCTTTGAAGAAATTTTAAAATCTGCTTCTTAATTTAAATTGACTCAGTAGTCTTTCAGGAGCACAGTGCTTAATTTCCATGTGTGTGAGTGTGTGTGTTTTATTTTTCAAGGACTCCTATTGTTATTGATTTCTAGTTTTATTCCATTGTGGTTGTAAAAGATGCTTGATAGAACTTTTATTTTTTTGAATTTTTACAAACTTGCTTTGGGGCCTAAAATTTGGTCTATTCTGAAAAATGTTTCATGCACTTATGAAAATACTTTGTATTCTACTGCAGTTGGTTGAAATGTTTTATACATTTGAGGTAGGTCTCTTGCATTCAGCATGTAATCTAAGTCTGCTGATTCTTTGTTGATTTTCTGTCCATTTCTGACAGTAGGGTATTATTATTGTGTTTCATTTATCTCTTTCTTTGGGTCTATTAATATTTGCTTGAATTTAATTGTGTTTTTAACTCATTTGGGCATGGAGTTGTTCATCTACTAGTTTCATGTTATTATTAAGTACTTTGGATATTGCTTTTCCATTCTTGTGATACTTTACAAAGAAGAGTGTTCTTCACCTCTATCCAGGTAATACAAAAGATGCAAAGTCTCAGCTCTGGGCCTGTAGCTCAAGCAGCTAAGGCACCAGCCACATACACCAGAGCTGGTGGGTTCGAATCCAGCCTGGACCTGCCAAAAAAAAAAAAAAAAAAAATTCCAAAAGATGCAAAGTCTCCATCTTTTCATGGCTGAATAATATTCCATAGTATACATATACCACAGTTTATTAATTCATTCATCTGTTGATGGGCACTTGAGTTGATTCTACATCTTGGCAATTATGAATTGAGCTGCAATGAACATTCTAGTGCAATTGTCCTTGTGATTTTTTTTTTTTTTTCTCTTCTGGGTAGTACCTCATATTAGGATTGTGGGATCAAATGGAAGGTCCACTTTTGGCTCTCTGAGGATTCTCCATGCTTCTTTCCAAAGAAAGTGTCTTAGGTTGCAATCCACCAAATATATAAAAGTGTTTCCTTCTCTCAGATGCATGCCAGCATCTGCTGCTTGGGACTTTGTGATGTGGGCTATTCTCACTGAGGTTAGGGACTATCTCAAGATAGTTTTGATTTGCATTTCTCTGTTGATTAGGAACAATGAGCATTTTTTTCATGTGTTTTTATGGCCATTCATCTTTCTTCCTCAGAGAAGTTTCCATTCATATCTCTTTTCTCCTTATATATGAGATTATTTGTTCTTTTTGTTGTTGCTTAGTTTAAGTTCTCTGTAGATTCTAGTTATCAGCCCTTTGTCAGATTCTTAGCATACAAATATCTTCTCCCATTCTGAAGGTTGTCCATATGCTTTAGTTATTGTACCTTTAGCTGTGCAGAAGCTTTTGAATTTATGAAGAAGACCTCCTTTGCAATTGCAGCAACATCAAAAATTAATGAATGGGACAAGACACAAGTTATTTTAAAGAGACAACAACTTATCTTAGAATATAAATAAAAGAATAGAAGTAAACATAGAAAAAACTACAAAAAAATCTACACTTTAACTCTGTCTTTCCCACATTTTGACATTTATTTTCTAAACTTTTATGCCATTTTATATTACCAGCAGTATATGTAAAGTAAATTTTACTTGTATAAGGTAGAAAATGGTGATGCCCTGAGATCCTTTTTAGTCATTAATGTCAAATGGAATTTTTTTTTACCATCCTGAACTTATTACATATTACCTCTGTGATACCATTTAAATATTTAGCTGCTAGACTGTTGCCTCATTGTAAAAATCAGGGCAATAATATTCATGACACTGAATATATCACTACAAAGAGACATAACTCACGTGATCTCAGTCATGTTAGCAGCAGAATTTTTCAAAATATTATCATGTTTTGGAATGATTATATCCCCATCTCCTATAACAGTCTCAGCCACAAATAGAAGCAATAAATATTTATTCAATGAATTAAGTTATAAATAAATTAAGAAAGGCCAGAGATAAAAGATCAATGCCAGCTGGGTCTTTAATGAACAACAACAGCAACAAAAAAAAACTGACATGAAAATTAGGTGAAAATTACCACTCAATTTTAAAGAAAAAAAACACTTATTTTGAACTCAAGGAATAGAGTTCATGTGAGTTTTTTAAAAGAAAAACTTTAGAGAATCATTTTAGTCAACTTAGTGATCAAAAGAGAACCTAAAACAAGAGTGTTTGTGAAAAGTATTTAAATACAATATTAAAAATTAGTATTATACATTTATATCAGTACAAAAAATGTTTTGATATTATAAAGGCACACCCAAGAAAGAACTTGAGAAAATATATAGAATTAAATACTTTAAAAATAACATAAATAGTAAAATTTGGGAGAATAATGAAATGTAAATGTGAAAAATGGGGTATACCTGATGATTTTCTTTTTTATATTTTGTCAAATGGAGAGGGAATTTCAAGTTATTTAAGGATAACAATTGTAATGATAGCTGCCTAAAATATTTAAGAGGATAAAGAACAATTGAAAAATGTTGAAATAGTAGGTAAAAGATATGCAATATTTTAAAAATAGATAAAATTGAATAAAATGGTATACTGTGCACTGGCGTTTTTAGTATTGAGCACCAGATTTGATATTTCTTATTTGTCCTTACTAGCTTTTATCATTTCATGAATATGATACGAAAAGAGAAAAAGACCACCACAGTGACCACAAAGACCACAAAATGGCATCACTTCATCTGTCTTAAAGTTGCCTAATTTCTGAGAGTAATGTCTACATATATCACATAGATTTCCCAGTGAATTTCATAGATACTCATTTATCAATGGGATATGTCACATTTTTGCATGTGTCTTTCATTTTTAATGTTATGCTGTATCTATTCTTTTGAAGCTATATATTTCATCTCTGAAATGTTCTTATATTTATCATTAATGATACATCACAGCTTAGTTTCATACATTTAATGGATGCAAAATATTTTAGTGCATGAATATAACATTACTTATTGTCCTCTCACCTATTGGTGAGCATTTAGTTTGTTTCAATTTACTGCTATTATAAATAGCTATGTAAGGAAAGATAGTAGTAAAAAAAGATAGTATTTTTAAAAAGCATAATCAGAAAGCCTAATTACTGAGCTGAAAAAGGAAAGCAGAGCTAGTTCTAAGTACTGAATTCAAAGAGGAAATTGAAATCCGGGGCAGCATGCTCACAAGTCAATGTCCTGAGGATGAAGGTTGTACAACAATTATATAGAGACTTTATTGAGCAGTCTCTGTTTTTTGTTTTTCTTTTTTAAATATTATTTGTTGCTTAACTCCAAATAGTTAGATACAAATTACATTAGGTTCCCAAATTGGAGTTACATATTTTGTTGTACTTTATTATTATTTTTTTTCTTTATCGAGACAGAGTCTCACTATGTCACCCTTGGTAGAGTGCCATGGCA
>NW_003852653.1:929827-947564 GCF_000181295.1 Otolemur garnettii | reverse complement strand
TTTTTTTTTATTTCAGGTTAATATAAGGGTACAAATGACTATGTTACACTGTTTGTATTTCTAAGGTAAAGTTCAAGTTGTAGTTGAGGTTTTTGAAGTCTCAGAGGAATAGAGACTCTGTTGAGTCTGCAAAGGCAGCAAACTAGAACTGAGAGGATGGCAACTTTAAGATTGCTCTCCTCAGTGAATGGGGGATAAAGAAACAGAAAAGCCTGTCCCAAAGCCCAGACAAGCAAAAAAGGTTGGCTCTTGTTCCTGCCTCCAGTAATCAAAATTTAAGGGCTAGTTATACATTTCTAAGGTGTCTGAAAATATGCTACAATTGGGATGTGGTGTTTTATTTGCCTGGAAATGAATGTAAACACTGGTCTTGAACTGGCAAAATCTTTACAGAACATAGAGAAATTGCAAGAGAAACTCTCTGCACTGTCCCCTCTTCACCAAGGGAGCCCAAGAGAAACGTTAAAACTGAGTTCCTGGCCACAAAAGGAAGAGAGCTTGGACACACCTCCCTTTTGGAGTTCGGATAATTGTTGTCCAACATTAATGTTAAAACAAAGATCATAGGACAGACAGACAAAACCGACTCTTTGTGATAAAGGGTACTCAATTATTAACAGGATGTGATGGCATTCAAGACAAGGTTAAATTACACCTGTAGGCCATCAATTTGCGTAATACATGATAGAACACTTTGAGTCAGTATATCCTGGCTTACTCTATGGTTATCTTAACTTAGAACATTTTGAGGCTTTAGATAATGTTTTATTTCTATAAACAATTACAAATCAAAGAATCATTGAACCTGCCTATAACTTTTAAGCTCCTTTTCAAGATTTCCTGACCTTTTAGTCCAAACCAACATACACAATAAACTCCCTATTATCTGGAAGTCAACCAATTAGCATGGGACCCAGAACCTGCCTCCCCCCACCCCCCAAAAATGAGTTTAAACTTGGTACGCCAGGCTGTCAGTAAGCCAAGGCTTGGTGCATCACTCCCATGCTTCCCATGTGTTCTCTGTAACAATTTTAAATGTTAATGTGTGTTACTTAAAGTTAAAAAAATATGGTAGCATGTTGAAAATTATATTGATAGCTATTTATCTAAAATTGTATATTGCATTTACAAAGCTATATTACAGTAAGTGAAGTTTGTCTTTATTTGTCTTAATTTGCTTTGAATTAGAGTATTTCAGTATTAATATCAAGTCAATATAGAGTTTATAGTATAGAATGCTATAGTATGGGGTATACAATTAGGACTATTTTTAATAGTAACTCTCAGATAACATCATAGGCCTTTTACAAGATCTCTAACATGCTCCATACATTTTTACTATGAATGTACAGAGTAAGAGAATCCTTTTCCAATTAGTTAGGAACCATAGGATTATTCAATTTAAAAATAGGATAGAAATACAATTTTAAAATGATTAACTTGGCAAGAAAATTTGAAATACCCTCGAGGTTGGAGAGATAAAATTTATCTTCACAAGTTACAGTGTTATCGATTATATTAAATCCATGTTGTGCTATCTAGGTTGTGAGTAAACTACCATTTTTGAAGTACTCATTATGTACCAAAGCTTAGAATAACCATTTTTTTAAATACCTTATATCATTTATCCAACACAATAGACCAACATGGCAGGTACTGTTATCCCACATTTATAGAGGCACCAATGGGGACTAAAGACTATTAAATATCAGGTCTAAATTTTTAATTTCTAATACTTAATACAACCAGGATTTGAATCGAGTTGACTTCGAATTGATAATACATGTTCTTAAGCATTAGGTCACACATGAACCACAAATTCTGTACATCTAGCCAGATGACATTGAGTTTACTTTACAGAGGAAACATTGTTATAATAAACCTAACTTACCCAGACAGGATACCAGTTTTAGAGGGGAAGAGAATAATTTTAGTCTAAGAAGTATTGAGGTTGAAAAGTACATTAGGGAATTTTCAAGGAGTTCTCAAAATTAGAGCCAATTCTAAGCCTATTCCATTAGCATAGTAGATCAAATCAGCCTATGAAAAATGTTTTTTCACTTTGCAAGGAATAAAAAGGATTAGGAAGTGATAGAGCAAAGTTTGGATCAAGGGTAAAGTCACAAATCTGAAGCAAAGAATGTCAAATGGATTTCCCAAATATTTTCACTTTGATATTTATGAAACTCCATCAAGAAAATAAGCAACAAGATTGTGAACTAGTGCTCTCATATTTCCTTTTTTTTTTCCTTTGCTTTTTTGAGACACAGTCTCACTATGTCACACTGCTAGGTAATTGCCCCAGAAAAACTCTCCCCCAGAAAGTCCCTTTCCCAGAAATCCCATCTCCCAGTCACAAAACTTACCTCATTACTCACTAAAAAGTTAAAACTTATGACCTGCTCCATAATGGCTCTTCATTGGCTATTCTACCATCTTGTCATCATTCTAAGCCTTCCCTTAACCGAACCTATATAAGGATGCACTTTCTTTTAATCCCTCTCTTTTTCTCTCCTCCTTGGTACTGCTCTGAAGCCTTCCTCCCCCACCAATAAAAACCTTTTGTACAAGCCTTGGTGGTCTGTGAGATCTCTGCTGGTCGAGTGCCACCCTTTCACACACTCAGTAGAGTATGTGGCATCATAGCTCACAGCAACCTCAAACTCTTGGGCTTAAATGATTCTCTTTCCTTAGCCTCCCAAGTAGCTGGGACTACAGGCACCCACCACAACACCCAGCTATTTTTTTGTTGTAATTGTCATTGTTGTTTGGTGGGCCTAGCCTGGGTTCAAACCCTTCAGCTCTACTGGATATGCTGGCACCCTAGCTGCTGAGCTACAGGTGTTAAGCCACCTCATATTTCTTTATCTACCTAGTTTTAAAAAAGTAATTTACACATGGAATTTCTCAGTATATCAAAGTTAATTATTTTTCCCATTTTTATTATTGAGAAAATTGAGGCTTTCCTGAGTGCATTTAACTGTGAATATGGGGACTGAATTGAAACATAGGAGTTTACATTGAAGTCCAGGATTTTATACTTCAATCAGCTGACAAGTTTCTGAACCACGATATACTCCCTAAAGCCTTAGGCATATGACATATTCTCGCCATCTCATGTGACTTACATTTGCTCTTTTGTCAAATGGCATCAATTCAATAAATTAAAGAAAACAGATGGAAAAGCACATCAACTCAGCAGTACACAATCCACTAAAGTAATTAAGCAATTACTTGCAGGAACACATTCCTTGTTCAAATATAATAATGTGTAGCATTATCAACATTTTTCTTACAGAGGATTAAGAGCATTAAGAAAATTAAGCATCATTAAAAGGCTTGCCATGAAATTACGTAGTAAATTATTAAAGTTAAACTCATTTTTGATTCATCAACATGTTTTGTTCTTTTATTTAGTGAGGATCAAGTTAGTGAAGGGGAAAAGAGAAAAAGAGAGGAAAGATGAAAAATCAAAGAGACTGGCATAGGCTTATCATGCCAGAGGAGATTAGTGGCAAATTTCCAACCAGGTGCTATACAAACCTTACTTAGAGGCCTTTTCTCAATAAATTATCTAGCAACATAAACTAGAAAGGAAAAGAAAATTATAGAGAGGCTCATCTGTGAAACCTGTGCTGGTGCATAAATTCCTTTTTTTAGTATTCTCCAAAGGTAGTCAGCAGCTAGCTGGCAGATGAAGTCAGTCCATACCCTCCCCCGCCACACACACAAACACACACACACACACTGGTATGTCTCTGCATTGCATGTGAAAGGACTGAGGAAAAAGGAAGAGGAGTCACTGACAGCACAGCATGATACAGAAAGCTGTCACTTGTCTCTATAAGACCTAGGGGTCTTTGATACCTGGACATCAGACACACCCAGATGTACCCCTGATGGTCACTCCTGTTGTCCTTAACACAGGGTAATTAATTTTCAAAGCATTGCAGAAGATGGTTAATAAACTTACATGGTTTAATAAATGGGACTGGCAAATTTGCAAGCTAGCTCTGATTATAACCACCTTTAACATATTTGAAATTTCTCTTAGCATAAATATTGTCACATGACTGTAGCATTTGTTGGAGGGGCAAAAAAAGATTAAAATAATTGTAATCTTTATTTTAATCTTTTTGCCTCTTCCACAAATAGGCACAGATGGGGGCATTTCTTAAACTGATAAAGCCATCTATAAAAAAAAAACCACAGTAATGTTATACTGAATGGAATAAAATTGAAGGTATTTCCACTTAGAACTGGAACCAGACAAGGATGTCTACCATTGCCACTACTATTCAAGATAGTGCTGGAAATTATAGCTGATGGAGACAAGAGAAAGATGTCAAGAGCATTTATATGGGGACAAAGGAGGTCAAACTCTTGGTCTTTGCTAATGATATGACCTTATAAAACCCTAGGTACTCAACCACAAGACTTCTGGAAATGATCAAGAAATACATTACCATTTTAGGATAGAAAATCAGTGTCCACAAATCAGTAGCCTTCATATATGTCAGTAACAGTCAAGCTAAGAATCAAATCAAAGACACAATACCCTTAACGGTAGCTTCAAAGAAAATGAAGTACCTGGAAATATACCTAACAAACGCTGTGAGGAACCTCTTCAGAGATCTACAAAACCCTGAGAAAATGTATAGCAGAAGACATTAACAAGTGGAAGAATAACATGTTCATGGTTAGGAAGAACCAACATTGCAAAAATGTCCATACTACCCAAGTGATCTATACACTTAATGCAATCTCCATTAAGCACCAATATCATACTTTGAAGAACCTGAGAAATAGTAATCAGTTTCATATGGAACCAGAAAAAACCCTAAGTGGCCAATGCAGTTCTAAGAAATAAGAACAAATCTGCAGGCATTACATTATCAGACTACAGGTTTGATACTATACTATAAGACTTTAGTGATCCAAATACCATGGTACTGGCAAAAAATCCAGACTTAGATCTATGGAATAAAATAAAGAACCTACAGATGGAGCTACTCTTTTTACCATCTGATCATTGATAAACAAAAAAAAAGCATGCACTGGGGAAAAGAATCCCTATTTAACAAATGGTGCTAGGAGAACTGGTTAGCTACATGTGGAAGACTGAAACCAGAGTTACACTTCTCACCACTTGTAAAAATTGACTCTTGCTGGATAAAAAATTTAAATTTAAGATATGATATGATAAAAACTCTAGAAGAAAGTGTGGAAAAAACTCTCAAAAATATCAACCTAGGAGAAGATTTAATGAAGAGGATCTCATTGGTAATTGAAGCAACATCAAAAATAAGTAAGTGGGAAATGCTCAAGTAAAAAAGCCTCCACATAGCTAAGGGCACAACATCTAAGGCAAAAGATGAACTGCAAAATGGGAGAAGATATTTACATGCTACAAATCTGACAAAGGGCTGATAACTCAAACTAATCAACAAGAAAAGAGTAAGCATTCTCATTTATTGGTAGGAAAGAGACATGAGAAGAACCTGCTCCAAAGAAGACAGATGAATGACCAATAAACACATGAAAAAATGCTCTTCATCTCAATCATTAGAGAAAGGCAAATCAAAACCATCTTGAGTTTTACCTAACTCAGTAAGAATAGGCCACATCACAAAGTCCCAAACTACAGATGCTGGCATGGCATAGATGTGGAGAGAAGGGAACTCTTTTACACAGTTGGTGAGATTACAAACTAAGACACCCTCATAAGAAGTAAAGAGCTAAAAGTAGGCCTTCCATTTGATCCTACAATTCCATAACTATATATTTACCCAGAAGAAATCATTTTACCATAAGGACATTTGCACTAGAATGTTCACTATAGCTCAATTCATAATTAACAAGATGTGAAATCAACCCAAGTGCCCATCAAAATATGGATGGATTAATAAACTATGTTATGTACATATATAACATGGAATAGTATTTAGCCATAAAAAGATGGAGACTTTACATCTTTTGTATCAACCCAGATGGAGTTGAGAACACTTTTCTTAGTAAAGTATCACAAGAATGGAAAAACAAGTATCCAATGTACTTAATTCTAATATGAAACTAGTAGATGAATAACTACATGCCCACATGAGAGAAGGGATATGGTAAGCTCTCACCTAATGGGCTCAAAGTAAGAGATCCAGAACCCCCTCCTAGGTGAAGGTCAAAACTACAACTTGGCCTTTATCTAATAAAGGGAAAAATGTAAACTAATCATTTGTACCCTCATATTACTCTGAAAATCAATTTTAAGAAATCATTTGGTCTATCCATTATTCATAAAGTATGATAGTCTTGTCATGAGAAAGTATTTTGTAAGGAAGAGTGTCTATATGAGATCAGACAATATTATTGTGAATATAAGTAACATAGGAAGTAGTTTAGAAGTAGCTGTATATAGTGGTGAAATAAGTTGGAATTTCTGGCTCTAAGAAGCTACATATGTGAATCCAGCTCTGAATGAAACTCACTTACTTTGTGTTTTTGCACAAATATAATACTGAGGGAAAAAATTGTAAAAAAATCAGAGTATAGAAAGGTGAGGAAAGGAAGAATATCAATGTTCATAGACTGTGTGTTGTATAGTAATTTGTGATGAAAATAAGGAGAGGTTAATAGAGTGATTTTATTTTTCTCATCAGCATTATCTCTTAAACCATCTGTTTTAATAAAGATAGCACTTGGCAGTTTAATCTTATAGAGGGGCTTTCAAAGTGAATATTTTCAAAGTGTAAGAATCAGTGTCTCTACCGAGCCCCCTCAATAATGTGCCATAGATTGGCAGCATCAGAATCATTGTAGAGCTCTGTAGGAAAATAAGGTTTTGTCCCCAGTCCTCTTTAAGGGATTCAGCAAGTTTGGAATGAGACCCAGAAATCATTTTTTTGATGGTCCCCAAATGAATGCAGTAAGCTCAAAATAGATCATACAGTTTGGGAAACCACTGCCTGTGGACTTTGGATACTAAAACAACAGCCATGTTTGAGAAGGAAGGAAAGTGACAAAATGTCAGGATGCTGAGAGAAAGCATAAAAATGTTCCACTTTCATTTTTTCAAAGTGAAAAAGACACTATGCGCTATAATTTTTATAGCTTTGAAAGCTAGGTTTCTAGAATACAAATCCCAATCAGTGTCACTGCCCTTGATTAAATTATCATGTTGAATGGGCATATGAGATTTTCCCCACACTCTGATTATTGATATTTACAATAATGTTGTGTGATTACATATAGATTCTTTTCTTCACAAAAATTCTTTTTTTGTAAGGGGCAGCACCTGTGGCTCAAAGGAGTGGGGCACTGGCTCCATATACTGGAGGTGGTAGGTTCAAACCCAGCCCTGGCCAAAAAACTGCAAAAAAATTTTTTTTTCCTTGTAAGAATACTACTATATTTAATCTTCCTTGGAGTAAGTATGAGGGAGTCTTGAATGTGGTGCCTGGGAGGATCGGGCACCACAGCACTCTTCCATTGAGTTACCCCTGGATGCTAAGTCTTTCATAGAAAAATCAGACACAATCTCTAATTTCTGAAAATCTAACATCAAGCTGCCTTTTTAAAAGGTTTAAGTGTACTATTTGTTGGATTAAAACTTACTAAAGTTGTGATTGCCTCTGTCAAGTTGAGAAACTGTTAGAGTGAATTGGACCAGATAAGAGTTGAATCTAACTAAAGCCATCCAAAATTCCTATTTATTGCATTTCAGCCTGGTCAGATACGTTGTCAGATACGTTGTTCAGATACATTGGTCATTTAGACAGGCTACAGCTTTATTTATTTATTTTGAAATAAATGTTTATCAATACATGAACTTTGGCATCCAAAAACCTAAGTAAAATTCCTGAAACTAATTGCAAATAAATCTGGAAATGCTGTGGAATGCCATTATTTTGATATCAATAATTAATAAAGTATTTTCACAGAACAATGTTATGAATGAAATAATTTTACACATTATCTACTCACCTAAAAACACCCTCATCTATTTAATATATTAGATAAGGCTTTTAGATTGCTATTGAAACAACACAGACTTTCTCAGGGTCCTCCAAGTAAGACAAAAAGGGTCCAAGACATCTAGCACAGCCTAGAAGACAACCCAGCTTTGGTGAATCTTGAAAGAAAAAAATAAGAATTTAGTCCAAAATAAAACAATAGTTTTAGAATGCCTAAAAGGTTAAGAGAAAGATGCTAAATTGAAAATGATCACTGTCTGAAATCTAAAGACTTAGGTATGAGTCCAGCATCTTCACAATCTTGAATATATTCTATATTCTCATGAGGAAAGGAGACTATGTTTGCTGTCATGACAACCATCTAGAACCCTGGAATAACATAAGTTAAATATATTTTATGAGTGTATAATCCAGTCATAAGTTCAATTCTGAGTTCTAAACTCTAAGGTGGAGTCAAAGGAGATGTTAAATTCAGATAACATCAGGTTGGGTAGGGTAAGGTTGTGGAGATAAAACACAATTCTGTTGGCTCAGTGTCTTGAATCAAAAAGATGAATTTATTTCTCATGCACATCACATGCCCACTGTGGGTTAGCAGATGTGTTTTGTTCATTATCTTCACATAGAAATAAAGGCAGATAGAATGGACATAATTGCAAACATGGCCAATCATCCTATCACAGAAATAGAGAATGCTGAAGAGTTTAGCACCGGTAATACTATAGTCTGGCCCGGAAGAGTCTCGTACCATACTTTGTTGGCTAAAATGAGTTATGTGGGCAAAACTGACCAAAAAGAAAGGAGAAAAGGTAATCCCAACATGTATCTGGAAGGTTAAGAGTGAGAACTATTTAGCAAATGGCAATGATGGCTGCTATATGCAGATGTTCAGGTATACATCTGGCTTTTGGG
Organism: Otolemur garnettii; assembly: GCF_000181295.1. Classification (NCBI taxonomy): domain Eukaryota; kingdom Metazoa; phylum Chordata; class Mammalia; order Primates; family Galagidae; genus Otolemur; species Otolemur garnettii. The sequence continues at coordinate 938,685 of NW_003852653.1, read as the reverse complement.
TTCAAGGTAAAGAGGTCTTGGTTGTAAATAAAGTATTGGCTGATTGAGGGCTTGATGTAGCTCCTCAAGGCCCCAAGAAAAAAGATAAAAATTTCACGATTCAGAAGATGTGGCCGCTGAACTCATGACAGGAGCTATCTGTTTCCTATCCTAGGATAAGCAGCCTTTCTGCTATGGGCAGAGAAAATCTAGAAAGTGAGGTTGTTCTGTGAAGTAGGTTTATCTTCAGAGATAATTTTGTATGAGGAATTTGAAAGATCATGGGGAACCCTCACAGTTCTGACAGGACTTTTCTTTAAAATTCCCATGTTTACAGATAGTTTAATAAAAAATCTACAAATATTTTAGAGGGGTCCCACATGTTTAACCTGGATTTTTTGCATTATATATATGTATACACACACACAAATTTATATATATGTATATATACAAGGTGTCCATAAAGATCGTATGCAATTTAAAATATATATGTGTGTATATGTGTGTATATAGATAGATAGATAAATAGATATAAAGTTGTATATATAGTTGGCTGTATATGTGTGTGGGTTAGCTATATGTGTGTGTATGTATATATATATATATATTATACACAATTATTTTAAATTGTACACAAACTTTATGGACGTGTGTGTGTGTGTGTATATATATATTTTTTCCTAAGATGAGTCTGAAAGGAGCCCTCCTTCTTATATTAGAAGCAACAACACACATGTATATGTATACATGTAAACAACAACATATATACATGTATATATGTACATGTATACATACATGTATATATGTTGTTGTTTCTAATATAAGAAGGAGGGCTCCTTCCAGCCTCATCTCAGGAAAATAGTGAATTTGTGGAGCATGGAGGTCCTACCCAGGCAATGACAAAGGAGTAATCTTGTGGTAGAAGGCACACGTGCATACTAACATAAGACAGTAACACAACTGAATACATAATCCTCTTTGATAATGCTGGAAACACCGTGGAAAGTGGAACTAAGAAGTAAATAAGCTGTGAAAGGTACTTCTGCCTTCTCACAATTAATAATAACATCCCCTACCATTTATTAAGTGTTTACTAAGGGCCAAGGTCTGTGGGACGTGGTTTACAAGTATTTTCAGTGCAAATCCCCCAGTGTCCAACATGGTCGGCAATAATAGTGTGTACACAGGAGGAGAACGGGGCAAACAACTTCCCACAGCTCACACACTTAGCAGCAGACCAGAAGAATTAACCCGGAAGGCCTGACCCAGGGCCCATGTAAGCGGATGCCCTGCTGTGGGTGGGAGGTGAAAATTAAATGACATCAAACTTGTCTGTGACTTGATGACAAGATCCACGTAGATGTTTGGAGTGTATGAAAGGTTAGGAATAAGAGCAAGAAGAGCCTGCAGAGGAGCATGTTTGCTGAGCTTTGAGCTCATGCTATTCTAACAGTGAAATCAATGACTTAGAGTTAACTCCTGGGTCATTTCTCTAACTCAAAAAAAAAAAAGAAAGAAAAAAAGATACACAGTTTTCAGATCAAGATTTTCAGGCAGCCTACTGCTATGTATATTAGATAGTATAACAGGTTTTCTTAAGTAAGTGAGCATATTAAATAGTTAACTAGTTTATAGAAGGAAACTCCAATTTGTAGCATTTAAAAGGCTCTTCATTTGATAAAACAGAGTAAAATGTACTCCTACAAAACAATATATAAATGGCTAGTTTTAAAGTTTTAGATAGTCCTGTTGTGTCATCCTAACAATATTTTCTATCTTCTCTTACTGCTGTTATTGGAATGATGTAGTTACCAATTCAGTGGTAGTTTCCTCTGGGAAGTTTGGGAGGGTTGACTGGAAATGAGCTTTAGGGAAATTTCTATAATAATAGAAATATATATTCATAGAGTTGTGAGTTGCTAGAATGTATACATATGTTAAAATTCATGAAAATGTAAACTTAAAATCTATTTCATTGCATATAAATTAAGCACATAATAATACATACAGATAAGTACAGTAAATTGTATTTTAGTTTATGAAATGGGATGAAAAAGGAAATGGGAGAAGAACTGAAGAAAGTGTATATAGATAACTATTGAAAACTGATTAATTTCAGTAGGAAGCAAAAATAGCTCACTAACTTTTGGAATAGGAAATGGCATTAAAACAGTTTTATTGATTTTTTTATAGTGAATACACATATTTATATATATGAATGTACATGAGATCTGACAATTAAGTTCATGAACTCATCCTTAAAAAGTATTGCATACCTCATTTTGGAATATCACTATGGTCACCTTCAAAGTACTCCCTTTGGGAAGCAATGAATGGAGGGAAGCCCCTAGTCCAACCTCCAAAGTAATTTTGGAACTCTTATCTGGAATGGCCATAAAAGGTCTTGTTGTATTACCCTTGATGTCCTGATTGCCATTAAAGTCCCAGTGCCTTCCTTTGAATATTTCCTTCATCTTTGGGTAAAGAAAAAATTCACTGGGGCTTGGATCAGGTGATTAGGCAGAGTGTTCCAATACAGTTATTTGTGTACTAGCTAAAAACTCCCTCATAGACAGTATCATGTGAGCTGGTATATTGTTGTGATACAAGAACCATGAATTCTTGACCAAGATTTTAAGTTAAGATTTTCTGACCATTTCTTTATCAGTGTTTACTTGGTCTGCTATGCTTCTCATGGTCAGCTGACAATTTTGACATAAAATTTGACAGATTTTTGTGATGTTTATGTCAGTTCTTTTCATTATTGGCTGTCCTGATTTTTCTTCATCAGTGACTATTTCTTGCCCGTTAGAAAAACATTTAGTCCATTTTACACTGCCATTTTTGTCATGGCATTATTGCCATAAATTTGGACTAATGTATTACTGATTTCACTTCCATTATTGCCAACATTAACAAGAAATTTACAAATTTTTTTTATTGCTCTAATTCAAGGTCCGACACTATTACAATGGCAGGAACATGCAGCAACAATAATTAATGCCACTCATCAAGACAACGGCATTCATAAAAACAGACACAACTGTGAGACACTGATATACCAAGGTTATGTATCCTTATCAAGTTGTTTGTACAGTGCTGCTAATGTAGGGGCATGGTGGCACGTTTGTGAGCTTAATTGTCAGATGTCATATATAATTAAATACATGAATATACATATTCATGCTTTTTAGCTCTGAGATGATCCACTAGAGAGGAAAATATGGTGGTGCTTTAGCAATATTCTTAAGTAGGAAAGATAAGATAGGATCTAGTATATTCTTGGTGGGGTTGATTTTGAATAGAAGCTGTACCATGATGTGACAATATGGGAACAATATTGTATATCCCTATTCAAGGACTTTATCCTTTTGTTTTTTTCCCTTTTCCTTGAATGTTTAATAATTTTTTATTCTGAAATGGTCATCAGTTTACACCAGATTATTTTACCTCCATTTTTTAGAGCACCACATAATAAATCCATACTTTTCTCCATGTCCCTTCTTATTCCCTCTTTCCTTTTGGCAAACTCTTCAAAACAGCTGTCTATACTTATTTTATCTAAATACTTTCTTCCTGTTCAATCATGAATACATTTCAATGGGATTTCAGTCAATTTCTTTCCACAGAAACATTGCTGGTCAAGATCATCAATGATTTCCATATTGCCTTTACCATTGTTTCCTTTTATGGAAGTAAAGAAAGAGAACCCCCCCCCCACCGCAAAAAAAAAAAAAATACCAGGGATTTTTTAATCTCTGATCTTTGTGAAGATGTTACATTACATTGAAAAGAAATTAAAGTGCCTGATCAAAATAGGGAGATTATTTTGGGTCTTCTGAATGGGCCAATGTAAGCACGAGAGGCCTTAAAAGAGAAGTGGGACATAGAAGAACAATCAGTGGCAGAGTGATGCAATAAGAGGTTCAAATGACCATTACTGGCCTGAAGACAAAAATGATCCGTGAAGCCACAGGAAAGTGGGTAGCTTCCAGAAGATGGAAAAGACAAGGGAACTGCTTTTTCCCTTAGAGCTTTCTGAATAAACAGTTCTTTGAGGGTTTATTATTTCACACCAGTCCACATCAGACTCTGAACTCCAGAACTATAAAATAATAAATTTGTGTTGTTGTAAGACAATGTTTATGGTAATTTGGTACAGTAGCTATGGAAACTAAAACAGTATCTCACGTGAAATCTATAGCTCGTCCCCAAGATGCCACTTTCCTTTTCATCTCCCTTCACTTCATTGTTGATTTACTTCAGAGTTTTCTTTGCTCACACCTTGCCAGCAACCAAATGTCTGCACGTAAGTCCTAGGATGTATTTTCTCTACCCATACTTATCGTTTATATATTTTTACACATTCTAGTAACTATAAAGCCATGTAAATGCTGGTAATCCCTAAAATTTTCTTGCTAGGCAATTTCTTTTCTGAACTTTAGATGTATTTACCTTAGATGTATTGCCCTCCTTAATATTTCAACTTGAATGCTTATTATGATCTCAAAGTCAACAGATCCAAAGTATACTTCTCTATTTCTCTCACTGTTCTACCCAAATACTATTTCATACACAGTCTTCTCAACATAAGTAAGTGGTGTATCTATCTTTCTAGTCATACAGGTCAAAAATTTTTGTAGTTATTTCTGATACCTTTCAAATCTCGTACTCAGTTCAATAGCAAACCATGTTGGTTCCACATTCAAGTTCCAAAATAATCTGCATCCCCATTTCATATTTCATTACTGTTCTCCTCCTGTTACTAACGCAAACAAATATTCTTCTACTTTCGCATCTTCTCATTTGTTTTTCCATTAGTTTGAAATAAATTCATTCCCTCATGTAGCTGAGTAAATTATTTTCTTATGTCTTTCAATTTTCCTCTCAAATGCATTATATCAAAACCTTTCTTTTTTTTTTTTTTTGAGACGGAGCCTCAAGCTATCCTCCTGGGTAGAGTGCCACGGCATCACGCTCACAGCAACCTCCAACTCCTGGGCTCAAGCGAGTCTCCTGCCTCAGCCTCCCAAGTAGCTGGGACCACAGGCGCCCGCCACAGCGCCTGGCCATTTTTTGGTTGCAGCCATCATTGTTGCTTGGCAGGCCCAGGCTGGGGACTCGAACCCGCCACCTTAGGTGTATGTGGCTGGCGCCTTAGCCGCTTGAGCCACAGGCGCCTAGCCTCAAAACCTTTCTATAACCACCTTATTTTAAATTACACATTCAATTGCTGTAATCCTACTTTATTTTATTCCAATTTCTCTCATTCTCTTTTAGGCTAGGTTTTCTTTTTATGTATGTATCATCTTTTTCCACCAGAAAATAAACAATATGAGGGTGGGTCTTTGTTTTGTTCACTCCTACAGAGATCATCTTGGAGCAGAGTATAGAAACTCTAGAAATACTTATTGCTTCAATAGATGAAACTATGCTCATAGACTTTACGAGAATGCTATATCTCACCAACCACAAAGAAGCTAAGATTTTTACCCCAATTCTAGTATTAACACAGTAAGTACGGCTCAATTTGGTTTTAGGGAGGCACCACTGCCTGCATTTCTCAGCAACTTTAGCCTCTCATTCTAAAATTACATTCCTCATTTTTAACAAATAAAATTATAGCAAATAACTAGTGAAATGGGAGTGGCAAGAAAAGATATTCCTTCTCTTATTTGTGTTTCTTCAGCATATAAATAAGCTTACTGCCTCTTGGAGCATTTAAGGAACCTATTTTCTTCTTTAAAAATGAATAGGAATTATCAGGTTTAAATGTGATGCATATGAAACCCTGAGGGAGAGTTTTCTGGAAATTATTTTATTTATTATACAGGGCAGCTAAGGTTTATTCAAGAGACAAAGTGGTTTTGAGCCATGAAGTTTCCATCATCCTTAGTTTTTTTTTATTTCTCAGGTATCAGCTTCTTTTTAGACATACAACTATGGCTAAAGTTGCGAGACAGACTTTCTGTCTTCAACACCTGCAAGACAGAAAACACAGAGAGTCCCATAACCATAAGCTATCAGCATTCTGAGGAGAAATGGGAATGGGAGGACATAAGGGTCAGGGTTGTGCCATGATTGAGTGTGATGAGCTGTGCATGCTTCCTGCCTTTGCTAGCCTTTGGTATACATACATGGCAACCGTAGCTTTTGGCAGCAGCTACTACTAAGCAAATAATTTACTTAGCTTCTTTGACGTGGCAGTTTTTCACGTTCTCTTTTTTTTAACTAATGATTTTGTACACTACAGCATTTATAAACGAAACTCTCGAGAAGGTGAACATAACTGTAATGTTCCCTTGCTTCTTGATCCTGTATATTTCCATCAGCACCTTCATTAAGCTGCAACATATATGTTCTACCCTGCCTCGTATGTGTCCTGTTCTGATGTATGTCACTAAAAATATCTGTTCCTAAGAAAATGTATGGCTTTCAGTAATTTTTAATAATAAAAGACACAATACCTAAACTTTTTACATCTCTTAAGAGTAGTTGTATTTTAATAAATCAGAGGCTTAAATAGAAAGAGGTGTGATTCTAAGTGTCCTCTGTGTATGGCATTACACATGTGACTGGAGTATACATAATATTCCTGAGAACATACAGTATTTCCCATTGCTATACTTCTGCTAGTGCCGACTTGTTTGTATATTTTCACTGTGTTCTGAAAATGTTTTATATTTATTCTTAATTTACACTTAGAACTTTCATATGATAAATCTAAAATTCTTTTAAATTTTGTTTAAGATTAACATATTAAAATGTAAATATATATAATATATATAATGTCCATATGTATTTTTTTGTCTAAAAGCAGAATTTAAAGACTAAACAAAGGAATCAAAGGGCATGTTCTCTCACTTCCCAAGAAGTGTAGTTAAAAATATAGACATGAAGACAGAATAACTACCAGAATCCTAGCTTATCATGTGCTATCAATACACAGTTAATTAGGACATACTCTTCATGTTTTTATTGAATTCAACATTTAACAAAAAATACTGAAAACACAATTGTTTTCTCCAAAAATACTATCATCTCCCAATATCAATACTTAGTCAAAGACAATTAAGAAAATAATGGTTTACTCTCTGACATCTCATCAATCAATTCATCACAGATGCTATGTTTATTAAATTAAACTTTAGCTATATGGCTATTTCTATAAATGCGAAGTTACCTTTTTGTGAGATGGGGCAAAGATAATGCCTAATGTGACATAGTAGCATTCCTTTTAAACGGCAGAAGAAATTTCCTTTGAATTAAATATCAGAAAGAAAAAGCAGAGTTCTAGGAGAAATAACATGGTTTATTATTTTTCTTGTTGTTCACAATGAAGTTTTAATAACATGTACTAGAACATAGTGCTTCAAGTACACCTTCACAGGAGGATAAACCAGGAAGAAGAAGGATGCCTGTTTTGTATTAGACCCATAAACCTGGATGATTCTTTTGTTTACCTACATTATCACATTAAGGAATAGGAGAGGCTTGGCACCTGTTGCTCAGTCGTTAGGGCACCAGCCACTTATACCTTCTAATACTACGGTCAGCCTTAAACAAATCTGCCTCTAGTACAAGGTAATCTTGAACTAAACACTTAAGTTCGAAATGAACTCTATGAGAGGCTGAAATCAAAATTATAGATTCTATATTGTAAAGACCACATGATCTCATACAGAAGAAGACAAATATTCTATTCCAAAGATCACATCCTAACTAACTAAAGTTAGTAATGAATACAAATGGTTATTATCTCAGTGGAGAATATTACATGTGGTTAAGAACTTTTCATTTATTTGTACTGTGGCCATATGATAATCTGGAGCAGAAAGACTTTTTTGCAAAAATGTTTTCTCGTGCTTTATTTTTTTTTTAGTTTGTTTCATCAAACCACAACATCAGCTTATTATATGCCTATAGTTAAAAATTGGCATAGGTTGTGAGGGTACCAAATTAATATTTTGAATTGTAAACTTTCTGACTTGATTGCGTTAAAACATGTATTCTTTAAACTTCTATCTGTAACCTATGGGTGTTATCCTGTGTCTATATTCAGGCAATAATCATTAAATCTGACACAATGTCAATCTCATTAGAATGTGTTAAACTAAAAATTCTTTTTATAAGACTAAGAACATCTGCTTTGTGAATCTTAAATTTCTTATCCCATATTAGGACTTACATTCAACCAATATTTATTGAACAGCATGAATAAAAAGGTATAATACATGAATAATCTTTTACATATAGCGAAAGAGTAATGTACATTATGAAACAAATGGCACAGAAGTACAGAAGTACAGAAATATAATACAAAACATTTTATTGATTTCATTCCATTCTTGTCGCAAATGTTATTAAATAAAAAATGGAAGAATGTCAAGCCTATGTATTTCAGTGAACTCTTTGGTTTGTGTCATTGAAAATACTAGATGATAGGAAAAAAGCTTAAAAGCATCTGTGACATTTTATGGGCTCTCAGCAAGGCAAGACAACGTAGACTGTATGACAATAATTTGCCTCTTCATTGAAAGAAACGTTTTAAATTGTCATAATTGTCATAAAATTTTAGCCAGAAATTGGTGTGTCCATCAAGCAAAGGTGCATTGGCCAACTAGAAGAAAGGCAGTTCATTTGGAGAAAATATTTGGAAAAGGAGCATAAGAATTTATGCTTAAAACCTTAAACATGAATCATACTTTTTACAAAATTCTATCTCCAGGAAATATAAAAGCTTTCACTGGTAAGCAGGTGATATTTCAGCAACTGTATCAAATTTTTTGTGGTACTTGTGGATTGAAGTTTATTCTGAAGTCAAATACTGTCCCTTGTTTCTCTCTCTCTGTCTCTCTCTGTCTCTCTCTCTCTCTCTC
>NW_003852653.1:906941-929807 GCF_000181295.1 Otolemur garnettii | reverse complement strand
CACACACACACACACACACACATTTTCCCTGGTTCCTGGTGACCTGACTTATGGTATTCCATACTTAAGAACAGGCTTACAAGGCTAACCATAGGAGTCTCATTCACTGGCGCAGTGTCTTTGTGCTAGTGGGAAGTCTCAGTGTTTATACAGTTGCTTATGTACAGTATCACTTTTGTCTTAACTTCCTTATTCAATTTTGTGAGTCTGTGTTTCCCTCTGTCACCATGCCTCCAAAGCAAAAGTCTGCAGCAAATCCAGGTGAGTCTGCAGAGAAGAGAAAGGTTAATTACAATGGAAAGCAAAGTGGAAACAATTAAGTGTTTGGATAAAGGCCACTATTTGCTGGGCAAGCACTATAGTCAGTGAGGTTGGCTGAATTTGGCTTCAGTCACTCAACTATTTCGATAATTATAAAGGATAAAGTGAGAAAAATGAAACATGTGAAAGGCAGTGCTCCAGTGAAAGCATCAGTTATTACTAAGCACTGTAGTGGATTGATGATTGAAATGAAGGGTTATTATTAATTTTTTTTAGAACATCAAATATCTACATGCAACATACCTATCAGCCTAGTATAGTACAGGAAAAAGCTCATAGTAATTTCAAACGTTTAAAAGTTGTGCACACAGAAAATGAAGGTAATTATCATGAAGAATTTGGTGTATGTAAAGGTTGGTTTAGTCATTTTTAAAATTGGCAGATATGTATAATATTACAAGTATAGCCAGTGCTGATATAACTACAGAAACTGATTTCCTGAAACGTTGAAGAAACTTATTGAGAAAGGGGATTGTTTGTCAGAATAATATTTAACACAGATGAAAATGGATTTCTCTGGGGAAAAAAAAATGCCTGAAAACTTAAATGTCAAAAGAAGGAAAAGAAGGAAAAAGTGCACCAGGGCATAAAGTAGCAAAGTACGTACAAACTTTTTGCTTAGGGGTGATGCACCCAGGGATTTTAAGCTCAAATGTTTGCTTGTTCACCACTCTGAAAATCCAATACCACTTCACTGCAGTGTTAAAGCAGCTTTTCCTGTTATTTGGAAGTGAAATGGAAGGGTCTGGGTCACACATGCCATGTTTGAGGATTGGTTCTTAAACTCTTTTACTCTTGCTGTGGAACATTAATATTTGAAAAATAAATGTCCCTTTAACGTTTTGCTTGTGCTGGACAGTGCTCCTGGATATCCAACATCTTCAGATGACCTTCACTCTAATGTAAAGGTCACAATTTTACCACCCTAGACTACATCCTTACAGCAGACAATGGACCAGAGAGAGTTATTTCTGCATTTAAGGCTCATTACTTGTGGCATACATTTGTGCAAGCAGTCAGGACTAAGATGATGTGATGACCATAAGAGAGTTCTGGAAGAATTATAACATCTGTGGTGACATCAGAAACATTGATGACTCCTGGGAGGAAAAAAATGAAGCAATCACTAAGGAAAGGGGCATTGGACAAACTGTGCCCTCACTTCTTTGATGATTTTTGTTTTAACAGAAGGAAATATCACTGAAGCCAGAAAAGCAGTGGTAGCTAGCGGCCATGCGCTGCAATTGACATCCACGAAAATGACATCATTGACTTACTGGAGTCCCAAGAATTAACTGATGAAGACATTTTGAAGATAAACAGCTAATAGAAACACAAGAAACCTGAAGAATCAGAAGTTCCAGAGCCAAGAAAGTTTATGACAAATGAATCAGCTGAACTCATTTATCTCACTGGAGCAGAATTTGCTAGGCTTGAGGAGCACGATCCTGACGCTGAGCAGTCACAGAGGTTTACTGTGCAGTCAGTGAGAACATCGGTGCCACAGGCCATGTATGATGAGAAAAAGGAAAAGGCTGTGCAGACACCGCTAGACACCTTTATCTAGAAACCCACTTCAGTGATAAATCCCCCTCATTCAGCAATAGAATCAAATCCTGATTCTCCAGCGCCTGCTCCGCCCTCTCGAGCACCATCTCCACCATCCGCTCCGGATTGTCTGCCTGCCTTCTTGCCCCGCCTCCCCAAGTGCCTCTTCTAGTAAGCAAGACATTGTTGCAACGTTAGGTAAGTGTTAACCTTTCTTTAATATTCTTTTTTGAAATTTCCACTATCTCCTATCATAACTTTTTAAAAAATCTGTTTGTATGTTCTGTTAGTTTAAATCAAAAGAAAGAGCACAGTAGTTTCTGCAAGTTATTATCACAGTACCAGGTGATGCCGTTAAATGGTATGCATCATCTTTAAATGTAACTCAACTAGATTTAGCTTTTGATGGCTATATCTATAACTCCGACCTCCATATCATGTAGGGTTAGGAAGCAAGACTCAGACAAGGAGTCAAGGGTTTGACTCAGATATAAAACCAGGGGGGAATGTTATGTCCCAGCTCCATCTTGCTGGGGGCTTTCCACACTCCGCCTTTAAGACAGGAAGGTAGCTGAAAGAGTTTAGTAATAACTGCAAAAACCCAGCTTCCCCTCGTAAGGAATCTCCTTACCAGGTGTTGGCTCTTATGAAATTTGGCCTGCATTAAGGATTCCCCTGCCTCTACTGAAAGCCCCTTATAAAAGATTTCCACCCCTGCTTCTAGGGGTCAAGAGACTTTGAGACGTGAGCCTACTTTTGGCCCAGCTAATCAATAAAGGATCCTTGCTTAATTTGGAAAATAAAAACTTAATATCACAGTATTATTATTACAGTATTACACCATCTTATAATTACTGCATATCAGCCATCGTAATATTATTATTACTATATGTGTAGTAGTCATCATGATTTTGAGCTATATACAAATCTGACCTAAAGATGTCCTCAGAAGCATATGCTCTGTAACTAGGGACTTCCTGTATTGAAAATAAATGGTTGAAAATAACCTTTACTCTTCTCTACAAAGGAGGAACATTCTAAATCTCAAAATCTTTCTTCTTGAGCTTTTTTAGAAGTGTTATCATTACATTTAATAACCAACTAATGTCAAAGCATTTAAGAAAGAAAAGAAATCACGGTACATACATCCGAATTGAAAAGAAAGTATTATTTTGTAAGAGAGGTATATTATCCCTTTTTTTACCTCCTTTGAGACTTATAAAGAAGTAACTATATTAAAACTACTTTTCTCTTCCTTGTCTAAAGATCGATTGCTGAGCAGGTTGGATTATGGAAATGGTTATTCAGCTTAGCATTGAAAATTTCTAAACTGGCATTTCTACAATTTTCATAACTCTGTATTAAGCCTTTGGGGAAATTTTATGCCTGAAAAATCTGATGTGGTATATTTATTTATGTGTTTGAAAATAGAAGTTTTTCTCCCATGTTTCTTTAGTGTATTTTTTAAAACTTTATCTTATTGAAGATGATCTGCGTATTAGTTGTTTCTAAGATATTAAACATAAAAATAAGTTTTTCGTTACATAGGAAAGTATAAACACTTATTAAAACAAAAGTGGCGGGGCCTGGAGGCTCCTGCCTATAATCCTAATACGTTGGGAGGCCAAGATCAGGAGTTCCAGACCAGCCTGAGCAAGAATGAGACCTCCTCTCAACAAAATGTAGAAACATTAGCCAGGTGTGGTGACATGTACCTATGCTCCCAGCTACTTGGAATGGTGAGGCAGGAGGATCACCTAAGCCTAGGAGTTTAAGGTTGTTGTGAGCTAAGATGGTTTCCATGAAATCCACTCGGATGGCAAAGTAAGACCTATCTTCAAAAGAAAAACAAACTATATTTTGTTAATATTTGAAAACGAGATTTTGGCATTTATGCTCCCATTTTATACAAAGACTGGCTTTATTTGATTTGTAAGTATTTTTTAGAGATATTGTAATTATTCTCATTTTGTAAAACTTGGTACCAAAATAATGAAATTGTTATAAAAGAGATTATGTTTTAAAGTGTGACTCTTCACGTGGCAAGTCTACTTTTAGTTCTCTAAGTGTTCTCCAAACTTCTTTCCAGAAGGGATGTATTAGTTTGCATTTCTACCAGCAGTGCAGAAACATTCCCTTCTCTCCACACCCATGCCAACATCTGTAGTTTTGGAATTTTGTTATGTGGGCTAATCATTCTTCTTAATAAAGTATCTCAAGAATGGAAGAAAAAATATCCAATGTACTCAGTACTATTATGAAACCAATATATAATCACCCACACTTTCGTGCAAATGATAAAACACAGTTATAACCCAGAAAGAAGGAAAAAAGAGGAGTGTGAGGGGATGGGAGGGAGTGACCAGGTGAAGGGAGGGTAATCAGTGGGAACTCACCTGTTGTGAATATTGCAATGGTACATGTCAAATATATTAAGAGTAGAGTATAAATGTCTAAACACAACAATTAAATAAGTGAGGTAAAGGCTATGTTAACCAGTTTCATATAAACACTCTGATCTATTAAAAAAAATAAAGTTATTGTTAATTATTATTTAATATTTTTGAAAACAAATATTAAAAATGTTTTGCTACAATTTAGTGATAGAATAGCCACAGTTTTATAATTTCCCTACAACTACACTAAAGTGTTTGTGGTTCCAATCTTTTAGTAAATATAGTCAGACTTTTCTGTCCAAGGACAATAGTAATTTTCAATAAAACCTGAAACTCTGCCTAGTCCATCCATGACACAGTTTCAAAGAAATGTGTATATGTTTGGGATATGTTAAGTATTCTCTTTTTCACAATTATCTGGAAACCATGCATCTGTGAGTAATATAATAGTTATATCCTTATGGCCAGAGACATTTGTTCATAATTTTCCTATGATTCCATTACACTTTAATTCATGTCCACATTAAAAATACTTCATATTCAATTCCAGATTATCTGGAGAAGACGATTTAATTAGCTTTGAGATGAACAGTTATTCAGTCCCAGTAAGGACTAGGAGTACAATTAGGAGATAACCTCTTCAAAATTCAAGTTCTATTTGATGCTTTGAGATACCTATAGTCTTAACTGATGAAAATAGAGGAATCAGCCTCAGAAGGAGGCTCCTGTAATGGGTGGGCATAAACAAGCACTCAGTGGATTTCTTTCCTCTGGCCCCTGGAGACTGACAACCAGTCATCTGGTTGTGTCCCTGGGATGCATCTTTCTCAGGTTCCTTGGAAAGAAGAGTAATTCAGAACCCTCTAAGCAAAATTAATTACTGACTCAATTAAATAGCCAGTGATCAAGATTTATCAATTTGTCATAATAGTGATTTTGAGTTACTCATGACCACCATTATGCTCACAAATTTCCATATGCATTAAGAATTAGCTGCACAGGGCGGTGCCTGTGGCTCAAAGGAGTAGGGCGCTGGCCCCATATGCCAGAAGTGGCGTGTTCAAACCCAGTCCTGACCGAAAACTGAAAAAAAAAAAAAAAAAGAAAGAAAGAATTAGCTGCACAGAGTTAGATAAAAAGAACAATATTTGAGAGCACAACAATGTCACTATAATCAACAGTAAGTTGGAGTATGCTTTAAAATAACTAAAAGAGTAGAATTGGAATGTTCCAATTCAATGTTCACAATGTTCACAAAGAAGTTATAAATGCCTAAGGTGATGTATATACCAATTACCTTCATTTTATTAATGAACATTACATGCTTATATCAAAACATCACATGTGCCCTGTAAAGATATATAACCATTATGTACCCATAATAATTAAGAATGAAAAAGAGAAAAGCATGATATATTTATGTAGTATAAATTCCATGATACGGGAGCCTTCAGAAATGAAAACCCAAACACCCAGAGAAAACTGACTATTTTATGCTGAGGTTTGATGAACAATGGGCAGTCTTGTAGAAATGTGATTTGACAAAAGACAAAAGGATATATCTAATGGTAATAGACTGAGTGGGGAGATCCAGAGAGGCCTCTCTGTTCAGATCCTTCTTGGCCTTTCTGTATAGCTTTCCTTCCCTTCTGATATAAAATAGAAATCCTTCAAAGTGGGTCTTCAATGGAGAAGGAGAAAGAGTAACCTTTCTAAAATTTTTCTTGCTATGGGTAAGAGGAATTCTGTTTTTCAATGATTTGCATTGTGGAAGAAAAATTCTGGTATCTATAACTTGCTTTGGGGGAAAAATGGGACCCAGAAACAGGTGGACAGGTAAAGGTGCTTCAGAGGTCCTTCTAATATCCTTCAGTTCCAAGGACTCATCATGCCAAGGTGCAAAGGTGCTTTACTTTGGTGCATTGTATCCTGAGTGTCAATATAAGTAACATGAATTAAGTTTAAAATTAAATGTGTTACTAATTATGTGAAAAAAGCAACAAAAAAGTTAACTGAAATGGACTGTCTTCTGCATGAGTCTTTAAAATTTATATAAGCAGGGGAATTAGTTTTCTACTTTTTCTCACAGAACTTATCATAAAACTATTATATGCAGCAAGAACGTAAATATCTGTTAAACACATGAATTACTGACTGAATGAATGAGTAATTAAATGGATGAATGAATGAATTTACTACCTTTGATGCACATAACTTGACTAAATAATGGAGATGTTACCATTATGTAACTAATATTTAATTATATAAACTAGTTATCTATAAACTATTTATATAAACTAGTTCACAATTCAGTATTCCACAGAAATCAATATTGATTTTCATTGATCAAAAGTTGGTTACTTTGCATCACTAGGGTATAGTCATAAGACTTACTACCACCGAGTAAAATGATTTTTTATTACAGTGGTCTGACCTCCCAATAGTTTTACTATTATTATTATTATTAAATCATAGCTGTGTTCATTAATGCAATTATGGGGTACAAAGTGCTGGTTTTATATACAATTTGAAATACTTTCATCAGACTGGTTAACATAGCCTTCACTGCATTTTCTTAGTTATTGTGTTAAGACATTTACATTCTACACTTAGTAGATTTAACTTGTACCCTTATAAAATGCACTATAGGTGTGATCTCACCAATTACCCTCTCTCCACTCCTCCTCCCCCCTCCCTTCCCCTCCCTCTCCTCTTTCCCCTTCTTCTTGGACTATATAGTTGGGTTACAACTTTCATATGAAAGTGTGGGTGCTTATAAATTGGTTTCATAGTAGGGCTGAATACATTGGATACTTTTTCTTCCATTCTTGAGATACTTTGCTAAGAAGAATATGTTCCAGCTCCATCCATGTAAATATGAAAGAGGTAAAGTCTCCATCTTTTTTAAGGCTGCATAATATCCCATGGTGTACATATACCACATTCATTAATCCATTCATGGGTCTATGGGCACTTGGGCTTCTTCCATGACTTAGCAATTATGAATTGGGCTGCAATAAACATTCTGGTGCAAATATCTTTGTTATAAAGTGATTTTTGGTCTTCTTTTTGGTCTTCAGGATGACGTCCTGATAGTTTCCAACCCTATGATGTCTCTGATTTCTGGTTGTGCAATGAGTTTTTCAATGGTAACTTGACTTTAAAATAGTCAAAACATCAAGTTAAGGCTTGGTGAAGGTGTTAGGGTAGGATGAGAAGTTAAGAAAGGACATACGTCACCCTCTATTGCAAATCACAAGAAGGATTATTTAATAAGTTTCCTCTATATTTCAGAAGAGTTTCTCTACTTTTACTAGATTTATTGAATTTACACTGTTTTTCTTTCCTCTTCCTCATTATAGGCTAAAAGTGATTCTGAGTGTGGACACAAATGTAAGAGATATTGTTTTGATAGATTAAACTTTCATAATTTTTATCAACTCATTTCTGTGATTCTCAATAATTCCTTCCCAAATGTACAATGTTCTGACAGGAAACAAATGATGGCATACACATCTTAATTTTGTTTGAATAATATTACATATGTTCTTCTGAACAATTCTAGTTTTCTTATTATTTAGTTCTATGCCATTCATTTACTAAAATGCATTTCTGTGGAGCATTGCAATTTTGCTTTGATAAAGTGCTCACTTTCCTGAGACTGTAGCCTTGCTACTGGGCCTTCATGGAAAAGGACAGCTTCCACTGAGACTTGCGTCCACTTCCCACTCTCTAGAATGCACTCCTTTATGGGCCATCATCCTTATCATAAGAGTATGCTGTCCATTATAGGGGAACTTCCATAGCAACAGAATAGACAATATCTTGTCACCCACATGTAGTATAATGTGGCAGAAATGGCTAACTGACTGCCAAAATTCATGACCTTTTCTATACTAAGAAGATTCCTTTGGGATGCATTTCCCATGCCATGGACTTCATTGATTTATCCCTTTTGTCCTTCAATGTATGTTGATCATTTCACTGGTTTTCTCAATACGAAAAACAGTGAGAAAAAGAGTTTTAATGAGTAGATATGACTTATCCATCTGATATTTACCACTAGTTGTATGCATAGGACTATAAAGTCTAAGGGTTAGAGAAACTGCAAAAGGCAGTGACCTGTGTCTCTGAAATCTCAGGCAAATACACACACTAGCACTGCTTGGATTATAATCAAAGAGTAAACCTCTGTTAGATTAAAACACAGAAAGTAGGAGATTCATTCCCTAGCTCATCTAGTATTTCTCTAAATAGTCTGATTGGCTATGATTGTCTATTTTTATCCTTCCTATTAAATATCTGGATGTACTTGATTTTAAACTACATTTTGATAAAGCTAAGTTGCGATATTGAATCATAGTTTCCCAGATACCATGATGTTTTCACTCTTGTTTCAGAGATGATATTTCCTTGCTTTCTTACTCAGTCTGTATCTTTCACTGTGTCCCATATATTCAGGTATAAAGTATTCTACTTTACAATTTTTGACAGAACAAAAATTTCTACTTTTTAAGTTTTATCTGGTATTTAAAATTTGAGATTAGTATTTATTTTTTCTCTAATATAAGTTCAGAAATTTACCTTAATATTGACTTTTTAAGAAAATTGTCAATATGCTGTTAGTGGCCAACCAGCTAATATGTTTTGCAATTATTTCTATTCAAGAGAAGTATCTTATATACATAACTGTATAATTATGATAAAGATTTTAATGGCTCAGTGCCTGTGGCTCAAGTGGCTAAGGCACCAGCCACATATACTTAAGGTGGCGGGTTCGAATCCAGCCCGGGCCCGCCAAAAACAACAATGATGGCTGCAACCAAAAAAAATAGCCAGGCATTGTGGCAGGCACCTGGTCCCAGCTACTTGGGAGGCTGAGGCAGGAGACTCGCTTAAGCCCAGGAGTTGGAGGTTACTGTGAGCAGTGATGCCACAGCACTCTACCCAGGGGGATAGCTTGAGGCTCTGTGTCAAAAAAAAAAAAGAAAAGATTTTAATATATGTTTATTAATCATATTATTTTATTTCCTTATATTCTAACTTTGTTTTTGTGACATACACTGGCCAGTTATGGTGAAGTCTACTGAGGTCTCTATGTTAAAATCTTTTTCTATACTGTTAAATTCTCAATGGATTTCTAGTAAATTGTGCTTTATCTATTTATTTACCATGTTACCTGGAACATGCAAGTTAATAATTATTACACTTCATAAATGGTAGAGTTTATTATTTTATAGTCTTTTTTTATAGTACTAACTGCTAATATTTTAAATCATTAGATAATAAGGGCACTTATTCCCTATTGTTCATATTTGCTAAGTATATGTCTTTGTCCAGTCTTTATATATTCATCTTTTCCTAATCAAATTTATTACCATAAATGTCATCACTAAAATATTAGATAATTATTATTAGGGACATGCAAATAATGTTACTATTTGCTTATCTCTGGCGCCTGCTACAATGCATGACTATTTTTTAGAGATGCCCAGCTATTTTTCAGAGATGAGATTTCACTTGCTAAGATTGATCTGGAACCTGTGAGCTCAGACAGTCTACCCACCTCTGCCTCTCAGAGTGCCAGGTTTACAGCCATGAGCTACGAGCCCAAACTCTTGCTGCTTCCAAATCATATTTGCTTTTCGCATATTTGCACTTGAAAATAAGACAAAACTATTTCCCTCCATAAAGATATCCTCTTACTTCTTCTAACTAGAGGAAACATTACAAAATTGCTCTGGAGTAGTGAGGGTCATGAGAAATGTACTACATATTACTGGCCCTTTTCTAAAACTTTGAGCTTGTTTCAGTGGCTGACTGGGGACTTGAGTTGGTTATGTGGTAAAGGGAGAATGAATTCTTGGTGTGAAGTGAAGAATGATCATGGTTGGGAATGGGAGGATTTTGATAAAATTTCCAGTGCTCAAAATATATTTATGTAAGCTTCTGCATATCCCATCATTCCATGAGATTATGATGGATGCACATGACTGATTACTCTTCTGTAACATATGAGGAACTGGGAAGCCAATTTGTGCCCTAAGCCTTAAAATCTTTCCCAAAGACACTCTACCTCCATTTTCTTCCTCTTCTCTATTCTGTTCCTATTTCTAACACAATGACCTTTACTACCATTCATTCCAGATACTATAATGACAAGATAAATGAAAACTACATAACCAACACAAAACTTCCATGGATTTTACTTGATAAATAACTAGTGTACTACATCTCATGATTTTTAAGTTATAAATACAGTTGACTTTTGAGTAGCATGGGTTTGAACTGCATGAATCCATTTATATGCAGATGTTTTTCAATAAATGTCATAGACCTTTTGTTTCTGTGTGTTCTACATCTGAAACGAAATGCAAATTGAAAATATACTATTCACAAGGTGTAAAACACACATATATGAAGAGCCAACTTTTCACAACCACGGTTTCTGCAGAGCCAGCTGCAGAAACTCAGAGAATGCCCAAACTGGTTATGTGTAGGCCTGGAACCGATCTTCCTCATACATAGAGGGACTACTGAGTGTTGCCATCACTTGCTACTGCTTTTCTAAAACATTTAGATGAATGTGATTATAGCTAACCTTTAGTAAGGACTTGCTGTGGAACACAAGACAATTAGCATTTGTAGTAGCTGATAATATTGGGGTCTTGGACTTGTAAAAGATAGAGAAAAATAACAGATTAATGTAATCTGAATTGCAGAAAGTCATGTAGTAATATAGAAAAAATAGAAGTTTTAAATAGTTGAAAAATACCATTTAATAAGCATAAAACATGAGAAGATTTAGAAATCCAGAGCAAGACAAGCATATCTATTTTATTGCTTCTATTTAGCAGAATATTACTTCTCTTATTTAATGCAATAAGACATGAAAAACACCAAATATATAAAAAGTAATGAACAAGTAATATTGTCATTATTAGTAGACACTAGAATTGTTTAACTGTAAGGTCCAAATGAAACTCTGGAAGAATAATCTGGACTATTAATAGAGTTCAGCAATCTTACCGTATAAAATATCAATTTACATAAAGATTGAGTTATCTCTAAATTCATAATAAACTATTTTACAATGCAATGATATTCTTAACAATGTCATTTAAAATTGCAACAAATAGTGAGTGGCAACTGCTAATGAATATACTAAAATAATAATCTGTACATTTCCAGAGAAAGTATAAAATATCATTAGAAACATCATCAAGGAGACTTATGTTTGTACCATATTATTTTATAATTTAATTGTAATTCTGACCAAATTATGCTAATATTATTTTATGAAACTTAAAATACTTAGTCTAAATTTCATTTAAACTCTGTAAGAGCAGAATTGTTTAGAATAAATTGAGGAGGAGTCAGAGCAAGATGGCCAAATAGAACCCATCAATGATCCCTTCCCCTAAAAGGAGCACCTAATAGAACATATATCCATGCAGAAGGATCAGAAAAAAAAAGACTTGCATTGTCTACATCCCCTGTCCTTGATGCCAGGGTAGCAATGTGGTAACCCTAGATGGAGAGAAAATCAGTGGGTTTGCAGAAGGAAGAGTGAGGTGATTGTGGAACTTTACATTAGAAATCAGTGCCACCCTGTCACAGCAGAACACAACAGAGGGTTTAGTTGAGCCCAGGAAAAGAGCATTTAGACCAGCCCTACCCACACAGGAATCCTCTGCCCAGTGGTAGGAACCTGAATTCCAGCTAGCTCCACCATTGGCTGGATAAATTGGCCTGGAATCCATAATAAAATTTGCCTGGAGCCAGTGGACTTGGGGTTCCTGTGGCCCAGAAGGACGGCAGCTGTGACAACCAAGAGAGTGTCTGCATCAGCCCTCCTTCAGCTCTTTCCACTTAGAAAAGGAAAGGGAAGAACACAGAGGAATTTATCTTGCAACTTGGTTACTAACTCCGCCACTGTAGAATGAAGTCCCAAGCAGATTCCTGAAGCCCTGATGGCAAGCCTTAGCTCTGGATGTTATTTCTAGATCCAATTTGAGCCAGAAGGAAAGCTGCTGCCCTGAAGAGAAGGACAAAGTCTGGGTAGGATTCACCACCTGCTAACTAAAGAGCCCTTGGACCTCAAACATCGATGGTAGGCAGGCAGTCGACACCACAGGCATTGGGTTAGGCTGTGGTGGCTTCAGATGTGACCCAGCAGAGTCCCAGCTATAACCCAGCATCAAGAGTGGGACTGCTTCTGTTTAGGGAAAAAGGAGGCAAGAGACTGAGAGACATTTCCTGGTTATCTAGGGAATTCTTCTGTACCTGACTGAAGCCCACCAAGGTGGTACAACTAGGAGTCACAGTGTTACGGGAATTGTGTATCCTAGTGCTGATATGGCTATAGTAACCAAAAACTGTGATCACACATTTGGTTGCCTTTGATTGCCTGGAAAGTTTTCTCAAGACGAACCGATACAGAAAAGCTCAGATCATGATTAAATACCTAACTCTTCAATGCCCAGACATTGACAAACATCTACAAGCATCGAAAACATGCAGAAAAACGTGAACTCAGCAGACAAACTGAAACAAGGTACCAGTGAGCAATATCAGAGTAATGGAGATATATAGACTTTTCATCCAACTTTTTTCACATAAATTACCCCTCTTTAAAAAACACACACTGTCCTTAGAAGGGAGGATGGATTTCGTGTCACTTCTCCTATTTTCTGGAGTAGACATCTTTTGTATTAAAATTTCTTTCTACCTTGATAGTCTTTCCTCACCAATTAGTTATTCTGTGCCACATGCAACTGGGCCTAGGCTGAAATCCCTTGCAGCTTTGATAACAATTTTGGCAGCCTGTGTGGGGAACTGTCGCTTATAGCTTGGTAGCCATGGAATGGGAAGAACCTCAGGAGCCACCTAGCAGCTGCATGGCTATGACTTTGCCAGAGGTTTTTCTTGGCATCTCCTACCAGTTTGGCTGGGTGGTGTTATTTGTAGTTACTGCATGGTGGGAGATGCCCCTATTAATTTGGCAAATTCAAGGGAATTTCCTTTAGTTTAGGTTTGGATAAGCCCCTGATCATTTGTAAGAATGGAAACTGACTGAACTGTTTTGATTTGGCACTCCTCAGGCTTATTAGCTCAACTGGAGTTCATCTGAAACCTTTTGAATTCCTCTTCATACTGAGAGTTTATGTGATTCCTGTGTGGCATGTAAATGGAGTCTGTAAAGCTTTGTCTGTTTTCCTTTGCTGCCCTACTTTGAATTTGGTGTTGATGGTATTTTAAGTGCGTTCCAAGGTCTGGAGGTTGAAAGATACTGCTGATGGCAGTTCCTCTTGGGGCAGGTTCCGAGGTCTAAAAGGTGAAAAGACACCTCTGTCCTAATCTGAGTAATTAAAAGATGTCTTTGTTCTAAGGTCTAGGAAAATTTAAAAAAACCCTCTGTCCATGGAAGAAGCCTGCCTATAATACAGGAACACCTGCTGTTGTAAAATGAAAGAGAGGAATGGGAAAATAATATATACAGATCTGCATGGAAAGTCAGAGGCTCTTATGGCTACAGTTCCGAGCTAACAGCTATTAAACCTTTGTGCTTTTGTGTTTAGGTATGTTGTCTTTATGTACATTTATTATGTTTTATGTTATGTTTACATGGCACCAAATAGACTTATACATAAAAGCAATTCATATAAATTAAGTAAATAAGTCCAGATGCTTTTCAAGTTCTTCTGAATTTAGTAATTTTTGGTAAATAATTTATTTTTGTAAAAAAATTATTGGCAAAATGATTGGAAAAATGTCTTCAAAATTGTGAACATTCATTTTTATCTGGCTTTACTGGTCATTTTCAGGTATTAGGGTGTTAGGGCTTGACACTGAGATGGCCACCAGGGCCCTGCACCACCCCCATTGGACTACGAGCAAGAGATGGAGGGAAGAATGGGCGACAGGATAAGAACTTAGTGGACTTGTTTTGCGGCCCTGAAAAGACGACACTACCCCCTTAGACCAGGGGCTGGAGATAGAGGGAAGAATGGGGAGACAGGATAAGAACTTACTGAGCTTGTATTGTAATCTGTTTTCTTATCTGTTAACCGTTAATACAAGTCTGCTTCTGTGAAGGTTGGTTATGATAACCGACTGCTTACTTGATTGCTTGCATCTGCCAACTCTATAAAAATCCCAATTCTGAGCTAGTCAGGGCTGCTCTCAGTTTTTCTGAGACTGTAGAGACAGCCACCAGCCAACTAATAAAGACTCCATTCGGACACTTTTAAATTGGGTGCATGGTCCTTTCTTGACCACAATAACACAAAAGTCATAAAACTATAAAATCAGTAAAAAAAAAAAAAATGGTCTGTATTGTAAGATTTTTGATAAGTAAGACCAATTTAATATTGTTGGTCCAATGAAAACAGATAAGTATCCTGAGGTGTTGGCAAAAATACCCATGTATTCAACTTTAAGCTTCTTACTTATGGAAAAATATAGGCATTACTAAACAAAAGTAGTTATCGGTAAATTAGAATAAATGTGACAGGGACTACAGGTGCCCATCACAAAGCCTGGTCATTTTTTGTTCCAGTTGTCATTGTTGGTTAGCTGGCCTGGGCTGGGTTACAACTAGCCACCTTCAGTGTATGTACCTGGACCACTGTGCTAAGGTCCTGAGCCATAAACAAAAACTTATAATCACAGATTTATAAAGATATTTTGGGTTTGGTCCAGGGCTGGGTTTGGACCCACCACCTCCGGCATATGGGGCTGATGCCCTACTCCTTTGAGCCACAGGTGCCACCCCAAGGTAGCAATGCAATTCTTAATAGAATACTTATTTTTGTTTTCTTGGCGGGTGTTTTTATGAATTTAAAAGTAGCAATTAAAGCTACATTTTGATTTTTTTCCTTGTCTGTGTTTTGAAATTGTTTTCCTTCCCTTTTCCCTGATTTTGTTTATGAAAATATTTTTAGATATTGAATTTTTTAGACATTAAATCATTTTATTGAAAGAACAGTTTATCACATTGGCTATATTCTAATATGCATAGGCCAAAAATTATCAGGGAAATAACTTGAAGTGATGATTAGATTCTAAGTTAATTGCTAAAATAAATGAATTAGGTAAGTGTAAATGAGATAAATATTTATGACACAAATTTAAGATTTCTTGCTACGTAGTTTTTCACTAAGTTTTGGGTTACTGAGAATTAAAATTTCTCGTTTAATTTATGTGATACTATACATAAATGACAAAAAATAAATAGATAAGGTATGTTTTTAATAAATAACATTTTTAAATGGGCATAAACTGCAATTCCTTATTTAAAAGTATTTTTCATTTGTTTTTTGTGGGTTTTGGCCAGGGCTGGGTTTGAACCCACCACCTCTGGCATATGGGGCCAGTGTCTTACTCTTTTGAGCCACAGGCACTGCCCTTTAAAAGAACTTTTTAAATTCAGAAGTTATTTAATGTTAGTTATGAAGAGCTAGTAAGTAGTTGAGAGATATTTTAAAGTAGTTACAAATGAAAATATATTTTGATAAATAAGGTTAAAGAGAAAAGATAATTTTAATGGAAAAGTATATTATATGGTATGTTTTTGCCCTAAAATAAGATGACTGGTTATTTAGGAAAATATTAGGACAAATCAAAAAAACTAGGCATGTCATAGATGGTCTACATAAGTTATAAGATTCATAAAAACATAATAAAGATATTTTACATGTGATCACATTGGCTATAGTTAAAAGGAATAAATTTTAGGTTAAAACACTAATGGTTCTCCTAAAATATTGGTTTGTTCTTAATAAAATTGCAAGAGATTTTAATCCTATAATCTACTTCTTTTGAATTTTTGCAGATTTATATCTCAAAAATTCAACTTTGGATATGACTTGCTGCTTTCAGCTTTCTCTTCCCTTGAGACTGTCTGAGGTGATAACTCTCTTCTTCAGCCTTTCTGTTGGCTCCTGTAAATTTTACTCCTCTCTGGTTGTAAGACTTCTCTTAAGGTCTAATTTTTAAAATGATTACTGTTAAGCTTTGAAACAGCAGTGTTATATTCTTCTTGCTATGTTTGAATTGTTCCATATAGTAAAAAATCAACAACAAGGACAACAAAAAACTTGCTGTGCTGATGCTAGGAGCTGTGTATCCTGCTCATGGTAATAGTTTTCTAGTTTCTCATTTGCTATATAATGTAATGTTCACTCATAACCCTGGATATAACTCTTCTTGTGTCTGATGAATTCAAGGAGCCTTTTCATCAGGTTTGACTTCCTAGTTGCCTAAATGGGTTTCCCATAAGAAGAAATAATTGCACTGCAGTAGATTTTGCTTTCCTTTTTGGTAACTGTTCTAAAGAAACAAAGATTTTATGTTTTAGAAAGATAATTCCTATGGTGTTATAATTAGCCTTTTGATTAACAGTTAAGGTTTTACATCCTTGTAGCAGTCACTGTTGCCTTTAAAGTTCTTTGATTATCATTCTTAGTAAAATGAATAGCTAGTATTTTACAATGACTTGAAAGTCTGTTTTAATCAAATGTTTTAAGCCTTTTTGCAAATGTTTTCCAACTCTAGATAATGTTAATTGCTTGTAAACTTCCTTTTTCTGTCATTGTCAAAACTAGGGAGGATTTATAAACTTTTTTGTTTAAAATGTTGTTAATTCTTTAAAAGTACTACAAAAAGCATTCCAATAAGAGGCTCTAAATTTCATAGCTTAAATGATTTTCCACGTCTGACAGCAGCTCAATGCTTATTGATAAGTTAATTTTATAATCTTGCTCTTGTGTTTGGTTTTTTTTTACTTGTATGTTCCTTAAGAGGTTTTAAATTTTGATAAATGCCTGTCCACCTCTATTCCTCCCTGTCTTAGAATATTTAATTGTCTATGTTTTTTTAATTTAAGTGCTTTGGCTATAGGGTTTCATTGAGGGACAGAATGGAACAGGGGCAGAGAGCCACATACCCCTAGCAACATTAACAACAGGACAGATAAAAGGTTGGCTTTTGATGCTGGCTCTGACAAAACTTGGCCCAAAGTCAGGAAATGTAGACTAAAATAAAATCCCAGACCCCTCTCCACACCCCATTGTTTGAATGGATTCTTTGTCTTGGCCAAGAGGATTCCTCCAAAATTCCCTGCATTTCTGGCAGTAGCAGAAGGGAAGTCCCACTTCCCTTCATTATACTCCATTCTGCTGATTCAAAAACCCAGAACCCAGGAATACTGATTTACTCAAGATCTAAGGACAGTAAACCGAATAGTGGAGGATATTCATCCCGTCATATTTAATCTTTACACCTTCTTAACTACTTTCTCTTGAAATTTTGCCTCGTTTTCAGAAATAGATTTAAAAGATGTTTTCTTTTGTATTCCTCTTGCTGCTGAAAGAAAATAATTATTTGCTTTTGAGTGGGAATGCATCTACTAGAATAAAAAGGAAACCATTGGTTAATGGTCAGCCAGTTGGGTAAACCAGTTGGGTGAATATCATGCTACTTTGTTAGTTTATTCTAATGTAAGCCTAAAAGCAGTGTCCACCATAAGTCTGGTGACCTTGTTGCTTATAGACTCTCATTTCCTAGTCTATGATTGCACTCTGATTATTGATCAATAAATTCTAATTGCCTGAATTTTGCTGATCAGGCATGTCAGACACAGATTGAAAACTCTTTAAGGATGGAGTGAAATACAGCTTAGTGAAATACTGCCAAAGCAGGATGAATATGCCGTGGTTATCATCCAAAAGATCATTGAAGCACCAGCCTTACCTCCAGGATGGCTGAAAACATATGGTCTGTTTGTCTTGCTTGTTTTATGGAGATTTTTGGTTTCCTGGCAAGACAACTCTTTATTTTGGATCTGTCAATCTATTTCTTCTTCCATTACCCACTGCTTGATTAACTCCTTAAAACTATCTTCCTGAGTGACTATAGAAATATTATGATGGAGATTTCATCTGGGGGGCACCAGAACAATATTTCCCAGGAAGATTCCAGATGGGCGTGGATGTTTCTTTGGATATACATGAATATCTTGGTGATGCTGAGAGGTGGAAGCTCAAGAGTGTACTAAAAAGTTTTAGTTGCAGGCTCAACATTTTTTTTTTCCATCCTCTATCCGAACTACACCCTATTTCAACAGGAAACAGCCAGATAAATAAATCTCCTGATTCTTCAAGATTAAGGAATGAATTTGAAAGAAAGGGAGCTTGTAACAGTTCTGTGAACAAATTTCCATGAGGCCTTATCTATTTCAATTCTCTTCTTCAACCAACTATTTGACCTTCTGGAATGTAAGAAATTCTGCAAGACAAAGGAAATTCCAAAGGCCTGTGGGCAGACTTCCTAAGCAAGGCTCACCATCCCTCAACAACTGTCCATGCATGTAAACTCTTGTTAACCTTACCTCAAACTATCCTATGCACAAGACCCTTGTTTATTTCTCCCCTTTAAAAAAAAAAGCCCATAGTCTTCGTTTGGACAAAATCCAGAATTGAGGTTGCTTCTCTGGTTCTCTGAACAAGACATCTTTAGTATTAAAATTTCCTTTCTTTCTAGGCCAATGGTTTTCAACCTTCCTAATGCCATGACCATTTAATATAGTTCTTCATGTTGTGGTGACCCCAATCATAAAATTATTTTTGTAGTTACTTCATAACTATAATTTTGCTAGTGTTATGAATCGTAATGTAAATATCTGATATGCAGGATGCATTTAGGCAACTCATGTGAAAGGGTCGTTTGACCCCCAAAGGGGTCTTGACCCACAGGTTGTGAACTGCTGTCCCTGGCTATCCTCTTGTATGAGCTATTGGTTATTCTGTGACACAAACAACTGGACCCACACCAAAACCTTCTTTCAGCTATGATAATAATATCATCTGTATATCACAATTCTTTTATACACCACTATCATTTGATATTGAAAATATATATTGATTTGTTTTTCTGTCACTATGAGTAGACTGCCCACACATCATCATAGCTTACAGCGATCTCAGTCTCTTGGGTGCAAATGATCTTGCCTCAGCCTCCCAAGTAGCTGGACTCCAGGTGCCCGTCACCATGTTTAGCTAGTTTTTCTATTTTTAGGAAAGATGGGGTTTCACTTTTGCTCAGACTGGCCTTGAACTCATGAGCTAAAGCAGTCTACCTGCCTTGGCTGCCCAGAGAGCAAGGATTACAGGCATAAGCTACCACACCTAGCCTGGATCTTTTTCCTACTA
Organism: Otolemur garnettii; assembly: GCF_000181295.1. Lineage (NCBI taxonomy): Eukaryota > Metazoa > Chordata > Mammalia > Primates > Galagidae > Otolemur > Otolemur garnettii. Next base: position 910,330 of record NW_003852653.1, on the reverse strand, counting down.
CAAATTTTTATATATGTAGTATATATATACAAATTTTTATATATGTAGTATATATATACAAATTTTTATATATGTAATTTTTATAAATGTGGATATATTTATGTGTGTGTATGTATGCACATATGAATATATATATGTCTATACTCACACACATGTGCACACATGCCTACATATATATTTACCATTGTAGAAATGACTATTAACATAACACTTAATAGCTTATTTTCATTTGACAAATTTATTCATAACTCACTTTTAAAGAAAAATGAATTTTAACATCTTTTCATGAAAATAGAAGCAATATATTATGCTTCGAATGAGATTAACTAAACTATATTTAATTGTTTATTTACTTATATCACTTGCACTTACTTTGTTCACTGACATAACCCAAGGGCCTAGAACAGTGACTGACACATAATACCATTTATTTATTATGTGAGTGAAGAGCAACTTTGTTGACTTGTTCCTTTAGTGACATATTAAAGACATAGCTTCTTTAAAACACTCAGGTCTCAAAAACTGCACTTACTGAGATTACAGATACATATTGAACTTCTTGACCCTATATGGTAAGAGGATAGAGAAATTGTGAGATTGTTCTCCAATATCTCCCTAACACTGATTACCATTTGGAGCACAGATTTTGTAAATAAATGAACAGGGATTAATAAATTTAAAGAGGTGTTTAAAAAAACATGGAAACAGAAATGTTCATGGTTGTCTCAGATAAAAATGAATACCCTAAATGAATGTTAGGCAAAAATTTTTATGGGGCACGGAAGAGAAATGGAAATGGATGGTTAAGTTTCAGAAAGGTAAAGTCAAGGTGATGTTGTAAACCTTTTTACAGTGATGAGGAATTTCAATTTCATCCCAGATATATTATGAATATAATTTGTATTTGCAAGACTTCAAACCACACTGAGTTAAATTACAACTTATCTGACCAAAAAGCTGAAACTATGATGAAAGTAAATTCTCTCATTAAAAGGAAAATGTTAAATTTTTGCTTCCTTGAAAAATAATTCTCATTAAAATGTTTAAAATGCCATCTAGTTCTTTAGCTATATTAATTAGAAACAATGCCAAACACTTTTATTTTGCCTCATGGTCATCCTAATTAAAAAATATGTCTGATGCTCACTTAAATGTATGTTTTTTATATCTTGTCCAGGGAATGTACAAAATACAAGAGTATTTTGTATGTTAATGCTTAGAAAGTTCAGTGAACACATTAGGGTCACACACATGCACACACAGAAGTGTGTGATATACTTTTAAATTTTCTTGAGTTCATGTTAATATTAAAAGCACAAAAATAGGATCTTGTTTCTATTATATGAATGCAGAGTATCTTTATTAACTTTTTCCTTTTTTAAACAAAATTTTTTTTATTAAATCATAGCTGTGTACATTAATACAGTCATAGGGTACAGTGTGCTAGTTTTATGTACAATTTGAAATATTTTCATTATACTGGTTAACATAGCCTTCATGTGATTTTCTTAGTTATTGTGTTAAGACATTTATATTCTGCATTTTGAAAGATTCACATGTACCCTTATATGATGAACCATAGGCGTGATCCCACCAATCACCCTCCCTTCACCCATCCTTCCCTGTCCCCTCCCCTCCCTCTCCCCTTTCCCCATATTCTTGGGCTGTAATTGGGTTATAGCTTTCCTATGAAAGCTATAAGTTAGTTTCATAGTATGACTGAGTACATTGGATACTTTTTCTTTCATTCTTGAGATACTTTGCTGAGAAGAATATTTTCCAGCTCCATCCATGTAAACATGAAGGAGATAAAGTCTCCATCCTTCTTTAGGGCTGCATAGTAATCCATAGTGTACATATACCACAATTTATTGATCCATTTGTGGGTCAATGAGCACTTGGGCTTCTTCCATGACCTAGCAATTATGAATTGGGCAGCAATAAACATTATGGTATAAATATGTTTGTTGTAGTGTGATTTTCAGTGACACATTAAAGAGATAGTTTTTTTTAAATACTTCTCAAAAATTGTACTTTCTTGGAGATTATAAGTACATATCAAACTTCTTTTTTTATTGCTTGGGATTCATTGAGGGTAGAAAGAATTAGTTTACACTAATCACATTTGTTAAAGTCCTTCTTATAATTGTGTCCCAGCCCCAAGATGTGTGCCATACACCATGACACCCCATTCCATTCTGTCCTCCTCTCTCTCCCTTCCTCATTCTCCTACCCCTCCCTCTGTATTAGATCATCAACTGCCTTCATATTAGAATTGAGTATATTGGATTCTTGCTTCTCCATTCTTGTGATGCTTTACTAAGAAGAATGCATTCCATTCCAATCTAGGTTAATACAGAAGTTGTAAAGTCTCCACACTTCTTTTTGTTTTCTTATAATTATATTTACTTAAAAAATTGTGAGTAGAGACATCAGAAAATAAAGGTTTTTTATAAATGAATATAATATCTATATTAGGATGATATAAATAAAGGGCCAAAACTTGTGGTCCTACATAAGTTTAACTTCTGTTATCATTGACTGATTTGAAACTGGAATTATCAAATATTGTATTAATAAAAAGAGCTTGTCAGTTCAAAGAAGTAAGCTTGAGAAGGGTTGGGATCTTTTTCTCAAGGATCTTTGGACAGTCATACTAAATTCTGTACATATTAAACTTCTTGATGGTATGTGGTAGGAAGATAGAGAAACTGTGAGATTGTTCACCAATATCTCCCTAACGCTAATCACAGTTTTGGGTGCATAGTAGATACTCCAAAAATAAATGTCAAAAATCCTTATAAATTTAGTTGATATAACATATGAACTTGTACACATTAATTAACATTCATCTATTATATATAATTAATTCCTAACATTTGTGTAGCACTTCTAACTTTTCCAAGTACTTTTCTAAGAGCTGTCATTGGATTTTAACAACTCCACAGCGTAGGGCATTTTCTTTTTGCTAATTTGGACACATTAATTGACTTGCCCAAATTCACACAGATGTGCCACTAAAACTCAGATGTCTCTAACTTCTTTTTTAATGAAATTATTATATTTCTGACATGCTATGCTCATATTATAAGAAATATGAACTAAGGAAATGGTTTCAGACCCACCTACTCTGTCATTATTCTCTAATATGGTTTCCACTCGTACTGGTAAAGTAATTCAAAAGGAATACCTAAATCCAATTTTGCCAGTAAGCAATCATGATTTCATCCACCTTTTACTGATAATTAATTTTGCCTAATCGTAACCCGAAAACAGTCATCTAAGTTTTATTTTCTCTCCAAAGTTCCATGATAGAGTCTTAATGTTTGATTTTGTCTACTACTCATTTGCTGCCCATGCTGGTCCCAGTATCCAATCTTAGTTCATTT
>NW_003852653.1:894734-906361 GCF_000181295.1 Otolemur garnettii | reverse complement strand
TAGTATTTTGTGTGCACATCTCTCTAGTGTTCCTTCTTTTGTCCTGCATTGTATAAAGTTCTAAGTGGTTGAGAAAATCTTTATATATCCCAATAAGAATGGACAGTGCAGCTCTTGCTTTCTACTCTCAAAGCAATGTTATCTATATTGTTTGGCTAACAGTAAGGGGGTTTTCAAATAGGTTGAACCTTTAATCATACCCTACATCTCCAGCTCACTCACCTGGGAACTCAAAAGAGGATTTGGCCTTCATTTTAGCAGGGGGTCTAAAGGGCTTTCTTTTAGCCTCCCATGAGACTTTTGATACTTTTTTTGAACAATGATCTTTAAATTATAGCCTCATCTAGGCTGCTGTGAGCACAAAACATGCCCTCAAATTACAAGTCTATTTGTGCTGGTCAGCAAGTGCATTTATTAGCATTAATGTATCAATTATTTTTAATTAGTTCTTAGAACTTCTCTTTCACCAGTAGTAAAATCATTAGCTGCAATTTGCAAATGAAAGTGATCACACTGTTTCTCTTGCCCCCACACAATAGAGCCTCTCATTATCTAACCCAGAAAACCATTTATTATTTCCTCTTATTTTAGTCTTTCTTTTCTCTCTATCTGTTTGCCTCACAACTTGTGGAAATCTTAACAATGTGTTGAAAGTTTTCTAATTGCTCTCATCCACCCCATACTGATATCAGGGTGAATTTTGGCCACCTCTATTCCTTTTTCTAGTTTATTTCTGAGTAGCTCAAAAAACAACAACACACACACAACCAAAAACCCTGCCTTTTGGGACTCCCAGTGATTTTCTGTTTGAGGTCAGAAAGAAGGAACACTTTTAACTTCTATTCCCCATATCATTTCAGATCCTAAATGATTATGTTTCTCCATTTAAGGAAATTCTTAGCATGCTTTGTTTAAAAGTGATTAAGCTTGAATGTCATTTTATTATTTTTAAATGAATTAACAAATCCAAAAAACACCTCTTAGCCCGAGAAGGTAGTTTATCTTTAAAGTAGAAGATATTACACAAATGCATACTAGAAATAAACTAATGTGGGATCAAAGATTTAATTGCTCCATATACAAAGGGCACAGATGAACCTGTGAGCCAATAACCAAATTATAATTGGCTCGTTGAGCACTTAATTTAACATTTAAATTCATTGAATTATAAATCAAGCTTAATTTACAAGAACTTAATTTTTTTAAGCTCAGTTGAAAATAGGTTAAATAAAAACACAGTATATATAGTTTGATAGAATAAGTTAGACCATCCAAAAGTTTTGGGGCTAAACTTTAATTTGACTTAAATTTTGGATTATAGTACAAAGATACCACAAAATTGTATGTGGCATTGAAGATTATTTTAATGCCTTTCGAGTCGTGCTCCAGGATTGCAAACAATGAAACTACAGGTTACACATACATATTTAGTAAGTCTTAGTCCCGGGGTCCTCAAACTTTTTAAACAAGGGGCCAGTTCACTGTCCCTCAGACCGTTGGAGGGCCGGACTGTGGGCCCCAGGATGAGTCAGCTGCTAAGCAAGACAGGCAGCGGTGGCAAAAACACCTGGCAGGGCGGATCCAGATAAATGTCCGAGGCAGGCTCCATGTGGCCCCTGGGCTGTAGTTTGAGGACGCCTATCTAAGACACACAGCGGTCACTTACAACCAGGACTATCTCTAGTCACTTGAAAGTGAAGGAAAAAGTAGTGTGTAAAATATTAAATACTTTAAAATTTTCCTTATTTATATTTCTAAAGAATATTAACATATGTGTTTATATGAATCTATATCACTTAATAATTTCAGGACACAATTCCTGAAAACATTTAACTGACTTTCTCTAGGTATAATTCGTGGAAGCACCAGAATTAGAACTGAACTCCTCTGATTTCTGTTTCAGTTCCTCTCCATCAGAGTGCAACCCCAACTCTCTCTTTCTCTGCTGGGTCCTTGGTCTCAGAGATTTTAAGAATGAATCCACAGATTATGTGAGTAAGCAAAAGGAAAGATTTTGTTGATACATAAATAAGCAAAAGAGGAGAACAGAGCCTCTGGCAATAGAGGGGGGACCTCAGTGGGTAGCTCACCTGGGCCTTCTGTCAAGGGGGTTTATATACTGCTTTTCCTATCCTGCCTACAGGTGTGTTTTAGGGATATGGAATGACACAACCATTTTGTGCCAGGAGCTTAGGGGTCTGAGTTAATTTTATAGTTGTTCTTGTGGAATGTGGTCTTTTTAGGGTGTGTTCTCTACTCTAGGAGTGGCAGCCCAGATGAGATACTGGTCAGGCTGGTTCTTACAAGGCTGTTTGTACCTATGCATGAGGCTGATTTCTGAGCCTACTTAGGCCCAGAAAATGGGGGTTTCTTATCCAGCCCTGAGTACAGGAACACTATATCAAGAGTATTACTGTTACATAAGATATTCTGTTCACTCCATTCAATATGTTATTAGCTGTGAGTTTGCTGTAGATGACCTCTATCAGTTTAAGGAATGTTCCATCTAAGCCTATTTTCCTGAGTGTTTTTATCATGAAAGGATGCTGGATATTGTCAAAAGCCTTTTCTACATCAATTGAAAGAATCATGTGGTCTTTATTTTTCATTGAATTTATGTAGTATTTTATATTTATGGATTTGCGTATGTTGAACCAACCTTGAGTCGCTGACATAAGACCCACTTAATCATGGTGTATAACCTTTTTAATATGTCATAGTCAGTTAACTAATATCTTGTTGAATATTTTTGCATTGATACTCATTAATGATATTGGGCTATAGTTTCCTTTTTTGTTGGGTTGTTTCCTAGTTTGGGGATTGGGGTGATATTTGCTTCATAGAATGTGTTGAGGAGGATTCCTTCCTTGTCTATATCTTGGAAAAGTTTATGCCTTATAGGAACTAGTTCCTCTTTGAAGGTTTGATAGAATTCTAATGTTAAACATCTGTGCCAGGGCTTTTGTTTTTGGAGCTTTTGTATATTGACGCTATTTCAGTACTTGACTTTGGTCTATTGAAGATTTCTAAATCTTTCTGGCTGAGTTTTGGAAGGTATTGTGCTTCCAAATAGTGGTCTATCTCCTCTACATTTTCATATTTCCAGGGATAGAGTTTTTTGGTAGTAATTGTTGAGAATCTTTTGTATTTCTGTGACATCTATTTTTTATTTCTCCTTTATCGTTTCTGATTATAGTTATTAAAGATCTTATTTTTCTGTTTCTGGTTAGTCTAGCCAAGGGTTTATCAATTTTATTAATCTTTTCAAAGAATCAACTTTTTGTTTCACTGATCTTTGGAATAATTCTTTTGTTTTCAATTTCATTTAATTCTGTTCTAATTTTGGTCATTTCTTTTCTTCTTCTGGGTTTGGGATTAGATTGTTCTTCCTTTTTCTATTGCTTGAGATTGCCAATTAGGTTGTTGACTTGCTGTCTTTCTGTTTTCTTGATGAAAGCATTTAATGGTATAAATTTCCCTCTAAAGACTGCCTTTGCAGTATTTCACAGGTTTTGATAGTTTGTGGCTTTGTTATTGTTTTGTTCCAGATATCTAATGATCTTCTTGGCTATATCTATGGCTATAAATCAGGATAAGGTTATTTAATTTCCATCATTTCATTTTAGTATGAGGATTTCTGTTGTTGTTGAGTTCAATTTTTATTTCATGATGATTTGGAATGAGAAGGATCCCCATTGTCTCCATTGCTATTTAACATAGTGTTGGAAGTCCCAGCCATTATAGTCAGGCAAGAGAAAGAGATCAAAGGAATCCAAATAGGGTCAGAGAAGGTCAAACTGTCCCTCTCTGCAGATAACATGATCTTATACCTGCAAAACACAGGAACTCAATTACAAAGCTCTTAGAAGTTATCAAGGAATACAGCAGTGTCTTGGGATACAAAATCAATACTCACATATCAGTAGCCTTTGTATATACCAACAATTGTCAGGCCAAGGATAAAATCAGAAGCTCTATTCCTTTTATAATAGCACTAAAGAAGAAAATATACCTTGGAATATATCTAATAAAAGACTTGAAATATATCCATAAAAAGAATTATGAAACTTTGAGAAAGGAAAAGGCAGAAGATGTCAACAAATGGAAGAACATACCATACTCATGGGTGGGAAAAATCAACATCATTAAAATGTCCACACTACCCAAAGCAATCTATAGATTTAATGCAATCCCCATCTGAACACCAATGCTATACTTTAAAGAACTTGAAAAAATAGTACTTTGATTCATATTAAACCAGAAAAACAAATACACAAACAAACAAAAAAACAAATATTAAATACAGTTCTTAGAAAAAAAAAACAAATCTGGAGGCATCATGTTTTCAGATTTTAGTTTATACTATAGGCTATAGTGTTCAAAACAGCATGGTACTGGCACAAAAATAGAGATGTAGATTTGTGGAACAAGATAGAGAATCTAGAGAAGAATCCAGCCACATATTGTCATTTGGTCTTTGATAAGCCTAACAAAAACATATACTGGGGGAAAGAATCTTTATTTAACAAATGATACTGGGAGAACTGGTTATCTACATGTAGAAGACTGAAACTGGACCTGTACCTCTCACCATTAAAAAAAATTGATTCTCACTGTATAAAAGATTTAAATTTAAGACATGAAACAGTACAAATTCTAGAACAGAGTGTGGGGAAAACACTTAAAGATGGGAAAAAACTTTATGAGGAGACCCCTCCTGGCAATCACAGCAACACCAAAAATAAATAACTAGGATTCGATCAAACTAAAAAGCTTTTGCACAGCTAAAGATACATACAAACAAAGCAAACAGACAGCCTTTGCATGTTATGAATCTGACAAAGGCCTGATAACAGGAATCTACAGAGAACTCAAATTAAACACTGAAAAAAGTGCAAACAACCCCCTCTGTAAGTGGGCAAGAGATTTGAACAGAAACTTCTCTGAAAATTACAGACCAATGGGCAAAAAACACAAGGAAAAATGTTCCTCCTCTTTAATCATAGGAGAAATGCTAATCAAAACCACTCTAAGATATCACCTAACCCCCAGGAAGATTAGCCCACATCACAAAGTCCCAAAATACCAGATGCTGGCGTGGATGTGGAAAGAAGGGAACACTTCTACATCACTGATGTGATTGCAAACTAATACAGTCTTTTGGGGGAAAAATATGGAAAATCCTCAAAGATTTAAAAGTAGCCCTCCCATTTGACCTTGCAATCCTATTACTAAGTATCTACCAAAAAGAACAAAAATAATTTTACCACAAAGACATTTGTACCAGAATGTTTATTGAGGCTCAATTCATAATTGTCAAGTAATGGAAGCAATCTAAGTGCCCATCAAACCATGAATTGATCAACAAACTGTGGTATATGTATACCATGGAATACTATTCAGCCATTTAAAAAGATAGAGACTTTATATATTTTACATTTACCTGCATGCAGTTGAAATACATTCTTCTTAGTAAAGTATCACAGGAATGGGAAAATAAATATCCATTGTACCCCATACTAATATGAAATCAATATGTAAATAATTACATGCTCATAAGAACAATAAAACACAAATATAGTCTAGTACGGGGGTAGTGGGAGGCAGGGGGTGGGAGGACAATTGGCAGAAGAAGGGAAGGCATGAGGCAGGATCTCACGTAATGTGCACATTGTGAGGGTGTATAACACGCTCCCTGAGGGAAGGGGTTCTTTTGCAAATGGAACTTTACTCTGGAAGTGAGAACAATGTAAACTAATAATTTGTACCATCATATTTTTTAATGAAAAACAAATTAAAAAAATAAAACTAAGGCTCAGTGCCCATAGCATAGTGCTTATAGCATCAGCCACATACATCAAAGTTGTCAGGTTCAAACCCAGCCTGGGCCAGCTAAACAATGACAACTGCAACCAAAAATAGCCAGGCATTGTGGTAGGTTACTGTAGTCCCAACTACTTGGGAGCCTGAGGCAAGAGAATCACTTAAGCCCAGGAGTTTGAGTTTGCTGTGAGCTGTGGTGCCACAGCACTCTACCAGGGGTGACATAGTGAGACTCTGTCTCAAAAAATAAATAAATAAAATAAAGTAAAAAATGGTATTCTGTTCAATGATTAAAAGCATATTAATTAAATCAATACATATATTGTTGGCTTCTTTATAAGTTAAATTTTAAAGAAAAGCAAATAATACTGGGACAAATCTGCCAGTAATCACACAAAGAAAATTGGAACTGATGCCGAAGACCAGGAAAGGCAATCATGATCAATATATGTAGGTTCTTGTTTGGACAAACAAGGAGATAGGCAAGAATTGGGAAAATGAGAGTGAGCGCTTAAATTAGGCTACTTGTGTTTTCCAAGTGTAGTTCATGCTGTGATTCACATACCTTAATTTATCTCAGACACCACCAGACTGATGAGGTAAGAGTGTTTGCAGTTCTGTTTACAGATGAGGAAATGGACTGAGATCATTTCGAGAAATTATGAGGATCCACAGCATGGGAAGAGTGATGAATGTTAGACTGGCAATGAAAACTTTTGCATCAACGTCATGCTCTATCAGTGTTTAATATGAATGACAAAGGAGTAGTCATTATTTAGTATTCTTAAAAAAGAGAAATGTTTGAGAAAAAATGAAAAGGATAGAATAATTATTTTTGCATTAGAATGAATTTAGTATAGATAACTAAAGAAAACTCTAAAATACCACAAATATTTCTTTTTTTCTAGGTCACATTCTTTCATTATTCAACAAATATATTATAATGCCTAATTAAACATCAGGCAAAAAATAACTGAATTTGATCATTGGTTGAGTACATGGAGAAGGCGATGTGCCAACTTCCTTACCAAATACATTGTCTGTTATTTTTTAGACACAGTCTCACTCTGTCATCCTGGGTAGAGTGCCATGACGTCATAGCTCATAGCAACCTCAAACTCTTGGGCTCAAGGGATCCTCTTGCTTCCTTCAGCCTCCCAAGTAGCTGGAACTATAAGCACCCACCACAATGCCTGGCTTGTTCTCCTATTTATAGTAGAGACAGAGCACCAAATACATTGTCTCATTAAATGTTCACTGAGACATGCAAGTTATATCATATTATCTGTGAGTTTCAGAAAGTCTTTATGATCAAGACAATTCTAAATCTAGTAAAGACAAATATCTCTCACTTACTTCATGGAAAGAAAAATAAGGTGGCCATCTTTTCCCTGAGAACTATTTTGTTACCCTAGGGTATAATAGTATATCAGGGAACCAAGGGTAGTTATCACTGCCAGAAAAATGAAACACATAACAAAGATAGTAGCCTCATCAGTTTTAGAGAGCCAAGGTAGAGTCTCTATTCCTGCTTTTCCATGAGCTAATTTAATAAGCCTGGAACTGCTAGAAAAAGGGGCTGAAAGAAATCTATGAGACCTTTATAAGCTCAACCAAAAATGAGACTTTAAATCTGTATTTTATATGAGTCATGCATTAGACCATATTCTGTACCATATTCATACTGAGATATTTATCTGCATGCTTTTTCCTCAAATTCTCAAATTGTCTTATGACCAATTCTATTTTTATTGTTGTTGCTCCTATTACTTGTCTGTTTAGACAAAGTGTTAGATACTGCCCTTTTATCAGAATTTTATCATACAAGAACTTATCTCATACCAGGAAGAATTGGCAAGAAGTTATCCTTGAGACTCAGATGCCACTGTAATCAACCTGAGATTAGTTCCTATATACTATGCAATGCCATCTCTAAAGCATGTTTTGTTTTTCTGCCTTAGCTAGTGGGAATAGAGAGTTCACTCTGAGCCCACCAGCTCAACAACTTATTCAAATATTTTTGTAGAAATCTTAGTGTTTCTAATAACAATTTATGTTACAAGATCTTAGTCTCTATTGATATTTGGGAAGTGGGGCAAGGGTATTGACATGATCAATTTATCCTGTTATCTTATAATTTATCCTGCTACCAAACTCCTTGTTACAGGTTATCTGGATTTGCATGTCAGACTGTTTACAACCAAACCAGAAAAGCATGATAGTTTTATGAAAAGCATGGGTCAAAAGTTATTCATATGACTGTCATTCGATTGTTTTATCACTTACATCGTTAATGGGCTCATTTGTTAACCCTGTGTTCAACAGTCTTCATTGCCAGCAAGTAGAATTTTTAGATGCAAATTCTATCAGACATTTCAATTGTTTTCTGAAAAGGTGGTCATAATCATAAAATATATCTCTTCTATGGAACTTGTGGAGATATAGACCTATAGATTGGATTTAAAAAATGTTATACAGTCATTTCTGCTTCCTAAACACAGAATTAACTAATGAGTTTTTTTTTTTTCCCTCAAGAGAGACAAGTTGAGGATGAGCTCTGTTTTGATAACATGAGTCAGCTATAATGATATTTGTACTTGTCAGGAGTTCTAGTTGGAATGTTGGGAATTTTTCACCCTCGCTGTAACTGGTAAATGAATTTGCAGAATTTTGTTTGCTTTAGATGAGCCTTACTTTTTCAAAATCAACAAAAGATCTAGATTCAAGGATTTTACTATGGAATATGTGTAGGAATTTGAGGCCATCACTGTTTAGGGATTTCACAGAGGAGAGTTCTGCTTATAGATATTGATAATCTTCATTTGCTAAGGAGTCCCACTGGAGAACATATCTACCATGAAGGAAAGCCCTCCTCCAAAGTATGAAATACTTAAACTCTGGAATAATTGCCAGACACATTTGGATAAATTTTCTTTCTTTTTTTTTTTAAATCTTGTCTTCTGAGACACATGGGAGAAGATCATGATGGCATTATTGTTCTGGTGGATCTATGCTCATTCTATTTTCTCACAAAAAACCTGTTTTCTTCCATCTTTACCCACTACTCTGCCCTTTGGTCCCTAGGCTCCAGCTATACTTTCTATTTCTTAAGTAAGCAGAAACTATTTCAACACTAGGGTCCCTTCCCTTGCTTGTTACATGCTGGGAACATTCATTTATAAACTTGAATATTTCTTATTTTACCCCATAAGGGGGTATAGATGCCATACTATCTCCTTAGAGATGTCTTCTCTGACCAACCTTTCTAATTTAGCTTTATAAGCAATATCTCCTTGTATCTTCTTCACATTACTTAGTTTCATGTGGAAATTTTATTTTATTTTATATTTGAGACAGAGTCTCAAGCTGTCACCCTGGATAGAGTGCCAAGGTGTCATAGCTCACATCAATCTCCAACTCTTGGGATCAGGCAATACTCTTGCTTCAGTTTTTCTATTTTTAGTAGAGATGGGGTCTCACTTTTTGCTCAGGCTGGTCTTGAGTCTGTGAACTCAAGTTATCCACCTGCCTCAGCCTCCCAGAGTGCTAGGATTACAGGCATGAGCCACTGCACCCGGCCATGTGGAAATTTTATACACACATACATTTAGTGACCAAATAAGAATAAAGCTATTTTTAGCTATGGCCTTACCTGTTCTTAGAATGTAGAGTGTTACTTTTCACATAATGTTATTAATAAAAAGCTACTTCATTAACAAATAACCTATTTGGCATTTAAAACAATGCTTCAAGTTATATAACTCACTTCCTTCTTTCTAAAGATGAGGAAATTGAGGCACAGAGAAATAACATCTGTTGTCTCAGACACAAAACTATATATCACAAGGCAATTAGGACCCCAAAATTTAAGGTCTTAACTGTTTATTCCATTTTTTGAATGGTTACTCAAAAATATTTGTTAAAGAATAATGAGAGACTGAGAATGATCTAAATTTACAACTGTCCTCTAAATATATAAGCAAATATACATCCACAGGTTACATACAATTAAAATGCAGTACATAGTTCTGATTAAATTCAAAACCATACAATAAAAAGCATTGTCCTACATGGCATGACTTGGTTTTATAATTGTTTCCTTGGAGAATTTCAGCTAAAGTTCAGATTCATGAAACACTGACACACATTTGTCTTAAATTTTAACTTCAAACCCAAATGCATGTACTACACTGGGAAGCTTAGGATGGTGCAGTAGGCAAGCAGCTCCAATTTCATACAGTCACCGCAGTGAGCTGAATCTATTAGTGGTAGTGGTTGAGAGGATAAGACATTTACTTAATTAGAAATATTTATTAATAAAGAGCACTTAATAGTTTAGCTAAAAGTGCTATTTTGTGCATGTAATATATATGGAAAGTCAAGGAAAGTGCAAGTAAAACAGCATGTAGCTAGTTGCAGACATTTAAATGTCCTTCTTGCACTGACCATGGTAAAGATTACTGAGAGGGAGATGTCTGGCAGAAGAGAGTAGGTTCCGCCTGGCAAGTCAGATGCGTCTGTGGAAGCAAAGCTCCTCCTCCTGGCCCTGGAAAGAAACACTCCCACTGAGGAGGTGTTTGTGGTGGGGTGAGCTGTGACTCCACATGAAATGCTTAATTGCAGATCAGAAGCATGGTAGCAAGGGTTATGAAAGTAGAACCCACAAAGGTGAATTTAAACAGCAGGCCTGGATTAAGAGAATTAATTAATTAAAAGAACCCAACGTCAGCTGCAAAGCGAGAGAACTTTCAGAACAAATTAGTGGTTTTGACAATGTTCCAAGGAAAAAGACAGCATTTCAAAATAAGATAGGGGCAGCCTAAAAGTTCATAAGGAATTTATTTCAGAGCAGGTGTGGAATATTCTTTCTGAACCTTCCAGTAACGCAGCCTTTTCACGCCTGCATTTATGTGCAGAATTAAACTGAATGCATTTTCAGAGAAGATTTCCTTATTGTGCAGAGAGGAAAAAAAAAAAAACTGTCAGTAAGGGCACAATTAACAGTCACTCCACCAAATGGCAAACGCCACAGGCAGAAATCTCTGCCAAGGCTCAGTCTTCTAAAGCAAATAAAAGAACAAAAGAGCAAGCAGAGGTGAAGAGAAATGAAAAAGAAAGAGTGGCAGATGAATGGAAGAAAATAAATTAAAAAACCGTAGAATTAGAAAACTACAAAGAAAATTCACTAACTCAGTAGTCTTAAAAGCACAAAGAGGCACAGGAGGCTGCCCTGGAAGCTAAAGGTGAGGAAATGCCCAAGGCCAAGGGCTGAGAAAGGAGAGAAAAGAAGAAGAGGAGGAGGGGTGGGGTGAGCGTTCCATGAGGGTAGAGAAGGATGGAGATGAGGGCCTGAGGAAGACACTGGAGAGGGAAGACACTGGAGAAAAAGCAGGCATCAGAACATGAAGGCATTTTTGAAGTTGAAGCAGAGTTTAAGAGGAAAACAAAGAAATACCAAGACATTCTGAAGTTAGAAAAACGGAGACTAGGAAGGTACTGTGAGAACATCCGACCGGAAGGAAACTATTAAAGCAGTTTTGAAACAATCAGACAATGAAAGAGAATCAAAAAGCTAGGGAAATGACTTTAGCTCAAGAAATGAACATCATAAATCAGAAAAAGAGCAAGAAGAAAATCATCAAAGCCCTTATCTTTAAATTATGAAAAGACAAAGTCAGGCATTCAGAATGAGCATTTTTATATTTCAAGAGTAAATTCATTTTATTGTTGATTTCAACCATTCACTGTTGATTATAAAACATGTAATGAATTCATGGTAATTGTAACAATTTATGGGAAATTTT
>NW_003852653.1:880405-894516 GCF_000181295.1 Otolemur garnettii | reverse complement strand
AAATGACCTTTGTAGGATTTCACTATTATGTTATTCAAATGAAGCTAGAAATTAAAGATGTTTGCAAAGTTATCTTAACAAAAATGCTTCTAATATGTTTTATGGCATTTTCCCTGTGTTTTTCAGCTATTTGGCCCTCCCTAAATTAACAAAATTTTAGTCACTTGCCTTGCTTATATTAGAAAGCATTCAGCTGATTTTTGTGGAAACAACTCTTTTTGACAATCATAATTGGATTGATGCAATATTTAATTAAACTATGTAAATACAACAACTGATATACCTGAAATGGATGGGCTGGAAAAACAAAATAAATCTTAATGAGCATAAAATTCAGCTTGTGTGAGCTCATATCCATAAGCTTCTTAGAGAGTAAACTACTAGCTGCATGCATTTATCAAGCTTTCAGCAACAGTACGTTTCATAGCTGAATAGGAGAGGTTAATTAATCTTACAAAATACTAAGTGGGTTTTTAAAAGATAAATTTATCATTCATAATGGTCAGTTACAGGTATTTGACAATTGTTAATTATGTTGTTTGTAAATGTCCACAGCTCACATGTGAAGCAGTTCCATATGCACTCGCTTCTTAATTTTATTATGCATAGTTGAAGAGCAAGACACTTTAAAGTAAAAAAGAAAATAAAACAAAAACCCCATAAAAACTTAATTCAGGTCCCAAATTAACCACTCAAAAGCTATATGATTTTGAGAAATTTCCTAACATCTTCACATTTCAAATTCCTCATCTATAATATGAAAATAATAATACGTACCTTGGATTAATGCTAAAGTAAATACAAAAATATTTGCAATGCATTTAACATAAAGCCAGGTCCAAAGTAGATTAAAAATATGGTAGCTCTAACAATACTCCTAATTTCCACTATAATAATTTTGTTTTTTCAGAGTAACTTTTGCTTCAGTGTTTTTTACATACCCATCAGATAGGGAAAGGTCTAAGAGGTATGTACTTCTCTCTTCATGCTCTTCCTCTTGGGCATCTCTTCCTATTCATGTTTTCCTGCTTCATTACCTTTTCCCACTTTCTTTATTCACAAGAAAGACTTTGCATCAATTAATTGAGCAAACTCATCAGATGTCTTGTTCTTAAACATATGTCACTGAGGCGGGTGGTGCAAAGTACAAGCAACACACCCAAATGGAGAGTAATAAGATACCCTCCTATTCATAATAGAAAAGTCAACATCTTAGTAGAGTGCAAGCATAAGAGATTTTTTTTTTGAAATCTTTAGAATAAGTAGAGCAAAAGCAAAATTGGGACAAAGATAAGTGTCCATGCTCTGGACAGGCAGATGTCAAACCATTACTATGGGAAGGAGAACTGATCATTTTAAAGGCATTTGTTTGCAGAAAGCATCACGTAAACAATAGCTGTCAAGTTCCAACTAGTCACAGTCCTCTTCTTTAAGATATGTAAATATTAGAGAGCTTGATCACAATCTAAACCTGGTAAACATGGCCTGATTTTTGCAGTAATAGCATGATTCGAGATCAAGAATATATTTTTTTAAGTTCAGTAAATATAATAGGCATATAACAATTATTTCCATTACTTTAGAAATATAAAAACTAAAACTATAATAATCCAAGCCTATAAACATCAGGAAAGAAGCAAAGAGTTAGAAACACTGAATCTTTCTCTACGTCCCAGAGTACTCAAACTAGAGCATTTTCCCTGTAAAATCTGAGAAAAGATCACTTCAAGGTAAACAAAACTAGTTTCACTATATCTTAAAAGAAAAATTATAAAATTATGACCCTAAGGAGTAGTGATTGGTACAGACTGAAAATATAAATTGCATTTGAATGTCTCTTGGTAGGGCTACATGATCAATATCCTTCAAATTTGTGTTGTCTCCCACTCTCCCACTCTCTTTCCCCCCCTCTTTCTCCCTTACCTTTCTCTCTTTTCTACCTTATATTTCTGTAGTAGATAGCTTGTGATGAATATCAGCTATTAAGATTTTTATTGAATCATAGATAACCTGGGATTCAAGTATAAAATAATAATAATTTTCAACAGGGCCAGAAAAGAAAAACGCTTTGATGGAATGGTGGAAAGACTGAACAGCTTTTTAAGATTTAATGTGTTATCTGAATATGTAGGAATATTGCAGCTGAGTGAGAGAGCTACTAAGTCAGTTGGTTCTGGTGCATATTAGTTGTGTGATCTTGAAATCCTTATTTTAGTTATCTTCTAAATGACAAAAAAAAAATCCTACTTACAGTTACTTGTATATAATAAAAGTAGGTAATATAAACTATGCAACACTTTGCTACACCTAGGACCCAGTAAGGCCTTGATAAATGATTAGTCAATTGTTTTCATTAGTTATCAGCATTTTGATTATCATCGTTTGTATTATAAGGGAAGCTGAGTGCATGTTTGATAAGCCAGTTGATTCTGGGTTTCCACAAATGACAGGAACTACGTATGTTACTACATAGTAATTTTACAACTGTGTATAATTTTTTCAGGTGGAAGTCACTGGACCATTAGAGAGCACTTTGTGAAACACTACAACATATTTATATATGAAATACATAAGAGCTAAATTATGTATTTGTTCTAAAGCAAATACCATTGGGTATTAGATACTAATAGCATAGAAAATAAGAAAAAGACCTTAAGAATTAAAAACTACTTATGGTACAAAACATAAATTTGTAATAACTCTCAACTTTATTGAACTTTTAGAGTTTTTCCTAAAGCAGAAGCTGGAAATTATTTTCTGTAATGTTCATGGATACAACTCAAAGTGCAGAGTCCTATGTAAAATTTCATGGACAATATGATAAAAGATATGATGTTAATAGCTTGAATTAGTCTTTTCAGAAAGAGTTTAAGCACCAGAAACAATAAAAAGATTCAGAAGAGTATGTAATTAATCAGTATAAAGTATTTAATGAAATGACAGTAAGAAACTGTTATCTTCTTGTCTGCTATTTAAAAAAAGTTATAGCAGGACAAGGCTAATGCACAGAATCGGATGATTGATGACCAAAGTCAACACTTGTTGATTTGTTCTAATTATATCTACTGGACTCAGAATACAAATTCTTCATAATTCTTAAGCATGATACATGTATACAAGGCACTGGGTGCATGTATGGGATGAAGAGTCTTATTTATTTGTAATGATTATAATGTTATGGTACAGGAATTTATGTTTATTAACTTCTCCAAACGATGAACCACCAAGGAGTCAGGTTCAGCAATCCCATTGAAAAATACTATGATAAGAAGGTGTTAACCAGGGGGCAGGGCACAGTGGCTCACCCCTGTAATCCTAGCACTGTGTGGGGGGGGCAGGTAGATTTCTTGAGCTCAGGAGCTAGAGACTAGCCTGAGCAAGAGCGAGACCCTATCTCTATCACTACAGGCATTGTGGACCGTGCCTGTAGTCCCAGTGACTTTGGAGGCCGAGGCAAGAGGATTGTTTGAGCACAGAACCCAGGAGTGTGAGGTTACTGTGAACTATGATACCACAGCACTCTACCAAGAGTGACAACAACATGGCCTGCAAAAAAAAAAAAAAAAATAGAAATGTATCTTTCTCTCTCATTCTGAAACTCTATGAGGCAGATTAGTAAAGGGTAAAGAAAATAATGTTTTTGAGCCAGAGAACCTGGGTTTTTATGCCTGTTCTCCTTCTGCAGACCACTTACTTCCCTGACCTTCAAATTATTTATCAGGGTAATAATAATTATTAGGTCTTTATTTTGTCCTGAAGATCTAATAAGTTCATAAGTATAAAATTGAGCTACCATTTAAATGATACTAATCTTTAAGTGGGCATTTAATTTTTTAAGTGTCAATGACATAGAATATGTATGGATAAGTTATCAGAAAGGAGGTTAGCTCTTATTTAGAGCCTTTGAAACATTCTGACTTCTGTCCAAGTTAACATTAACTAGATATGATAATCACATATATTTTATCTTATTCTATCATTTTACTTTTCAAATACCTATTGTGAGCCAACAAAATTATTCCATGAGTCATTGGTGGACCAAATCTTATGGTTCATAAAGTATGGTTCTTTAAGTGTGATTTGATGGAGACTGTATGGTAAATGGCCTTGAACACCAGTAATCCCTTTAAATTAGTAATTTTCAGTACTCTATGCACCTGTCATGACACCATTTTTCTTTGTAAAGATTTTGAGATTACAAAGGGACTCACTGATACCTCTACATTGAGGTAATTCTGGAGTCATCCACAGAGTCCTGTCAACATCAAGTCTGGGGAGTATCTGTGTTCAAATGACCTATTTGAACAAGATAGGAGAAAAGAGTCACAAAGGTGTAAGGCTATCTAGATGAGCTTGAACAATTTCATTAACTTCACCAAAACTCCTTTTCTTGAGCTGTAAAATGTAAACTAAAATAATAATATATCTACAGTTCACAAGATTTTCAGAATTATATTAACATATATTTAGAAAGCCATTCCAACCTATGGTAGAGGCTGTGAAAAATTACAATTCACACTGACACATAAAATGGACATCCTAGAAATCACATCATAAAGGAAATTTATAGAAAGTGTGGGCGATTAGAGTAAGACTTTGGAAGGGCTGAAAAATTTTACTTTCAAAGTATCTGGAATAGAGTCAGTGAAAAGATAGAATAGAATTAAGCTATGTTTTACCAGTGGGCAAGACTGGGATTAGTGAATCATGCAAACAGATTTCTGTGCAGTGGTGTTACTCTGTCTTGGCAAAGCTGTACAGGAAGCTGAAAGGCTGTGGCACAGTCATGACACAAGCACTCCCATTCTTCTACTCTACCAGTCACAGACACAATATGCTGATTATTATGTTTGTTTTTCTATTCTGTGTGTGGGTGAGGTAAAAAAAATTCTTAGCATAGAAATGCAGAAAATGAATAAATTGATTAAATTTTCTGCACAACATAAAATCTATTTGATATACTGGAACCATATGATCTCTACATCTCTTTAAACCCCACTAGTCTGTGAATCGATGCTCTTTGTGTTTTAGAAATATACAATGCATTTTTTATGATTCTGTTTTCTGTCTTTACTCTGCATTCATAATGTGAAATTCAGAGAACTTCCCTCCAAAGTTCTAGGATAGTCATTTCTCCACAATTTTTTCAAAATATTGATAAACATTATTAATATGACTATTAATCATATGCCCAGGAATAATAGCATTGCATTTCCTGAAATGACATTTAAAATAAGTATCGGTCTGTGTAAAAATCATTTAATGACATACTATATGGATGAAATTCACTTGACTCTTTGAGGTGACATGGAAAACATTTTTAATAAGGTTTATAGAAAAAAGATGATGTATTAGTAAATCAAATTCCTCTAAGGATTAGAAGCAGGAGCCAAAATAATTATTACATAAATCTGCAAAATTGTATTTAACATATAAAAATCATATTGTGCTTAAGTCATATAATCAAAATATAGCCTTCATTACATAAGGTTATTGTGATGCATCAACAGAACCATTTGCTAATTGTTTTCCCCCAATAATGGCAGAATTTTAAGTCTTGTTAATTTCTTGACCACTATGCTTATTCTAACTGAAATAACTCAGGAATCCAGGCATGGCCTAGTTGGGTCATCTGACTCAGGTCTCTGACATGTCTCCAGTTGTGGTATCCACTGAGACTGTGATTTCCTTGAAGAGTCAATTGGAGGATGATCCATTTTCCAAGGTTAACCATTATTATTGTTGGCAGGATTTAGTTCCTTGAGAGATGTTGAATTGATTTCTTAGCTCTAGACTGGAGGTTCCTTCAGCTTTTTGTCATGTGAAAATTGTCAACTGACAACATGATAATTGGTTTCTCTCAGATTGAGGCAGAGAGAGAATTATAAATGACTTGTAAAATATTTTATTGTTAATGCTGATAATCTAATTAAAACATGTAAAGATGTTTTTATCAGCATCATTCGAAGAAACTCATGGAAGATATATGTATATTTTTGCAGTTTTTGGCTGGGGCCAGGTTTGAACCCACTACCTCCAGTATATGGGGCCAACACCCTACTCCTTGAGCCACAGGTGCTGCCCCTGGAAGATATTTTTAAATTCTTGTACTTCCTTTGGTCAAGTGTATTTATATCAAATGCACTAGGAATCGAGTCAATTATATGTTATGCTTTTCATAGACTAACATTTCATCTAGTTTATTGATTTGAGCAATATGGATCTCCAATGTATAAAATTAGGATTTATCTCTCTCTGCATCTTATTCCTTCTACTTCTGATTAGGCACTTCAAAGGAACTTCTGATTTTCCAGATCCTCAGGACTATAATATTATGATTTCCTAAAGTTTCCAGGTTGTGAAAAAATTTACGAATCATCATGTCTGGCACCCAGCTTATTGAAAGATGTGAAAGACTGTTACTGACATGCAATGTCCAGGCTACCATACTACTCTAAGTAATAAAAAAGAACCACCAGATAGAGCTTTAAACAGTTTTACTTGAAAGTTCACAATATTTAGTATGGCTTGTTGTTAGTGTTATCTCTTTCTGATTCAAATACCAGTTTAATTTTTTTTTCTATTTTGGAATTCCTTCTTCTATATTTCTTTCTTCTATATTGGATTTCCTTCTTCCTTGAATAATTTTTTTCTCCATCATCAATGGCTATCCACAGTACAGACAGTAGAAAATGGCATTAACTTCGGAGGCTGAAAAAACTCAGTTAACTTCCTGAATTAACCACTGTTTTTTCTATAGACTTTGGTAAGTTGCTAACTTCTTTAATCTTTACATCTTTTATGAGTAACATGGGGTAAATAATTTATCATGGTACTGAAATGACTACTAATAGAAAATATTTAAATCTCATATAAATTTCTTAGTCACCTAGCGAGCTAACCGTAAATAATAATCCCTCACTTATGAATTTATATCCTGCAATATGGCATCTAAACACTATGTGTGTAGCTAAGAAGAAAATTTGTATTTACTGTAACAGATGATAAGAAGTCTAGTATCTTGATTTCTGGATTCAATTTTCTTAAGTTATATGTATAGCTTAATAATCAGGCATGAAGGACCAGGGCTAATGGAGAATCATTTTGGGAGCAGCCATGACGGCAGTAGTCCACTTCTGTCTCTAGAGCAAACATGGCTGACAGGGCAATATGTAAGATCTAGCAATTAAGAGGAAGCCTGGAGTGAAATCATGACTCTAATCTGCATTATAACATATCATGGTGTTTTAAAAATGCAATCTTTTAATGTCAGTAACAAGACAGAGAAATTCAAACTAGGACTATAATTCAGTAATTCATTTTAATAACTTTTGCCCCATGTTATTCAGGTAGCATGGTGTCATAGCTCACAACAACCTCAAACTCTTGGGCTCAAGTGATCCTCTTGCCTCAGCCTCCCATGTAGCTGGGACTACAGGTGCCCACTACAATACCTGGCTAATTTTTCTATTTTTAGTAGACATAGGGTCTTGGTCTTGCTTGCCCTGGTCTCCAACTCCTGACCTCGTATCAACCCACTTCAACCTCTCAAAGCGCTAGGATTATAAGTGGAGACACCACATCCCACTAGTATGACAGTTTCTGAGAGTGTATTACAGGGACTTTCAGCCTAAGAATGATTTGGAGTTCTTATTAATAAACAAGATTCCTAGACTCCAGCCCAGATATACTGTCCTAGCTGACAGTGACAAATAGCAGATTTCTGTTACATAATAAACTATGGCATGTATGTTTTCACAGGTTATCAAGTATTGAGAGGTCAC
This sequence comes from Otolemur garnettii, assembly GCF_000181295.1. Taxonomy (NCBI): domain Eukaryota; kingdom Metazoa; phylum Chordata; class Mammalia; order Primates; family Galagidae; genus Otolemur; species Otolemur garnettii. Next base: position 886,732 of record NW_003852653.1, on the reverse strand, counting down.
TTGAAGACACCTGCTATGTGAAACACATCGTATTAAATGAGAAAATAAATTGAATATTATATTTTGCTGATTTACCCCATATTAAGCTAAACAGTCACCATACAAATATACATAATTCATATATACATATATATGTCTCTATATATGTATGTTTTGTAACATATAAGGGAGGCCCCAAAATTCATATATACTTTAAGAGATCTTGTTGGAAGTAAAATGCGTGTGAAATGCAGGTGACATAAAATGCATATGTGTAGCATGTCTAGGTACATTTGACCAGTAACAGTACCTTCAATTCAACTTTAAAAGTAATGCATAGATAACATCTCTTAAAAATGTGTATGTATTTTTTGGCATCATCTATATATAATTACATACTATGTGTAAAAGTCACCAGAAGTATAGTTGGTGGTTTGGGCCTCCATCCAATCATGAAAAACCCTCCATATCTTGGATGCTAAAAGAAAACAAACCCTAATTTCTCATTGTGGTATGAAGCCTTCTAAAATAATCCCACTTCTTAAATAATCTCAGCGAACCTTAATTTGTGCGGTTCCCTCCCCTTGAATGTGGACCAGAACTAGTGATTTGCTTGTAACAAATAGAATGTTACAAAAATGATAGGATTTCACTTACAAGGTTAGATCTGTACTTCTTTCTTGTACTCCTCTTGCCTTCTTATGCTATCTTGTTCCTTCTCTTTCTCTCTCCCCTGCCCCCATGCTTGCTGATCTGATGAAGCATGTTGCCCTGTTGTGAGCTGCCCAATGGAGAGGACACATGTTACAAGAAACTGAGGTCCTTCTCTGACCTAAAGATGCTGAGGAACTGAGACTCTAATCCTGACAGACCAGGAGGAATGCAAACATGCCAAACACCTTGGGAGCAAACTTGGAGGTGGATCTTCCCCCACTCGAGCCTGCAGATTGAGACGGAAGCCCCACCTGACAACTTGGTTGCAGCCTTGTGAGAGAAGCTGAGCTGGACAACCCAGAAAAACCATGCCAGCATTCTTAACCAACAAAAACTGTAAGATAATTAATGTTCTTCTGAGAAGATAAGTCTGTCGTAATTTACTATGCAGAAACGACAACGAATTCATTCCTTCTGCTGTACTGACTTCTGGTAGATAAGACTCCGCTGTTGCTCTGTATGATATGCTGATTCTTGCTTGTCTTCAGGGTCTGCAAATTAAGAGCAGTAAGTACTGGCACCAAAAAATAAATAGGCTTAAATATTCATTTTCACATATTACACTCCTATGTAGCCACTGCACCCAAACTCTGAAATATTAACTACATCAAAATTTGAATCTGAGTTTTCAGGTTGAAGACCTGTCTATGAAATGTTTCTTAGGTTGATAACATAAGAAGCAAACTGTAGTTGTGAGTTCTGAGAGCAAATCAAAGACATATCATCTTTTAGGTTAACAACTTCATTAATTTTATTCAAATTCTCATGTCAAATAATAAGAAAAGTTTTCAGATTTGCTCTTAGGCTCTTTGTAGTCCTGCCTCAGATATGTGTTCTAATAGAACTTTCTCTCTCTCTTTTTTTAAATTCAATTGTTTGTTTTTATTGCCTGTAAAAATGGAAGGTCTCTGAAGTTCTTATAATTAAATTATCCATTAAAATCTGCTGGAAATAATTACCATTGATTAGGAAAGAAGGCTGATAATGTTTTAATGCTTTAAACCAAGTGATAAATACAATGTGATCTAGGGATCAGACTAAGTGGAAGTGACTGTGTCATATATCCTAAAAATGATAAATGGCTCTGTGCATCTTATTTAAAGATGCTAAGTAGGATCTTCCTAGGAAGGAAGGGAACCCTTCTAATTAGCTGGTTCTGAAAAGGTCAGTTCTGGAACTTGGAGTCAGCATTTTTGTCTTTTTGGCTTGGATGACAGCCAAATGTCACAATATAATGTACCCTTGTCTAATGTACCCCACTAACAGTTGCCTAAGGATATAATTTTGATATGTGCAATTGCAACCCATCAAGAGCTGAGTAATATTTTCTGTTAAGGGATCAGAATTCTACAAAGAAAGAAGATAAAACAGAGAAACAAGTAGATATTTTAAAAGACCTGAGCCCCCAGCATGAGGGAATAGTGGTGTTATTCTAGGTTGGTATATCTCTTCACTCAGTAAGGACTCTACACTTTATGACATACATTAAAAAGAACAACTAATATTAAGCAACCAGTTTTTGTAAAAGAATTTTGGAAATATGAAACAATGATCTTAACAGCCCAATTCCAAATCAAAAAGCAGCCAAACCTTCAAGGTGGAAGCAAGTTCAAGTTGAATTGCAAACTGATGGCACATTGTTCACTTAAAGCAAAGTAGGAGGGTGTTATTTTTGCAAAGTAACAGTGTAAAATCACTAAAAGGGAAAAAAATTTTAATCAAGTTCTTTTTTTTTTTTTAGAATGCCATTTGTGTTCAGTGGTGGGGGAATCTCTCATATGAAAAATTTTTGATGTTTATGTTTCAGTCTAGGGAGAATTGACAAGTTTTTTTCCACACTGATAATAATAGTGAGAGTAAAGTAAGAGGACTTACAAGTTTTATCATTTTTTTAAATGAAAGAAACAATAGAAACTCAGAGAAGTTGAGATTTATTGAAGAGAACAAAGCACAAAATTGTACAAATTTTTATAATCAAATAGACCCCAATTTCTTTTACTATATTTTTAAATTTGTTTTAATTGGTTATGTTTCAAACATTGTGTGCAGGGGCAGGGATGTGTGTGTGTGTGTGTGTGTAAACACATTTGCAACCTCTTTTGGAAGGAGATAAAGATAGTTGGTCATGTCAATGGCATTCACTTAAGTAGATACAAATATCTAACTGACCAATGATCTAAACAAGTGTATTATTCCCCTGCAACCTTCATTCTCTTTACTGGAAACCAATGTAGGAAAAAGAATTAATTTAAGCTGTGTTCTTTTGTTTTAAGTCCAAGAAAGTTCATAAGTACTAACCATCTAAAGCAGCTATTTTGTAAAAATGTAAGAAACAATGTAATTTGAAAATGGTATCTGAAATAATTCTATTTTGTTGATTCTTATGGGAAGTAATTTTACCAAACTCAGACTCTCTGTAGACAGTGCCAAGAATAGAAATGAAAACTTAGCTGACTTCTCACGTTTGAAAAAGTAAACAACTCACTAATTCTACGAATAATAGCTAGCCAACAACCATTGGTGAAAGTATCCAGGACATTGTTGAGTTGGAAAGAAAACACGTTTGGATTTCATAAAAAAATTTGTAACACTTTATGTCAGTTCTAGGCCATCACTGTTGGAAACTGGTGAAATTCTACTCCTGACCAAGTATATATAGAAGCTGTGGAGGGGCAATCTTGAGCGTTATTTCCAATTGCATGATGCTGATAAACAAATCTGGCAAATTTGAGGTGGCACTGATATGATTATGATAAGACAGAAATTTCGCCTCTTCATAGACGGGTTCAATTTGGTTAATAGGAACAAGAAGAGTGCTGTAATGTTTGTGTGCTGTTGATTATTTTGCTTTGCTTTAGCTGGCTGTGTTGATTGGAAAGGAAACAGTAGATTACACATATGGGCTAATCTTCCAAAGTTAGTGATGACTAGAAACTATAAATATGACTTTAGATATCATTTCATCTTTTTTATTATTTTTCATTAAACACTAAGACCATAAAATCTATTTTACCTTATTCTCAGATTAACATTATCAAGAATTTTAACATTTTTTAATCCTAAAAGAAACATTTGGATTATTTTGTAATACCTTTTGAGAAATCAATGCTTAAAATGTAAGAATTGGCTTACATTATAGAGGCCCACTTGCTCCAAGAACTTTAATGCTGCAAGGACCACAGTCTTAATTTGGACAACCAAGGGAAACAATCAGTTTGGAAAATAGAATATTTATAATGATATTAAATCAAAAAACATAATATGAGATTATAATGGATTTAAAATTTTTAAAACATATTTATAATTATTATTACAAGAACACTAATACAGGATCAGGTTTTTTTAATATATATAATATTTAAGGAAATGGAATACTTAAGGTTTCAATTGCTTGCCAAGTTTCAGAGAGACACAGTGACAACGCATTCTGCATACTTAACATCAACATATCAGTACTTGAAATTTCATTCATTCTCTTTTATAATAAATCAGTACTGATTTGCATAATGGTAGGCCAATGCTCTGAGATACTGACACTTTTATTTAGAATGGCTAGAACAGGAATCCTCAAACTATGGCCCATGGGCCACATGCAGCCCGCCTAGGACATTTATTCAACCCGCCGTGTGTTTTTGCTGCTGCTGCCTATCCTGCTTAGCAGTCGACTCATCCCAGGCCCACAGTCCGGCCCTCCAACGGTCTGAGGGACAGTGAATTGGTCCCCTGTTTAAAAAGTTTGAGGACTCTTGGGCTAGAATAACTCTGGGTTGCATTCCTGTTAAAAGTTCTCGGGTGGCACCTGTGGCTCAGTGAGTAGGGCGCCAGCCCCATATACCAAGGGTAGCGGGTTCAATCCTGACCCCAGCCAAACTGCAACAACAAAAAAAGTTCTATGAGATACTATGAGATTAAGGTTGTATGATGTATCCTTATAATTATTTCAGCCAAGGGAAGGGGTTGAACCATGACATACCTAATTCCATGTAAGTGATTGTTTTAAAAGGGTATATGGGCAAACATGGTAGCTCATGCCTGTGATGTTAATACTTTGGGAGGTTAAAGGAAGATTGCTTGAAATCAGGAACTGGAGACCACCCTGGGTTACATAGCAAAAACCTATCTTTATTAAAAAAAAAAAAAAAAAAAGATAACCTGGAGTGGTGTGTACCTGTAGTCCTAGATATTTGGAAGGTTGAAGCAGCGGGATCATTTGATCCCAGAATTTTAAGGTTACGGTGACCTGTGATTAGGCCACTGAATTCTAGCCTTGGCTACAGAGTGAGACCCTATCTCTAAAAATAAAAATGAAAATATAGGGAAAAAAAAACAGATTTCAAAAGTTGCTGGGAGCCAACAGTACAGTAGTGTTTGTACCATGCATTGCAGACAAGAGCAAGGGCAGGTGTCTATTTGCAGGCCATTTGTTAAGAAATAGCCACCTTAGAAAATTTAACCAGTCTGTCCAAACTATCTTGAGGTCATTCTATCTCTACCATGTGATCCAAAGTGTTTTTTATGCTCTCTTCTCCCAAATAAACCACCCAATTTTTGGCACCTGGACTTTTTCTCATCTTATGATTGTACTGATCATTTAGAATTACTGATGAACTATAAGAAGTTAAACTATTTCCTCTAGAAACTCACTGGGAATGTGTATGCAAGGTTGGATCATCAAGTTCATGACTTCATCCTAGAAAAAGTGCTACATACCTCATTTCTAAATATTACTACGGTCACCATCACGGTACTCACCTTAAGAAGCTATGCACTGATGCCTAGTTCACCTTTCAAAGCAATTGGGGAACTCTTTCTCTGGAAGGGTCATCAGAGCTATCATCATAGGATGTCTCACAGTTAAGTTCACAAACTCATCTTAGAAAAAGTGCTACATACCACATTGCTGAACATCACTATGGTAACCAGATGGCCTAGGGTAGTACTTTGAAGGGGACTCTAGTGATATTCAACAGTGAGGTATGTAGCACTTTTTCTAGGATGAGTTTGTAAATTTAATTGTCTGACTTAGTATAGATTTTGGAAACAGTCATCTTGTCTTCTTCTACAATCAGATTAGATGAATGTCTCTTCTGCCTGATTACTTACCATTCTTTAACATTTCATTTGATTTTCTCTTTCATGTCTACTGAAAGCACGTGCCCCCTAACCTGGAATCTCATTTCCCTTTTTCTATGTACTCTTCCATGTTAAGCTAAAATGTAATCCTCATTTTATAGCTTTGATTATGCCCCTCCAGACAAGACTCTCATGTGTTTTTCTTCTGTCATTGCAATCTTGCCTTATGTTTCAGCATTTTTGTTTCACATGAAACACTTAAGTGATAATCATTTGCAAAACACTATGTAAAACATTGTTGAAGAATTCCCATGTGTATTTTAAGTTTCATAGCATTATTATATAATTAAGTAGTATTATGCCTATTTCCCAGAAAAAGGAGCTAAGGCTTCTAGAGTTTAAAAATCTTCTCAGATACTACAATTAGTAAATAAAAAATCCTAGGTTTGACCAAGGTTAAAGTTGATCACTATATGTTATTTAAGGATTCACACTTATTTCTTCAGTAGACTTTGACTCTTTTAAGATAATTTTTTATTTATTTTATGTTTTCTGTATTTC
>NW_003852653.1:877826-879489 GCF_000181295.1 Otolemur garnettii | reverse complement strand
AAGATCTTTCACTAAGTTAAAAGCATTGTTGAAGGAGTACAAACTTAATAATGAAGCAGAGTCACAGTATAGTGCTAATAAAGGCCATGAAAGACTACATTTTAAAAGTAAATTAAATTAGGTTTAGACAAATCATAAACGTTTTTGGAAAAGAAGCGTTCTTTCTCTATGTAGGCCAATATGAAAAAGACTTATCATTTAAGAGACATGATTTGAGGGAAAAAGACAGAGATAGCATTTAAGAAAAAATATTAATCTAGCTAATGGCTCTCTTGCAAAGTTAGAAGTAGAAAAAAGAACCTTGAATTTGATATTGTCCTTAATTCATAGTCATTGGAGCACAGGAATCATGGAACTAATGTAGCCTCACAGATACTTAGGATTCTGCCAGGCTGTGTTCAATACTAATTAAAGTTCTTACAATGACAGGGTCACCGTGCTAAGAGAGATCTTGGTTTTCATGGAAGACAAGGAGCCGGCATTTCCAGCTAAGCATTCAGTGACAGGGCCCCTGAAAATCTGCAGACGTTACCTTTGTTAGGTGTATGGGAAAGAGAGATAAATCTCTCTCCTTATTTCGTTTCTGCTCCCAGTTGTTTCCCATCATTAGCTCTAAGTCAGGACCCCAGAAGGTTGGGAGGATTACAGACTATGAATCAAGAAAGTCCTGACTCCAAAACCAAGTTATAATTATAAGTATAATTATTATTACATAATAATAATTGGGATTAAATAGACTAGAGACAAATTCTGAACTGCTGAGGACCAGTTCTTCAACTCCACAGTTGACCTTGATAAAAATTCTGGCCTATAGTTCCCACTCAACACTTAAGAGTACTAGATGGCTCTTAAAACTATAGGGAAAAAGATTAAGTACCAAACCAAAGAATATTTTTCTCTTTCCTGTGTTCAAGAAAGTCATACCAACTGGTAGTAGTCATTTGAATCATACTTGTCAGAAGGCTAGGATAGATTATATTAAGATGAAATTTTAGGACACAAAAGATTTTACCTAACAATTAACCAAGACCTGAAACTGGGTCTAAGTTTTCACTGTAATTATTCTTAGGTACACAAATTAAATGATTAAAAGTTGCCTTTTAAGAATATACATGTGCAGATAGAAGTGATGATGTGTTAACCAATTATGACTCAACAACATGTTGATATTCTTGAATTACTCACACTTGCTAACAAGTTATTTAGATTCTAGAAGATGTAAAAGGAACGTAAAGAGAACAGGCATAAGGCAGCTGAGATCTGATTTCAACAGTTAGTGAGATTGATCAGAAAATGTCCAGGATGCCTAAAGATAAAGAACACACCAAAATAAGAAGAAAGTTTTGAATATAATTCTAATAAAGCATAGAATGATATTGATTAATCCAACAATTTTTGCAATATTTTAGTCATTTTTATCTACATTAAATAATCATAATTTGAGGGTGGCACCTGTGGCTCAAGGAGTAGAGCACTGGCCCCATATACCAGAGGAGGTGGGTTCAAACCTGGCCCTGGCCAAAAACTGAAAAACAAAAACAAAACCAAAAAAACTTAAAATAGCCATAATTTGAATTTCTCTAGACTATCAAGCAAAAAAATAAAACCCTCCATTACATATCTTAGATTTCTCAAGTTCAAAGCAAACAAACAAAAAAAGGGT
>NW_003852653.1:872409-876582 GCF_000181295.1 Otolemur garnettii | reverse complement strand
TCAGTCACTTGACTTGTAGAATTCTTGTGAAAATTAAAATTAATTATATAAAATGATAAGCTCAATTCCAATGATAGCTATCTAACAAATGTTTAAATAGCCATTATTATCATCACCATTATTCTTGTTTTCATCCAAGCAGTGTAAAAGTACACAGAAATCTGCAGCATACCATTGGAGTCCATCTATCTATTTATATAAGGACCAACCTGTTTCACCTGAATTCACTTTTTTAATTACTCATAAATACTCATGCCCTACCATTACTCTATTTAAAATTTAATGCCATTTCACATAATATCATGCCACATAAAGTCAAATTACTTAGCAATTAACATACCTGTAAGCATTTTTTCAAGCAACTTTTTAAGTACTTTTAATTTTGTCTATGGATCATATTTTTACCCTACAAATATTTGGAATATTTTAATGGCTTATTGGAATATTTCATACTAGATTGCAGTCCCCTTCAAGAGCTAACAATTCTATTTCTCTGAAGAAAAAAATCCAAAGTAAAATTTAGTACAGTTAAAAGTTTTGACAAATTTTGTATAATGACCCAGGAAAAAAACTTGTTTCTTGAATCCTTGTTTTTCTGGTCTAGAGGAAGATATTGTATTTCTTTCCAAGATGAACGTGAGGTTAGATATAACAATGAATCATCAGGTATAAGATCCCAACATGTGTCACGCATGGGATAGGCACTGGGAGATAAGATTAAGCTTTCTACATGTGGACATCAGTACATAATTCATCTCTCAGTAAAAGGACACTGTACTTTTTTTGTAAAAATCACTCCTATGTTCTAAAGGATTAGAAAACTCCTGTTACAACAGATGGGCACAGGTGAGCTAGGCTTAGGCAATTAGAACGTTCCTGCTTAGGGCTGGAAAGACAAGTAAGGCACTTGAGGCCCCTAAGGTAAAATTAAAGGAGGCGATCCCTCCGCAGGGCTGATTCTGCATTTACAGGCTGCTGAGAGAGTATCTCTTTAAATTTTGTGCTTTAGGCCTCTCACTTGCTTCAGTTTAGTCCAGTTCCTAATTTGCTCTAATTGCAAATGAACCGATTTAGATAGATGAAAATCAGGTGTAAAACTTAAACAGTTGAGGAAGAAACTCTGACTCTGATGGACTATCCAAATCAATAGGATAAAAGCCTAGAGATAATGACTCTGTGTCTGCCAATATAGACTCGGCTTGAGAATGAAGCCAGCGCAGTGGAAACAGAGCGTGTAGAAGAATGCATACCTAGGAATATTTTTTAGGTCCCTGATTCCAGGTGCGAAAAATGTGAGTTCAATGATTTATTTATTTATTTTTTAAGGAAAATGGAACTCCATTTATACTCATAGACAATTTGAGTTAACTCTCCTTCACCAGATACCAAAATATCCTTTTGTTTCTTTTGTGATTCATTTCATTCAATCAACTACCCAAAATATCATCTTCTCTTTCAGAAGACACAGCTTTCTTTCTCTTTCTACATAACTTTTACCTTTTTAAGCAACATATTATGAATTCAGAATGTATATTTACACACTTTAAAAATAATAAACATTTGCTCATGTGGAAACCACATAAAGATTAAATAGTAGAATCTCACTAGTTCCTTTTCTGATGCCTTTGTAACTATATCCACCTCATTAATCTTATTAAATGTTGTTTACATTTCACAATGTTATGTGTTTTCCCCTAAGCAACATATAATTTACTTTTATGGTTCAGAGATTTTTGAAAATTACATAATTTGTACATAAACTTCCTAATTTTTTTTGCAAGATTTGTAAATAGTAAAATTCATCCTTCTTGGAGCATAGTCTTAGGAGTTTAGCAAAGAAATCCAATTATGTAACAATGACTACAATCAAAATTTAGAAAAAATCAACCACCCCCCAAATATTCCTGTATGCTGCTATATTTTAAACTCATCTCCACACTCTGAGCCCATGACAAACTCAGCACCTTCATTATTATAAAACTTTTGCATTTTATGAAATGTTATGTTAAGTGGAACCACGCAGTATTAACCTTAGAAACTGGTTTCTCTCACGTAACATGAAGCATGTGAGCTGCATTTGTGCTGATTATTACAGTTTTATAATAAGTCTGAAATCAGGTAGTGTGAGCCCACCAACTTTATTCTTTTTGGCTGAAGTTGTTTTGTCATTTCAGTTCTATAATTCTGGGTAAATTTTTAGAAACAGGATAGCTATTTCTATTAAATATTTTCAAATATTAAGCCTATTAATCATTCTTTCTGGAATTTTATTAGCGACTACTTTGATTCAATAGATTAATTTGGGAGAACTGGCCTCTTAATAATATTGAGTTATCTAATTAAGTATAATTAACCTGGTTTGTCTCTAGATGTATTTATGTCTTTGTTTTTGTTCATCAGTACTTTGCAATTTTTAGAATACTGGACTTACACTTACTTTGCCAGATTTATACTCAAATATCTCTTCAGTGCCAATGATTAAGGTCCTGTTAATCTTATTTCATTTCTAATTGAATTCATTTTCTAATTTTCTATATTGAAATTATACAAAATGCAATTAAATCTTGTGTATTGACCTTGTGTTCTACAATCTTGTTATAATTACTAATATATTTTTGGCATGTATTTTCAGGGGTTTCTATGTAGAAAATCATGCCATCTGAAAATAGAGACATTTTTATTTTTTTCTTTTCCAATCTACATCTTCTATTTTCATTCTCTTGCCTTCTGCTCTGTCTAGGACTTCTAGTGTAATGCTGAATATGTGTGCCGTATGAGATATATTTGCCTGCTTGCCTACACCAGGAGGTAGAGCTATCCTACAGCCTTTACCCACATATAAAATATAGGGTTGTTTTACGTTTCTTTCCCCCTTAGAGAAGATATTACCTGATATTCTTAGTTTGCTACAAGGTTTCTTTGGATGTTTCTGTTTTATTATCATGAGACCACGAGTGAATGTTAAATATTGTCAAATGCTTATTTGTAACTTTTAATTAAATAGTATAGTTTGGGGTTTTTTAGGCAGTTGGTATAGCAAAGTACATTAATCGATTTTCAAATATTAAACCTATTTTGCAGGCCTGAAATAACTCTACTTGAACATGATGTATTATTTTTTTTTAATATATATTGCTGAATTTTATGTACTGACAATTTGTCAAGGACCTTTGTATCTGTATTAAGAAGGACATTGGGTTTTATATATAGTTTTCTTGTAATATTTATTTCTGAGTTTGGTATGAAAATAAATCTGCCTTTATAAAAATGTATTAATTAGTGCTGTTACCTCTTGTTTACTGGAGGAAATTTGTATAGAATTGATGTGATTTCATGCTTGAATTTTTGATAGAAAGGGTTAGTAAAGTCATCTAGGTCTGAAGTTCTTTTGTTTAAAGTTGTGAATTGTCAAGTTTACTTTCAGTAGTGGATTTAGTACTATTGTGTTAGTCATTTCCCCTTTAGTGAATTTTGGAAATTTGCATCTTTGTAGGTAACATTTGTTCAGTTTCCCTGATTTGTCTAACTTGTGACAATAAAACTATGCAATGTCTCCTTTTTCTTCTTCAGTATCTTAAGGACCAATAGTGATGTGGACTCTTTCCTTGCTGATACCTTTAATTTGTTTCTTCACTTTATTCTCTATTTGTTTGGCCATAATTTATGAATTTTATTCATCATTTGAAAAAGCTCTGGAGTTAATTCTTCTGTGTTGTTTCTGTTTTGAATTTCATTGATTCTTGTACATATGTTATTATGTCATTTCTTCTGGTTTGGGCATAATTTTCTATTTACTGTTTCTTAATATGCCAGTTTACATCATTAATTTGAGTCTTTTCTGCTGTTACAGCATAAGCACTTGGTAATATAAAATTTCCTTAAAGCAACTTTTTAGCTAAATATGTCATAGCTTACTGTGCTATTTTTGATTTTCATTTGATTCAAAATATTGTCTAATCTATGGACAACTTAAAAGTATTTTTAATTTTCAACAATATGGGATTATTTATAGAACATTTAGTATTGACTGCAATTTTACTCAGTTTTTGCAAGCTGACATATTTCATAGTCTTCCAAATCTTTTTTTGTTTAATATTTGATTATAGCCTAGAGTATGGTCTATTTTATTGAATGTGCCCTTATCACTTGAAAAAATATGTATTCAGGTGCTTG
>NW_003852653.1:864706-872062 GCF_000181295.1 Otolemur garnettii | reverse complement strand
CTGGCCCTAATTTAAATGTTGTTTTTGATAAGTCTAGTAACAATTTAATTCTGTTGTCTTAGTAACCTTTTTAATCTTCCTGCTTAAAAGCGCTGAGGAATTGTTTAATATTTACATTGCAATAAATTTATATTAATAATTCTGAATTTGCCATAGAAATGGGTTTTCAAGAGATTTATCTAAACAAGTTTGAATTTACCATAGAAATGGATTTTTTCTAATACCTAAACAATCCTAACAATGAAATAATTCAGGATTTTATTTATTTATAGAAAGGTTATTAGATTCTAGTTTTAAATTTTAGTTTTCTTCTACATATCATGTAACTTACCAGCCCACCTCTTCATTTCTGTCGCTATATATGTAACCAACAGAAATATATACAAGATTGTTTTATACCAACAACATTCTTAGTTGCAAAAAAAAACCCAATGTATGCTAGAATGGGGAAATATATTGTATATACCCACACAAAGGATTGCTATACAGAAATGAGCATTATTTAACCAAAAGCTGCTTGCAACAGTGTGAGTGAATCTCAAATACAATATTGAGCCAAAGAAACCAAACACAATCAAGCATATAAACTTTAGTCTCATTTCTGTAATTTTTACAGGCAGGCAGACCTAATCTATGATATTACAAGTCACTGTACTAATTACTCTTGCAGAAGCGACAGTCATTCAGAGAGGGAATGAGGGAGCATCTGCTTGTACTAGTGCTCATTAAATGGGTATAACCATTTATGATTTTTAAATGATACTAGTTTATTCTATATTATTCTTCATTAAAATATTTAAATAATATCCATACTTATAAAACATATAAATTGCAACATGATAAATTATTCCTTTCATACATTTATGCATTTTTTTCTAGTAAGTATTTGGAGTTTACATTTTCATTTGTCCTATGCTGAAATGTAATTACTCATTTTGGCTGCTTCTTTTCCAGTTGAATATTGTGTCTTAAAGTAAGCCATTGACTTCTCCTTGCTCTCTATGCTTTTAAATAAATGTGTAAGTTCAGAATTTTTGCTTTTTGAAAATTTATCAGCACTTCCTAAATGAAGCCATCTAGGTTTGACATTTTCTTAGAAGATTTTAACTGTTCAATGTTTATTAAGTATAAAGTGATTAATATTTTTTCTTGCATCAGTTTTCAAAGTTTGATTTTTGATCTCAGTTATTTCTTCTTACTATCCATTAATGTCGTTAATTTGTGTACTCAGAGACTCTTTCTCACTTCCAGTGTGCACATGTGAGTACCCACTTTCTCTTCCCTACCTCCCATCCGCCTGCAGTCTTACCAGAGCCTTTTTAACTGTCTTTCAAAAATTCAGCTTTAATTTTATTGATTTTATTGATCTTCTCCACCTTATTTTATATTGATTTGCTATTTAGTTAATATTGAATTCTTCTATTCTGTATTATGAGCTCTAGACATTACAAAATATATATTGATTTGTCAATATCTGAATTTGATCAATACATTTTACCTTGTCCCCTAAAATGCAAAGATTTAGAATTCTTCTACACCAAAAATTAAATGCTAATTTGTGTGTATTTTAATTCTTTTCTATTTTTAAACTTCACAACTCACTATCTTTGTTTATACAAGTAATGTATTTTGTTACTTATGTATATACCAGACTATGTGATTTTCCTTCTTTCTTAAAACTCAAATCTTCCATTAATACATTATTTAGAATTTTCTCTAGAAAGTATCTGAAGACAATTTTGTCCAAACATGTCTTTATATTATGTGCTTCATTATGATGGATGCCTCCCTGGTGATAAGGCTGGGGGTTGACAGTTATTACCCTCACAGCACATTGATACATCATAGTTCTGTTCTGACATCCACTGAGACAGAACAGAAGTCATCTGTTGATTTGTTTCCCTTTGAAGGTAAACTTTTACATTTGACAGCTTATAAAGTCTGTGTCTCATGTTTGGTATTCTTCATTATCACCATGATGCAAATTTCATTTCATTTTTTGTACTTGTAATTCTTTTTTTTTTTTTTTAATATATCTATATTCTTGGGGATTCATTGAGGGTACAAAGAACCAGGTTACATTGATTGCATGTTAGATAAAGACCCTCTTTTACTTCAGTCCTGGCCCCAAAAGGTGTACCACAACCTGTTGATACCACACTGTCAGGTTCTTGGTCTCGGTGATTTGAAGAATAAATCCGCGAACCACAGATCAGTGGCAAGACAGAATTTATTTACAGAAAAAGAATACAAAAACACTAAAGTTTCTGGTAGGGAGAGAAAACCCAAGTTGGGAGAGAAAAGCTCTCTCCGTTTTTCTCTCCCTGTCTCTCTCAGTCTAGCGGTATTTATAGGTGCATGGGTTCCTTCTGTATGAGGCCAGGAAATGAACGGATGGAGTCTCTTCTGCTGGGGCAAGGTGAATGAATATACTAATGAATGGACACAGTCTATTCACGGAATTGAGGCCTAGGAAACTTACATGAAATTGACCTAGGCATAGGAAATGGTTCTGTATTTAGTCATAAGTGTAAAGGGAAGGAGACACCAAGGTGCCGGTGTCTCCCCAGCAGTTGTCCAGTCCCTTTGGCTGCTGGAGCCTCTGGTGGGGGAGGGAGGCTCCCTCCCCTTGCTTATGCTCCAGCCCGCTGGTTCCTCAGCCCGCTGCCACCTCACCAACACCGCCAATGAGGAGGCGGGTCCTCCAGCCCAGCTCGGCTGAGCTGGCTGGGGCGCCACCTGTCCTGTATCACCCTGACCCTTCAACCCTCTCTCTCCTTCCCTGTCTCTGCTCTCCCCATCCCCCAGCTCCCACCATGTACTAGGTCATTAATTGTCCTCATATCAGAACTGAGTATATAGGATTCTTGCTTCTCCATTCTTGTGATGCTTTACTAAGAATAACGTGTTTCACTTCCACCCAGGTTAATACAAAAGATGTAATGTCTCCATCTTTTTTTTTCTTTTTTTTTTTTTTTAGTCAGATTGTCACTATGTTGCCCTTGGTAGAGTGCTGTGGTGTCTCAGCTCACAGCAACCTCAAACTCCTGGGCTTAAGTGATTCTCTTGCCTCAGCCTCCCAAGTAGCTGGGACTACAGGCATCTGCCACACACCTGGCTATTTTTTTGTTGTAGTTATCATTGTTGTTTAGCAGGCCCAGGCCGGTTTTGAACCCACCAGCCTTGGTGTATGTGGCTGGCACCATAACAACTGTGCTATGGGCACTGAGCCAAAGTCTCTATCTCTATCTTTTTTAGTAGCTGAATAGTATTCCATGGTACACATATACCACAGCTTGTTAATCCATTCCTGGGTTGGTGGGCATTTAGGCTATTTCAACATTTTGGCAATTATAAATTGAGCTGCAATGAACAGTCTAGTGCAAGTGTTCTTATGGTAAAAGGATTTTTTTTTTTTTTCTTCTGGGTAGATGCCCAGTAATGGGATTGCCGGATCAAATGGGAGGTCTAGCTTGAGTTCTTTGAGGATTCTCCATACGTCCCTCCCAAAAGGTTATATTAGTTTGCAGTTCCACCAACAGTGTAAAAGTGTTCCCTTCTTTCCACATCCACACCAGCATCTGCAGCTTTGAGACTTTGTGATGTGGGCCATTCTCACTGGGATTAGGTGATATCTCGGGGTGGTTTTGATGTGCATTTCTCTAATAATTAGGGATGACATTTTTTCAAATGTTAGCCATATGTCTGTCTTCTTTAGAGAAGGTTCTATTCATCTCTCTTACTCAGTGACATAAGGGATTGTTGAATCCTTTTATGTTGATAAATTTGAGTTTTCTGTAGACCCTAGTTACGAAGCTTTTGTCCAGTTTGAAATATGCAAATATCCTTTCAATGTCTTTTTGCTTTAGTAGTTGTCTCCTTAGCTGTACAGAAGCTTTTCTGTTTAATTAAATCCCATTTGTTTATTTTTGTTGTTGCAATTGCAATTAAAGTCTTCCTCATAAAGTCCTTTTTCAGGCTGATAGCTTCCTGTATTTTCCCCACACTTTCTTAGAGGATTTTTATGGTTTCATGCCTTAGATTTAGGTCTTTTATCCACCAAGGTGGATCAGTTTTTCTGAGTGGGGAAAGGTGTGGGTCCAGTTTGTCTTTTACATGTGGATATCTAGTTCTTCCACCATCATTTATTGACTAGGGAGTCTTTCCCCCAGTGTATGTTCTTGTTTGGTTTATCTTTGGGTTTCTTGAATCTCTTTTATTAGTTCTTTCATTAGTATATCACTAATTCTACATTGTCAAAGAATTCTACCTGCAACGATTTTCTTTGGTAGACTTTCCCATTCCTTTTGGAACTCCCAGTCAATGAGAAGAATTGACTTAAGTAAGGAGTCCATGCTATAGATGGAAAGGAAAGCCTACTCTATCACTTTTTAGTAGGACACTATTATTACGTGATGGATGTTTACATGTATTAAAATCTAAGTGGCTTGAAGGAGAGACCACTTATTAATTATCTTTATGTTTCCTAAAGTACCTATCAACATATAAAAACAATATTGGGTATTTATTTTTAACAATTTATATATAAATTTTAGAAATGATTCATTAAAAGTAGTAGTGTACCTTTTTTTCAGATATTGCATTCTTTGTACTCACAGGTCAATCTAATACATTTAATATATCTTCTAAAAGGCCAAAAGTATTTTACTTTAATAGCATACAGTTATGATTATCTAGTTCATTGAATTATTTAGAAAATAGAGATTGTTTAAAAAATATGATTTTTCCTAAGTTGAAATGGCGGTGGAAGCCTATATCCTAACAGACCAATAGGTATGTCAGTAATTTATGTGATGTTGAAACAGGAATTTGACATATTGTAATTCTTTTTTCTGGTTCATTAAGACATTTCGTAGTGTTGATACTTATTGAAACATATTATTGTCTAGAAACATTATAATCAAAGAACTGAAAAATACTTCAAGGTGTTGCTCTGTCTGTGGGCAAAATTAAAATTTAAGACAGAAGCCTGAGGTAAATATCTCTCTTCTAACTGACAGTTTGTCTTAACATATGTGAATATTTTAAATAAATCAAATTGTGGAAACAAGAAACAGTGAAGAAAGCTTTTAAAGTGTAAAAAATTGCTATATGAGGTCAGACGATTAAGTTTGCAAACTCATCCTAGAAAAAATGCTGTATACCTCATTGCTTCATATCACCAGGGTCTCCTTTAAAGTACTCCCCTTGGGAAGGTATGTGCTGAGGCCAGAACCTAGTCATTTCAGAACCCTTTGGGGACTTCACCAACTGCATTGTCAGACCTTGTACAAGGACAGCTCTGCTGGCCAGTCC
The DNA here is from genome assembly GCF_000181295.1 of Otolemur garnettii. Classification (NCBI taxonomy): domain Eukaryota; kingdom Metazoa; phylum Chordata; class Mammalia; order Primates; family Galagidae; genus Otolemur; species Otolemur garnettii. Next base: position 866,746 of record NW_003852653.1, on the reverse strand, counting down.
AGAAAAAGGGTTCCACAATTGTTTGGAAGAGTGGAGTAGATGCTGCTATCGGTGCATAAATTCCCAAGGAGGGTACTTCTAAGGTGACCATAGTAATATTTAGTAATGAGGTAGGTAGCACTTTTTCTAGAGCAAGTTTCCAAATTTAATTGTCCAACTTTGTATATTTCTGTATATATAAATACATTGCTGTATTTTATTTATTGTCTTTCTTACTCTTCTCAATGCTAGTGTTTACAGACCTGTTATGTTGTTTTAACAATTACAAATGGTTATTCATTATTGTAGACTTTAAGAATTATTTTTGGTACCATCTAATCAACATAAACTTTTTCTTTTTTCTCTTTTTTTTGACATTAGAAGGACATTTCTTTAGTGGAGAGTGCCCTAAACTACGGTTAGGGAATATGGCTACATATGTAGTAAATCTTGCAGTATATATTTTTAAAAATCAGTTAGTAAAGAGGCCTTTTTTGGTCATTTGCCTTTTGCTTCCAAAGATCTATAAGAGCTAAAAATACCATTCATTATTGAAGATTTTTGTCAATTAAGTTCTAGCTATACACATCACAACATTTTAAGCTATAAAGATTTTGTTATAAAGTAAAGAACTATTATAATTGAGTGAAAATTTGCACCAAAAATATGCCTAATAACATTTATTTATTCATTTAAATTTTCATGTATACCTTACACTTTGAAAGAATTTTTAAAGGTAGGTAGAAACATTGCTGTTTTCTGAAAAGTATTTAGATAATATTGAAAAAAAAAACGACTTCAAATTTTGATAAAGGCTGGGTCCCTTTACTTACAGTCCTTTGGGAATGCCAAGCTAAGTTTAAAAAATGCCAAGTTAAAAACCATTTGCTTCTTTTTAAAAATAAATAAACTCTCTTAGTTTTAGTTTATTCCTAATTAATGCACATTCATGAATTTTTTTCTAATTTTTTATGTCCATAGAGTGAATCTTCACATTTTATGTAACAATAGGCAGCTTTTAAATTTTATTCACAATATTACTGTTATGATACAAACAATACCTTCTTATTGGTTTAAAATATTTGAAAATATGAAAAATTATTTTGTAAAAAATTTCTTTCCGGAAGTACTATTATTTAAAAGTACTATAATCAGTAGCAAATATTTTTAATGTTTCTTATACTTCTCATGTATTATATTCATAATTATACTTTTATTTGTAATTTCTATGCAATAATTTGTAAAAATAGACATTATGCTTTATTTGACGTTTCTCTGTATCAGAGTAAATATAATACAGTAAAATATTACAGTATAATACGGTAAAAGCTTGGCATTTGCACAAACATATTGAATTTATATTTCAGTTTTCTCAACCTTTCTATATATATTAGTTTAAAAAAATGTTTTAACCTCTACATAGGTTTTCAACCTCAGCTCCATGCTAGAATCATTGGAAGAACTTCTTTTAAAAAATTGCAACCACTAAGTTCTTTAGTAGAATAAGTAATCACAATCCCTTGGGGTGGGACCCAGATCGCAGCATTCTTGGAGTGTTTTTAAGGCATACAAGCACTGCAAATTCAGAGAGTAATAGTGGAAAATAACAGACTTAGCTGATGGATCTTCATGAAGCATTGCTATTGCTCTTCCCCAAAATTAAAAATGTGAATTTCTTCGAGACAAATCGTTTTGCATGTGTGGTATTTTTCTTTTGGCAAAACTCAAAATTCATATTCATGTTTTTAGCTAGTTATTCATCAGCCAAGTATGTTTAATGCCTTTTGTGATACTTGTCCTGTCTTGGAGGAAGTTAAAATATTGAGTTCTTCACTATTACGAAATATCTTTACTATCCTCTTCTTATTTATGCAGTTATGCAAATAAGGTTTTTCTCTAGGACATTATAGTGATCAAAGGAATCATATTGCTATTACAGCTTGTCTCATTCTAACATGACATGAATATTCATCTAGAGATACATCATTAAAACAGACATTTAAATATCTAACACTTTACATTTTTTCGTCTTTCTTCAACCTGTTGGTGTTTTACGTTATA
>NW_003852653.1:839729-864686 GCF_000181295.1 Otolemur garnettii | reverse complement strand
CTTGTTTTGAATGAGTGGTTATCCTAGCATTGTTTTATTATGTTATTGTGTTTAAAATTGTCGAATGTGAATTGAAAATGAAATTGTTCTGAAAATTTCTTGGCACCATGTGTCACATTTGAGCTTCAGGAAATAAAATGAGGTGGCAAATTAATTTTCCCCCTAAATTCATAAAGGTTTAAATGCTTAGGACTTATAATTTTCTCCACGGTTCAGAAGAATTTAGGTATGAAAACAGTTATCTCTAAATTCTGTTTAGGGAGGTAGATAGTCTTAATAGCTTTTCCAATACTCTTTTCTGTGAACATTTTACTTTTATTAATATACTTTTAAAATGTATTTGTAAATTCTTTTTCTTTTCTTTTTGAGACAAAGTCTTACTTTATTGCTCTTGGCAGAGTGCTGTGGCATCACAGTTCACAGCAACCTCCAACTCTTGGGCTCAAGCGATCCTTTTGCCTCAGTTTTTCATTATGAGTAGAGATGGCAGGGGTGGGGGACTCACTTTTTCTCAGGCAGGTCTCCAACTCCTAAGCTCAAGTGATACACCCACCTTGGCCTCCCACAGTGTTGGGATTACAGGCATGAGCTACCACACCTAGCTGTAAATTCTTATTTTTTCCAACTCAGCTAATACATTTCATTTTGCTACAAATTTAAAAATGCCTATATTTGGACTTTCCTTCAGTTTTTATAGTATAGACTAGTAAATTTTTATGTTTATTTCATACATTTTTGTTACTAAGTAAAAGTATCCTATGAAGTTATTTGACTAAGATTTGGCTGTATTCCATCTTTTTTAAAATTTCAATTGAATTTTAAAATAATACAAAAGGAGAATCAAAAAGGAGATATATTTTATAATGAAAACAGTTAAAGAACTCTGGATATTTGAAGATTCCTTGTTCTGACAATAAAAGATGTCAGGCTATGTGATTAGCAGCAGTCACAAATAAGATTATTAGAGGGCGGCACCTGTGGCTCAGTGGGTAGGGTGCCAGCCCCATGTACTGAGGGTGGTGGGTTCAAACTCGGCCCCAGACAAACTGCAACAAAAAAATAGCTGAGTGTTGTGGGCGCCTGTGGTCCCAGCTACTCGGGAGGTTGAGGCAAGAGGATCTCCTAAGCCCAGGAGCTGGAGGTTGCTGTAAGTAGCGTGATGCCACAGCACTCTTGCCAAGGGTGATAAAGTGAGACGCTGTCTCTACCAAAAACAAAACAAACAAACAACCAAAAAAAACTAATTATTGATCAGCTTTTCTTTTTTCCCATGTACTTCCTTAATTCTGACTGGATAGTTCTTATTAACCCTTTACTTTCATTTACACTTCTTTTTTGTTTCAAGTTATTTTTCAACTTATTTTAACTTTGTTGGAACAGCTTATATCAGGCATCCTTAAACTACGCCCGCAGGCCACATGCAGCCTGCCTAGGACATTTATCCAGCCTTGGGTGTTTTTGCGGCTGCTGCCTGTCCTGCTTAGCAGCCGACTCCTCCCCGGGCCCGCAGTCCGACCCTCCAACGGTCTGAGGGACAGTGGCCCCCTGTTTAAAAAGTTTAAGGACCCCTGGCTTATATAATCTGCTATTTCATTTATAATTCATACTAATTCTACTGAGTTTTATAGTAATTATCTCATTCAGTTCTCAGAATATTACTGAAGGATAGCTATTTGTCTTTCCATTTTACAAACGAAGGACTCGACAGACTTTCTTGACAGACAAGAAAAAAGTAGAGCTGAAATCTGCAAATATCTAACAAAATTCTAGGTCCTAACAGTATAGCATTATACAAGCTAGTCAAACATTTCAATTGAAGCAAACTCAGCAACATGAGCAACTTCTAATGAGTAGAATCCATAGATTTGACCAAAGGTTAGAAGTAAATTAGGGGAAGATGAAGGAGCTTAATCAGTGAATAAGTAACGCACCTGAAATCACACGGACTTCAAATGATCAGTGTGACCAATAATGATGATGAGTGAAAATTAGGTAAGAAATTGTTTCAACGTCTAAATAGTTCAATTTAAAGTTTTAAAAGATAGACTTCAAGAAACAATCTGTTTTCTCTGTGGAAATTTTGATTACAAAAAAAAAAGAGAGAGAGAGAGTTAACAGAGAAGAGCTGCAACCACATGGTACAGCTGGAGACTGAGTTGGTTTGGTGCCCAAGCAAACTTGCCAACATTTAGCAAGTAGAAGCACATATTCGAGGATATGTGAAAATCCTGGCAATGATGCCTGAATCCTCTGGCTTTAGATTGTTTACTTCTGAGCCATCTTGTTATATAGAAGAGAGAAAAACAAGCCATAAACCCATTCAACATAATTTATTGACAGCAAAGCCTATTTATACTTCTATTTTGATAAACAGATGAAATGGCAACTTTGAAACTCTCTCCATGCTTTAAAAAGAAGGGGAAATGCATGTGGCAAAACTCATTTGGAAATTTAGCAAACCTCAGATGTTTATTGTGAGCTATTTGATGAACCTAAACACAGCTGTGTACACTTCTACCAATGGAATATGGCATTTCCCTCAAAAACAGCAAATACTTCTTTGAGCTAGCAACCTACTAATGGTAGCACCATCCCATTAAGAAATAGCTTTGTTCATAATTAGCACGTTTTTAAATGAGAAAAGCTTGCTCTCAGCCTATGCAAAAACTAATATGCAGTGATAAATATACTGTTTCAAGAATAAATTGATACATTGAAAATCCATAGAATTATTGAAAAATAATCCATTTTTATTTGAATGATACATGAGTTGTATTAGTTGGTGAGCATTAGATGGAAAGTTTATTGGGTGATTTGACTGGCAAGAAAAGGTTAACAAACTAATAGATTATTTCAAAGAATACTATCTCTTCAATTTTTCATTACATAAAACTATTTAAAAATGTCTTAAAGGTTGTGTGCATGATGGGTTAAAACCACCCAGCATGCAGAAAAGTTAAAATGTTGTGCTCAAAATAGTCCCTGGTCAAAAATAAAACACCACTTAGATCTGTTCTCTTTAAAATGTATCAAAAATGTTAGCATTTTAACAAAACAAAGCAACAAACTTAAAACAACTATGAAAGCAGGCAATATTGTTGATAATATACAGACATTCCATGATATTCATGTGTGTATATATCTATATATATTTTTAATACATACTATAGTTATCTTTAGCTTCAAATGTTTCAGCGTTTTTGTTTTTGCTTTTTGCTAAATGACAGTGTCCATGAAAGTTGGGAAATTTGGCTTGGTATCTGTAGCTCATGGTTAGGATGTCAGCCACATGTACCGGGGCTGGTGGGTTCCAACCTGGCCCCAGGCCTGCTAAACAACAATGATAACAACAACAACAAAAAATAGGTGGACGTTGTGGCAGGCACCTGTAGTACCAGCTACTTGGGAGGCTGAGGCAAGAGAATAACCTAAGCTGAAGAATTTGAGGTTGCTGTGAGCTGTGATGATGCCACAGCACTCTACCCAGGGTGATATAATGAGACTCTGTCTCAAAAAAAAAAAAAAGGAAAAAAAAGGAAAGGTGGGAAAATTATTGGGAGAAAAATCAACCTTTGTAACTTGTACAATAATATCAAAAAGTGTAACACATGTTTAATTAGAATCCAACAGGAAAGGGGGGTGAGAATAGGGCAGAACAAAATATTTGAAAAAAATGGTGAAATTTTCCAATGTGGTGAAATACAAAAGTATATAGATTTAGGCAGCTCAGTAATTCAAATCTAGATAAGTAAAAAACCCAATGTATTTATATACATTGTATGAAAATTGCTGAAAAGTAAATATAAAGAGAAAATCCTGAAAATGGCTAAGATAAAACAAAGTTCATATGAGGAAAAATGATTCATATATCCACTGACTTTCTATATGAAACTGTGGAGTGGCAAAGTAGTGGATTTGCTAAGCACAATGAGGAAAATACCAAGTCAAAATTTTCAATCCAATATAAATATATTTGACAATTAAGAAAAAAAAATCTTTAAAAAAAGGAAAAGTAACTTGTCGTAAACAAAGCTGTACTATGAGAAATATTTAAGATAAATTTTCCAACATTATAAAATATGATATTTAGATGTTCACAAAAGAATGAAGAGCATTAAAATTAATAATTAGCTTGGTAAATATAAAAGACTTTAATTGTAGATTACTTGTCAGTGCAACAAGACAAGAAAATAAAAGAACATAAAAGAAAATGAATATGATATGACTGGGTTGTAGAAATCCTAACAAAAATACAAAAGTGTTCTCAGCTCTAAAAATCAAATGTAGTAAGGTCACAGTGTTCAAGTTTAAAATTACAAAAACTATGTGTTATCTACTAGTAATAAACAAGAGAAGACCATGTCTCTACTAAAAATATAAAAATTGGCTGGGCATTGTGGCAGTAGTCCCAAATACTTGGGAGGCTAAGGCAAGAAGATTGCTTAACCCCAGGAGTTTGAGGTTACTCAGAGCTAGCCTGACACCAGGGCACTCTAGCCTGGGGTGACAGAGTGAGGTGCTGTCTCTAATAATTATAAGGATTAATAATTGTGGAGGGCAAGTATAATAAAATATTAACCAATGTTATATAGCTTCCTAAGTGATCTCTTTTTTAAAAAAAAGTTGAGAAAAACCAAAATTATTTTTTTACTTGAATGTTTGTTTTTTTTAAAGCCACTTCCTCCCACCTATAACTCTTGATTCAGAAAGGATGGAATTCTATATATGAAGGTAATGTCTTTAAACCACCAGCTCTGTATCCAAGTTATAAATGAAGCATCCATATTCCTCCTAGAAGTTTAGCTCGCTAATTGTGGTCCATTCTCTTCCATGTTCTCCACCTCGGGCTCAATCTTGACAACTACTTCTGATTTCCTCTCAACTCAGATGTTTTAGGATTAAGAATCAGAGTCTATACTATTGTACACAAATGTGTGAGAGCTACTTGAAATGTATAGGCTTTGAATTATGCAGAGTAGCATTCAAATCCCAACTCAGCTCTTGTTAGCTGTCTGTAATAATTGTACTAGGGTGACTTGAGATAATACATGTCAAGTATATGACACATATTAGGCTCTCAATGAGTATCAGCTTTTTTTTTCAGGACAGAACATTTGCTACAGGCTCAAACCTGTAATTTACCTAGAATTCAGAGGAACAGTTGAGAAATGTTTGTTTGCAATCGTCTAGGTTTTCAAAAACCTTGATACTGTCGTACAGATAGGGGTCATAAAAAGGGAAAAAAACATTTAAAAAGTCTTGAAGCATGGTATCATTTAGATGAAAACCACTTGCTATTCAACAACAATCACCTCAATCAGTAACGTCTTAAAAGCAAAGTAGTAGGATGTAATCCGTATTTAAGTATCATTTCTAATCTATAATATTTGTGTAGCTTTTGGATAAAATATTTGAATAAAATATTCAATCCATTAGACAAATGGTATTGTAAAATAGCAAGGTCATGTGTAATAAATAAAACAGAATGTCAGGACAGGATCCTTTCCAGGACATTCTACTGCATTGAGTCCATTGATGTAACTTCCTCAGAAACTGCAGAGTGGCTTTGTACAAATCACAGCAAGGTCCTGGGCTCAGGCTTTCATTTCCAATATGGAAGGCCTTCACTAGACATGTTTTTGTTATTATTTCCTTAGTTTTCTATCAAAAGATTATTCCACATCCAATGCACTGAACCACACAAGATGAGTAATACAGTGTTTCTTCAAGTGTAATTCTTGAATTATTTAACATTAGAATAACTAAATTTAAAAGAAGATTTACCTATCTTGAAAACCATTTTATACAATGAAACCAAATGGGAAAAAAGCCTCTCTCCTGAGAGTGGTTTCCAACACTGGCTGAAATTTAGAAATACAGGAGGCTTAACAAATAATGGTACCTGGGTTACATTTTAGAGACTTTTATTTAATGGATTTGTGGTTCTATCTGAGCTTTTAGAATTGATAAAATCTCTCCAGGAGATTCTAATAGTGGCTATTATCACTGCCTTTGCTCTAAACCAGAGTTTCTGAATTAATGTGTACATAAATCACCTGGGGGGTTTTGAGTATAGATTCTGAATTAGCACACCTGAGGTTGAGCCCGAGACTTTGTTTTTCTAACAAGCTCCCAGATGCTCTATTGCTGTTTATCTGAATCCATCCTAGGTAGGAAGGCTCAAAAACTTCCTGACAGTAGACACAATCATATAATATATAATTTCTTTTGTGTTCTTTTGGTAAGTAACCCTTTGCTTTTCTATCCCTGAAACATTCCAAGAACACAGCAACAACATATTTAGAGAGATCTCTTCCAAATAGAAAAACTTTCTGCTTTGGCTAAAAAATACATGTGAGTCAGAAAATTAAGCTTGCAAATTCACCCTAGAAAAAGTGCTACATACCTCATTGCTGAACATCAACACAGTCCCCTTCAAAGTACTCCCTTGATCATATGGTAACCGTCATGATATTCAGCTATGGGCATGTAGCACTTTTTCTAGGATGAGTTCTCAAACTTAATTGTCTGACCTCTTAGACAGGAATATTAATGATAAAGATTATGAAAGTGCTATGTAAAAGAGCATCTAGATGATTCAGAATGCTATGAGAATAGGCAAATTTTAAATTGAAATTCAAGAGATGAGACTCCCACTTAGATTAGTAAAAGAGTAGGTAACAATTACCAGCTTACCTGCAGTGGTTCTCAACCTTCTTAATGCCGTGACCCTTTAATACAGTTCCTGTGGGTCGCAACACACATCCTATGCAATGAACCACACAAGATGGTTGAGAACCGCTGCGCCTTATGGCCTTCCTCTGTGCACAGCTGAAGGGTTTTTAAGCACTTCTTTCAATATCAGTTAGGGTTTTGAACAAGTGATGGGAAACTCAGCACGTGGAGAAATTAGGTAGGTGGAATCGGCCCCAGGATTTGCAGTCCCAGCATATTCTCGGTGGCTCAACATAAGGCTGTTGGCAGGATATAAGGAGTTAAAGTTGGTGCTGGTCTTGAGTGAACCCTGAACTGTAATTCCTGGAGGAGACAGAATTTGGTAGTCAGAGGAATTGAATCTTTCTGTTTATTTTCATATCGATTACTTATGGAATACCTCTCTTTTTTGGTCCTTCCTATCAGGGAAATGTCAGTGTTTTGGCAAAAAATAGGTAGCATTTATGTGGAGGAAAGGTGACAAAATTGATTAATGAAATTAACTAAGCACTAGAGATTCGATTCAACAATTGAAACTGCTAAATTTTAGCTATCTAGTACAATGGCCACTAGTGTATATAGAGCCCTTAAAACATAGCTAGTTCAAATAGAAAAGTGAGATGTGTGTAAAACACACAACAGATTTTAAAGACTTGTCATGAGCAGAATGAAGTGAAATTATAAATCAATGTGAAGAAAGATTCCAAACCAATAACCAAACTGTCTACCTTTAAAAACTAAAAACCTAGAAAAAGAAGGATAAATTTAACCCAAGCCATGTGAGTAAAAAGTAACAATTATTAAGCCAAAATAAATTTAAATAGAAAATATAAAGCAATAGAAAACCAAAAGTTTGTTAGTTGAAAGATTAACAAAACTGGCAAAACTCTTATTAAAACAACTATAGAAAATAGAGAAAAAGTCTTAAATTACTAAAATTAGGAATAAAGAAAGGTAGTGTTGACTTTATAAAGATGATTGTAAGAAAATACAAAATAAAGAATTGTCAACAAATTAGATAAATTAATAACTTTTTATCATCATTTTCGAGTATCCTCTTGAAAAAAACAAACGTAGAAGACCACATATAATATGATTCTGTTTATATGAAACCACAATAGGTAAATACATAGAAACAGAAAGTAGACTGATTGTTTCAGATTCTACAGTGACTATAGGATTAGGGAATTACTCTTAATGAACATCAGGGATTTTTTTGGAGTGCAATAAAAATGTTATACAACTTTTTGAACATGGTAAAACCCACCAACTTTTATACTTTAAAAGTGTGCATCTACGCACACGTGGTACATATAAAGGTATGTAAAATAGGGCAGCACCTGTGGCTCAGTGGGTAGGGCGCTGGCCCCATATACCAACGTGGCAGGTTCAAACCTGGCCCCTGTCAAACTGCAACAAAAAAATAGCCAGGCGTTGTGGCGGGCACCTGTTGTCCCAGCTACTCCGGCGGCTGAGGCAAGACCACAGCACTCTACCAAGGGCAATAAAGTGAGATTCTGTCTCTACAAAAAAAAAAAAAAGGTATGTAAAATATATTTATCATTTTGTAAAAGGTGCTCCTAAAAGAATGAAATTGTTTAAAAGTAATTTACCTGGTCAAGGACCCAACCCAGTAATATTTTTACAAATTCAAAGATATTCATAATCTGTCAGGTTAAAATTAACAATGTCTACCTTTTAATCAATTATTATGTATGCAAATAAGAAAATGCAGCTATAATGAGAAGAAAAAACAATCAGTCAAAAATGACATACAAATTAACATGGCCATTAGATTTAAAATTCAAGGGTTTTAAAGCAATCATTGTAACTGTAAACCATGTCTTGAAGTCATAGTCTGAGGAATTATACAGAATTGACTGAATCAAACTTGTATAGATGACAAGTCCAATCCCTGAATTAAAATATCTAAGGGATAATTAACAGATTAGATATTGCCAAAGGAAAGATTTGTGAACTAGGAAGCGTAGCAATAAAAACTGTCAAAATAGGAACAGAAAGAAAAATATTGGATCTTCTTATATATGAACATGGAATATCTATTTAGCTTTTACTTTCATCAGTTTTCAAGTTTTCCTTATAAAAATGTTGTATATATTTTGTTAGATTTATACTTACAAATTTCATTTTTGGATGGTGCTAATGTAAATAGTAATGCATTTTTAATTTCAGATTTCATTTGTGCATTTCTGGTGTATAGTAAAATAATTGACATTTATATATAACACAATATCCTGAATGGCTTATCAGCTCCAGGATCTTTTTTTTTTTTTTTATCAATTACTTAAATTTTCTACCCACACTATCATGTCATCTTTGAGACAGGACCTCCTTGCCTGGCTTCTGATCTTAATAGAAACATTCTAGTTTCTCAAAATGTATATGATGCTAGCTGTAGGCTTTTTGTAGATGTTCTTAACCTGGTTAAGAAAGTTTGCCTCTATTCTTAGTTTGTTGAAAGTTTGTATCATGAATGGGTGCTGGGCTTGTCAATCATTTCTTTTGTATCCATTGATATGATCATGTGATTTTTCTTCTTTAGCCTGTTTATGTATTAATAATAGATTACATTAATTGATTTATAAATGTTTATCCAACCTTGCATATCTGGGACAAATTCCATTGGTTATGATGTGTTTCATACATTGTTGGCTTTGATTTACTATTTTGTTGAGGATTTTTGCATTTATGTTTGAAGTGTACAAGTGGGAAGACTTAAGGGAGGAGTGGTATCTTGATGTGCTTGCATTGCTAGTAGTAATGATTTTATAAGTTTGAAACTAATATTCAATTATTGTTAGTGGATTAGAAATATTATTAGGAATAGGGAACAAAGTCTAGACAAAGGGAGACAGTTACGGGGATTCATTTCAGACCCATCTTCCTGGCTTTGAGCTCAAAGTGTGACATCTTGTCACTTTAATATTTCTGCAGCCTGGAGTGTTGTATATCCCCACCCCTTGTAGCTGCTGTGCAGCAGCTGGCTGGAGGCCTCCAAGCTGCTTTCTGCCAGGGCAAGGCTGTGTGCTCTGAAGGAGGGGTTTTGGGGAGTTAAGAGTGTGGATTTTTTAAACTTTGTCCTACGCAGGAAGATGTGCTCCAGACCAGAAAAGAAGAAGAAAGATCTCTTTTCTTCTGTCATCTTGATTGGGCCAGAGGAGTCTGTTTGGACCCAAGGCTGTCAGAGTATTAAAACATCACATCTGTGGTGTGTGACTATGGGTCAGATAGGATTTGGTCCTTGAATCGGACTCTGATTTGCTTCCTTATCAAGACTCTGTTTACATTAAAACCATAATACTTTGAAACAGTAAATAGTAGTAAGTAAATCCATGCAATTAACATAATTGGAGGTAGAGTTAGTCTAGTTAGTAGGGATGCAAGCACAGAAATAACCTTGATGGGATTGTTTGCCTTGCTTTCATGAGATTTATGACTGTAACACTGATGTATGAAATAAATACGAAGCTAGCCTGATACTCGGAGCGGCATACTGGAAGCCTCATGAAAAAGTGTGTGCCACCTCCCAAACCCCACTGCTCTTAAAACTATCTCTTTGTCTGTGCCTATTATTTCTCTGTACTAATATTCTATAACTCCTACCAATAATTTTCCAGTCTCCTCACACCACCAGGCCAGAAGGAAGTAAACCTACTGCATGTCAAGGCTGGTCCCTGACATATGTTTATGAGAGATACTGGTTTAGGTTTTTCCTTCCTTGCATCCTGCTAGCTAAGTAGATTGTTTCTATCTTATGAAAGAGATTGTAGACAACTGGTAGAATTTCTTCTTTAAATGTTTAGTACAATTTAACATTCAACCCATCTAAACTTGGTGCTTTCTGTTATGGAATGTTGTTAGTTATTGATTCAGTTTCTTTACTACATATTTATTTAGAGTGACTATTTTTTGTTTGTTTTATCAGATTATGTCTTTGAAGGAATTGATTTAGTTCATTCAGATTATCAAATTTGCCACTCTTAAGTATCTGATGACTGATGGATCAATATAGTCCCACAATTACCAATAACATTTTCTTATCAATTTTAATAAATGCGTCTTTCCCCTTTGATCAATAGTGATTTTCCCTGTGTTTAACATGTCAACTATTACTACTACCATTAACATTATTGTTATTATTTAATGTACATTTGTTTATCTCCAAGGCAGCTGACATTAAATGTTCAGGCCACACTGTCTAGATTCCCAAGCCTCTAACCTCCTTCATCCTGGAAAGGAAATTAATCTTGGATCCTGTTTCCTACTTAATTAAAAAAGATCAGATTCATACAGTTGCTTTGAGGATTAAATAAGTTAATGTAGAAAAAAAACACTTTAAAAGTTACTTACATTGTAAGCCCTTCACGAATGCTAGTGTGTGTATAGAATCTTGTAGAAGAAAGTCTGTGACTTATTAATGTTTTTATTTCCCAGACCTATCACAGTGGCTGGCCCGATGAACTCTTGGAGTGAAGTGGGCTAAGGGATTTAGACATGAAAATTGGCCTTTGTCCCTTTCTTTTCAGAATTAAACCTAATGGAGAAATCATAACTTGTGATAACAGTTAGGAGAGATGGCTGCCACCCACAGTCCCTTGACACTTTGACAGTAGGGATGGCATTTGCAAATTGCACATACCTTCTTAATACTTTTAAGAGATAAAAATAGTTTCCTTTCTAGAATACAAAAGCATTTCACATCAAGAAAGTATTTACACATATTTTATTATAAAAGTGTAGCATTAAATTTCTTAAGCTTACATTTACTGAAAGTGAAATTGCCTTATGATGCATGTGGCACCTATTAAAGTTAATGATATTATTCTAGAAATGTGCTCATAAAAGGTCAAGTTACAGAAACTTAAAAATGAGTAGAAATTATTGTGTTGGAATAAATCTAAAATTCATAAATGGATAATATTTGAAAACTTTAAACTGTTTATGAGTGCTATTCAATAGCACTGAATAATTAATGGAAGTAAAAAATGGTGAAAGATTGATGTGTCACACTGTGTACTACTTGGCAAGCAGTGAGAAAATTCAATACTTCCTTGAAATTGAATTCTGTTTTTTCACCTCTGTAATATTTTGTGATATTTGATAGTTAATTTTTTTAAGGTATCTGATCCTTTGGCATAAGTGTAGATTCTAAGTTTTACAAAGCTATTTAAAACTAAATTTCAATCTGGCCTTTGAGAACAAGAAATATGAAACCTTAAGTATGTTAAATATTTTATTATGTGTAATTCAGTATAGATAATAAATGCTAATATACTCAGTTGCTGGAAATGGGGAAAAACCCTATTCCATCAAGTGTAAATACTATTACTATGAAGTCTATTTTAAATTATACAGCAACTTAAAAGTTTATATAATATTTAGTACATACCAAAGAAGGTATATAATTTGTATTCATAGTATTAACCATAAATAAATAGACTTTCCCTGAACACAATTGAATAATACCTGACAATGTTGCATGTACCTGGGTTTTTTTTCATCACTGATTGCCCTATCTTCCTTCCTGAACTTGTGGTAAATGGATAACTTAATATTTTCGCTTTATTTTTAACAATTGTATTATACATATTATCTCTATAAAGGTATTATCTAGTGATTTTTTCCCTCAAAGGAGGTATGCATTCACCAGGATGCACAGTAATGCTCCCATTGAACAGGAATATCCAGTATTAGCTTAAAATGTTGATGTTTACCTGTTACTAAAAGAGAAAGAAAAGTGGATATTGCCTCAGACTTTGTTTTTACTACTGAGAATAGTCTTAGCTGTATGGGGTTCTGGTTGCCATTTGATCTTTGATAAACCAAACAAAAGCATACAGTGGGGAAAAGAATCCCTATTCAACAAATGGTGCTGAGAGAACTGGATAACCACCTATAAAAGACTGAAACTCGACCCACACCTTTGACCCCTTAAAAAAATTGGCTCAAGATGGAGAAGAGAGTTAAATCTAAGACATTAAATGATAAAAATCTTAGAAGAAAGTGTGGAGAAAACTCTTGATGATGTTAGACTGGGGGAAGATTTTATGACAAAGACTTCAGCAGCCATCACAACAAAAATTAACACATGGGACTTAAGCTGTAAAGCTTCTGCACAGCTAAGGACACACCAAATAAAGCAAAAAGACAACCTTCAGAATGGGAAAAGATATTTGCAGGGTATCATTCTGACAAAGGGTTACTAACTAGAATCTGCAAAGAACTCAAATTAATCAACAGAAAAAGAGTAAACAATCCCATCTACCTATGGGCAAGAGATATGAACAGAACCTTCTCTCACAAAGACAAATGGCTAACAAACATTTGAAAAATGCTCATGGTCCTAATCATCAGACAAATGCAAATCAAAACTACCCTGAGATATCACCTAATCCCAGTGAGAATAGCCCACATCACAAAGTCTCAAATCTGCAGATGCTGGTGTAGATATGGAGACAAGGGGACACTTCTACACTGCTGGTGGGACTGCAAACTAATACAACCTTTTTGGAAGGAAGTATGAAAGATCCTCAAGAACTCAAGCTAGATGCCCCATTTGATCCTACAACCCATTACTAGGCATCTATCCAGAAGAAAAAAAAATCCTTTTATTATAAGGACATTTGCACTACACTGTTTATTGCAGCTCAATTTACAATCACCAAAATGTGGAAACAGCCTAAATGCCCACCAACCTAGGAATGGGTTAACAAGCTGTGGTATATGTATACCAAAGATTACTATTCACATTTAAAAAGATGGAGACTTTACATTTTTTGTATTAACCCAGATGGAGGTGGAACACATTCTTCTTAGTAAAGCATCACAAGAATGAGAAGCAAGAATCCAATGTACTCAATTCTAATACGAAGGCAATAGATGATCTAATACAAGGGTGGAGGAGAGGGGAAGAGGTAGGTAGATGTGGGATCATGGTGTATGGCACACCTCTTGGGGGCAGAACACGATTACAACAGGGACTTTACCTAACAACCGCAGTCAGTGTACACTAATTCTTATATCCTCAGTGAATCTCAAACAATAATAATAAAAAAAAAAGTTGATATTACTGCTTTATCTATTGTACTTGATTTTGATTATCCATGGAAAATAGGTCACTCTACAAAATGGGGATAGAGATAGAGAATTCATGAAAATGAAAAGATCCTCTTTTCTTGGCTTCCTTCCTATAATTCTATGCCCAATAGTAAAAGTTTAAGGAAAACCACAGCCGCCAAATATTAACATAACTCCCAAAGAGCTAAGGCCTCAAGAGTGAAAATTTGGCCTTTTCAACTAAAAAGCCTCAATGTGCTTAGCTGCTAATTGAGACAAGAGAGCACTGAATAAGGGGAAGTGGCTAAAAATGACAACTATATATCTATTATATCACTGTACACATGACTACTTCAGTAGCTACCTCTGATTTCTTTCTTGGATTTATATAAATCAATTTTTTTCATTAACATTCACCTATTCTTTCCCTTACTGTTTCATAAAAGGTACATTTGTCATAGTTAATCATATATTTTTTCATTATGCTACTGTGGAATTGGAAATAAATTAGCAATGAAATGTATCATCTAGAGATATATGCCATTTCCAATGAAGGAGTCTCTTTGAAGGAGAAGGTAAGCATGTTTTAATTGCATGACAGTTTTATGTTACCTAGAATCTTAAACATGTGTAGGTTAGTATGCCTGCTATAACCCAAAATCAAGAGTAATGGGATAACTGGTGAATTGGCACTGGCATCCCTTCCGAATTCTTTCTAAAGGGTGTCTCTTTTCCTCACAATGGGCATATTAAAAACATGTTTGCTTAAACTCCCTTTCATGTGTGCTCACTACTGTTGCATCCTCTCCAGATAACGTCTTATCTTGTAGGTTTTGTTAATTCAAGAGAGAAATTGGGGGATGATTCCATCATGGTCTTCTATTATACTATGAATAAAATGTGCATGTCCTCTGTCTACAAAATATGATTTACACAAGCTATCCAGTAATTCTGTGACCTCATCTTCTGCTCTTCTGTCTCTTTCTCATTCAGCTCTTGCTTTATGGGTCTTCTTGATAGTCTTCATCGCAACTGATTAGTTATTCCTAGCTCAGGGCCTTTGCCACTACCTAGAACAGTCTTCCCAAATAAATATCATTGCTTTTCTTTTGTTTCAGGTATCTTCTCTAATATCATCTAATGCAGTGGTTCTCAATCTTCCTAATGCCTCCTAATGCTGTGACCCTTTAATACGGTTCCTCATGTTGTGGTGACCCCTAACCATAAAATTATTTTCATTGCTACTTCATAACTGTAATTTTGCTACTGTTATGAATCATAATATAAATATCTGATATGCAAGATGTATTTTCATTGTTACAAAGGGGTGGTGACCCACAGGTTGAGAACCATTGATTTGATGAGAGAGGGTTTTCCTTACAGAAGAGAGAGGGTTTTCCATTCTACATATGTTAGCTCTTCCATCTTTGTCACTCTTTGCCAAACATTCACAACCTGATATAACATGTGTTAATTTTTCACTGTCTCTCTCCTTCTACTAAGAAATTCTGAGAGACTTTGATTGTGTTTGTTTAACTGATAGACACATGTTAGCCATTCAATAAATATTTGTCAAATGAATGAATATAAACAGAGAAAGAAATCAGTAATTATAAGGACTATTTAGCATGCAACTAAGATGCATGATTATATGAAAAGGTGAAACTGGGTAATAATAATAATACAGACAGCTTGATTAGAAACAAGAATGTGGCCCAAGAATCTTTATGCTAAGTTCAGTAAGTCCATTTCACAAATAATGGGCCTACTTTGACATACACTCTCAGAGAAGGGGGAAAAATATCTTCTTTCTGGTTCTTTTTCTTTTTCTTTCCTTCTGGATTTCTTTTCTTGGTGGTTTTGGGTTTAACAGGTTTGAGCCAAGTAGATATCTGTATCATGAACAATACCAGAAGCTCAGAATATAATGATAAATAAGACATGACTCCTGCCTCCAAGGAGCTGACAACCTAAACACAAGTGGTGGCAGAAGGGAAAGATTAAATGCAGCATGCCTCTTTGAAGTGTTGATTGCATACTTCTAAGGATGGCTTTGCTACCCATGATATAGCCATATTCTCTTATGTCTTCTTAGTGGTAATAAGGAAAACATGTTCATAACATTTTGTAAGAAGACCTTTTCTCACTAAAAACCACATGCGGAAAGACAAATACCACATAATCTTGCCTATCTCTGAAATCTAAAAAAGTTGGTGTCCATGGAGTACTGCTCAGCCATAAAAGAATGATGATCTAATATCTTCTGTAACAACCTGAATGGAACTGGAAACCATTTTTCTAAGTGAAACATCACAAGAATGGAGAAGCAAACACATGAACTCAATACCAAATTGGAACTAATCAATCACTGGAACTAAGTGCACATATAGAAGTAAATCTCAATGAAAATCAAGCTGGTGGAAAGGAGGAGGAGAAGATAGGTAAATTCACAGCTATTGGGTACACTGCACATTGTCTGATTGAAGGTGACACTTATAACTGCACAAAAAATAAAGTATGTAAATAAAACTTGTATGCCCCCAATATTCTCAACTTTAAAAAGTAAATTAAAAAGTTGGTGTCATGGAAATAAGTTGAGAAGTTGAAAGGTGGTTACCAGAGTCTGGGGGAGGGTATAAGGAGATGGTGTTAAAAGTTATTGGCCAAAGGATACAATAGGAATTCTTCCTTCTTAAATAGGAAGAATAAGTTTAAGATCTTTATTGTACAAAATGATGACCTTATCTGATAATATATTTCTGAAAATCACTAAAAGAATAGATTTTAAGTGTCTTCATAACAAAATATGATGTGTGCGATTTAGTGCATGTTAATTAGCTCTGTTGAGCCATTCTACAATGTTAACATCTTTCAAAGTGTCATATTTTACATGATAAATACATAGAATTTTTTTGTTTGTTTGTTTTTTTGAGATGGAGCCTCAAGCTATCCCCCTGGGTAGAGTGCTATGGTTTCACTGCTCACAGCAACCTCCAACTCTTGGGCTCAAGCGAGTCTCCTGCCTCTGCCTCCCAAGTAGCTGGGACTACAGGCGCCCGCCACAATGCCTGGCCATTTTTTGGTTGCAGCCATCATTGTTGTTTGGCGGGCCTGCCTGGGCTGGATTCGAAACTGCCACCTTAGGTGTATGTGGCTGGTGCCTTAGCCACTTGAGCCACAGGCGCCAAGCCAATACTTAGAATTTTTATTTTTCAATATAAAAGTTAATTTAAGTGAGCTGACACCTGGTCAGTCTCCATTTTCCTTTTCCCCTCCCTTAGAGTCTTTCCATGTCCCTGGGAAAAGAAATTAAAATTAATTTAAAAAATATAAAATGAATAATTTTATAGGACATTGGTGCCAAAATAGTTTTGTCATGAGCGTATTACCTGACTAAGATGTATCAGTCAGGGAAGCAGGAAGAAATATATTTTCCATTTCAATGAAGCAACCTTAATTAAGCCTTAGGACAATACAAAATAAAAAATATACTCTTTCAAAATATATAGGAATTTCTCCTCTTGGGTCATTGAAATATATATATATTTTTGAATTGTTCCCAAAGGATCTACAGTGTTTAAGTCAAAGAAGCAAATGAGAATATGGCCTAATTAGATAATTATTATCAAATCTAAAAATTTTGAAATAATCAGGTTTCAAGTACAACCAAATGCTTATGCTAAATAAGAGTATAGTTCATTCCAAATTATACCTATGCTTTAGATTTTTTTGTGCTTTTCTAGTTTGTTTTTTTATTTAAAAAAATTTTTTTTACATACATTATCTTGTTTAATTGTCGCAATGACTTATTTACATGTAAGAATTAAAGGTGGAAATTTTTTGATTAGTTGCCTAACCAATGAAAAAAACTATCCTCAGTGTAGGCTAAATAGATTAAAACCTTCATATTGTGCTCTGAAGAAGATAGAAAACCTGCCCAAAGCCAGGATTTCCTTGCAATTAGTGGGTCACTTCCACTAGCTTTGAATATCACTGATTTTGCTGGGCTTTTTACGTACTTTAATGTTATTGGTTAAAATAATGGCTAAATATGGTTAACAAATGATGCTCTAAAGGAAATGCAATAAAATTAGTCCTCCACATTGTCGTATACAGGGAGTTATAGAATTATAGTGTCGGCAAATAAATGCTTGCGTCTTAGGTATGTAAACAAGATTGGTGACAAGAGGAGGGCAACTTCAGCAACTTCACAATTTGCTATTAGACCTGGTGTTTATCATGGAAAGAGTAGCAGACAGTTCTCCAATTTTATTCTGAAACTATAGTGGCAGAATTAAGCTAATTTTCCTTAACATTAAGAAACATGTCCAAAAGAAATATGGAAAGCATTCATTTAAAAAACATCTGAAAATTTTGTTTCAGCATGATTCTACTGTGTCAATGATCTGAAATGTATACTGTCATTTTTCTTTGATCTTTTCATATCTTTGACATATTGAGTGTTTTCAGTCAGCAGTATCTTAAGCTCGGCTAAAGAAAACATTCACAAAGCTGATTTGCCACATGTACTTTTTTTTTTAAGCTGAGCTAGGAATTTATATGCCTATCAATATTTCCATGATAGAAATATTGGAATTTGTATGCTTATCAATATTTCCATTTGGTTGCTTTACCTTTTTATTGTGGTAAAAAATAATACATAATACTAAATCGACCATCTTCATCATTTTTAAGCATAGTTCAGAAGTTTTATGTATATTTACATTGTACAACGTATGTCTAGGTCTTTTTTATCTTACAAAACTGAAACTTTATACCCATCAAGCAGTAATTTCCCTTTTTTCTCTCCCGCGTCCCAGTAGCTAGGTTTTTCTACTTTCTGCCTATGATTTTGACTACTTCTGGTATTTTATGTGATTAGGGCATTGGTCCTTTTGTGGCTGGCTAACTTCAATTAGCATAATGTCTTTATGATTTGGTTCATCCATGTTATAGCAAGTATCAAGCTGTTTATCTTTTAGGGCAATATAGTATTTCATTGTATGTCGATACACAGACCCTGTTTATTTTTATTCATTCATCTATTGATAGACATTGAGGTTGTTTCTATGTCTTGTTTATTTTAAATAATCCTGTGGAATATGGGCGTGCAAATATCTCTTCCTGCTTTGAATTCTTTTGGATATATATCCAGAATCGAGAATTTTAGATCATATGGTAATTCTATTTTTAATATATTTAGCAACCTCCATACTGTTTTTCATAATACCTATACCATTTTCTATTCCCACCAGCAATGCACAAGGGTTCCAGTTTCTCTGTATCCTTGCCAACACTTATTTTCTGTTATTTTGATACTGGCCATCCTAACAAGTGTAAGGTAATATCACTGTGGTTTGGTTCACATTTGTCTTAGGATTAGTAATATTTAGCATCTTCATATATGCTTGTTGACCATCTGTTTATCTTCTTTTGCCTAATCAGCCCTTTTGCCTATATTCTCTTAAATATGGTTAACAAATGATGCTCTAAAGGAAATGCCATGAAATTAGTCCTCCACATTGACATATACAGGGAGTTATCGAGGGAGTTATAGTTTTATTTGGTCTTTTTGTTGTTGTTCTTGTTGGTGGTAATGGTGTCATTGTAACAGAATTTAACTTGATTTTTGAACCAAAGACAGGCAGAATCAGGGCACATCAGAGATGGGAAGGACCTCAGTCATACCTCTCATTTAGCCCAGTGATGAGAGCTGCTGTTAGTCTTATGTGTAAAAAAAGAAAATGCCACAAACTTAGTGACTTAAAATGTCACACTTATGTTGCTTCATAGACTCTCTCTAGGTTAGAATTCAAAGCAGAGTTTACCTGGGTCCTATGCTTATTATAGTCTTACTATGCTAAAAGAAATTTGTTGATATTCTAATATTTTTTGTTTTTTTGAGAGAATCTCACTCAGTTACCCTGGGTAGAGTGCCATGGCATCTCTCCTGCCTCAGCCTCCCAAGTAGCTTGGACTACAGGCCTGTGCCACCATACCTAGCTAATTTTTCTATTTTTTGTAGAGAGAGAGAGTCTTGTTCTTCCTCAGGGTGATCTTTAAACTCCTGAACTCCTGTCTTGGCCCCCTCAGAGTGTAAGGATTACAAGTCTGAGCCACTATGTTATACTACTATTTTATTTGATATTCTCCCAGGCCTATATGATTGTTTCAGATTTCAAGACCTTAATGTCACAGGATAGAGGCCCTTCTGTCTGAGAGGCCCATGTAACATTCCCTGCTATGGGGCCCTCTCCACATCATTGCACTTGGCTTACGATATTTTTCCATGAATAATACACTCTCATGTATAATGCACACTGACATTTTTGGCCCAAACTTTCATGAAAATGTCTATTGAGAAAATGGCCAACTGAGGCAGACACATTTCGGGAGGGCTCATGCTTCCTGGCTAAAGTGCAGACTGCACTGCCCTCCCGCAGCGGCCTGCTCTGTGAAGACTGTCACTATCTCTCTCACAGGAGGCCTTCCCTCTATATTGGGAGCCATAGCAGAGATGACCAAATGTGTGACAGGGTGGAGGAGGGAAGCTTCTGAGGTTACTTTGGCCAGCAGGTGACCAGGCATGTCTGTGGAGCCTGTGTGAGGCTCCTAGTCCCCTCTACCTGGCCAGACCTCAGGCCTTGTCCCTTACCCCGCATGGCCTCAGACTACCTTGACAGCCCTGCTACCACATCCTACCCTGATTACGCTACTCAGCAGAGGCCACTCCACTCATTCCCACCAGATCCCATATCCTCCTGGACTAGAACCCCATTTACACAGTGGGATCGGGATGGGAGAGTGTGTTGGCCATGGGAGGCCCTCTGGGCTCTCCTGCTCCCAAGCCATCCTACCCATGTGTAATGTGCATTGTTATTTTTCCTTCCAAATGTGTGCAAAGAAGTTTGCATTATACGTGACAAAATATGGTATATGACACCAAAAGAGTATGTCCTGCTGATTCTTGTCTCTTACTTTCATGTCCTCTTTTGAGAGACTCACCTGACAAGGTGTAACCTTCCAGGTTATGTATATTATAATTAACTCAAAGTCAACTCATCAAGGGCTTTAATTACCTCTTCACAGTCCTCTTCATCTTATTTATATAGTGTAACCTAATAACGTAAGTGATAATTCCATCATATTTACACATCCTGTCCACACTCAAGGGGAGGAAATTACATGGGACATGTACCCCAAACAGTAGGAAACTGTGCCTACTGCTAAGCCCATGGGCAATATGTTGCCAAGCTTTCCAGACAGTCCATGTCTCCTGATTTGCAGGCAGTCTCTTACCCCTATTTATTCCAAACATACATATGTTTGCCTGAGCCAGAAAATACTTTTGAAATGGGCTGGTTCCTTTGAATTATATAAATACAGAAGTCTCTAGTCTTGTTTACATTGATACCTAATTTGAAAATTAAAACCTCTGAAGAGCTTAGAATCTAAAAGAAATTTCAATGTTCTTATTCTCTGATTTTGGTTGAAACTCACCTTTAATTTTTACCCATATTGATATTTTTATCAAAATAAATAAATGTTGATATAAGCAGAGTTTAAGCTAATTCTAAGGCAGTTACCTGGTAGATGTTGTTCTTTCTTTTAGAAATTTTTACCTTTTGTGTAGTCCTGACTTTTTGGTTGTTTAATTTGAAATGAGGATTTTGAATAGGTAAAATTCTAATTAAAAACTCAGAGATTTAGCATTTTGAATGGATTTTAATCATTCTTTGTATCAATATTAAATTAAGTAATTTTAAAAAATTAATTCAGGTCTCTCTGACTACATCTATACTCTCACAATCCTGTACTACTCTGGGGGATGTTAACCTTGGAAAGGAAGTGAAATTAAACTCATATTTCATATGATAAAAAAAGTTTTGAAATTTAAGAATCATAAAGTATTTACAAATTAGGGGATTCATACCTAAGGCTGTATTTAAGTATAGCATTGCAGTATAATAATCCTGGGATCTGAATAAACTGTCACATTTGATAACTCCTCTATGAGTGCTCAGGCCTTGAATTTAAGGGTCTTGAGTTGAGGCACATCTTATTTCACAGTCATTTCTGTCCTGCCCCTAAGTGTGTGTTGTGGGCATGAATATCATTTAGGAGCTTGTTAGAAATGCAAATCCTCAGGCCCTACTTCGGACCCACCCATTTAATTAGTTCTAAAGTTTAGAAATATTTCCATGGGATATAGAAGCATATTAAAACTTGAGAAGCAATAGGCTACCATTTGCTGCCAATTTACTCCTTTAAAAACTATAAATAGGTAACATGTATAATGTTTGTTTTGTGGATCTGCCATATCAAGTCACTTGGTGAGCTTTAGAAAACACATATTCCAAGGCAAGGCCACTGAAGACCCTGATGCTCTATCTTGGGGCCAGGCCACAGAACTTAGGATTTTGAACATCTCCCATGTCCTTCTGTGGGCAACTAGGTTTGGGGATTATTGAATTAGATGATGTTAATGGTCTTCTCCAGTCAAAAATGATACAATTTCATGATTATATGAGCTAATAATAACTTCCATATTCCCTGCATCTGATGAGTATTTAATAACTTTTCATAAGACAATGTTGCTCTAATGATAAAGAAAACAATATAGTGCCAGTTTCTCGGGAAGAAAGAACTATAACCAAAAAAGAGAGATTTTATATTTGGAGTTCACAGGCAAAAGGAATAGTTGAGGTTTGTGGAATGGATTCTTTTCATTCATTCAACTATTAAGGATAGATGTTATAGAACATAAAGATGAAGAGATAATCTAGGGGGCTCTGTTTCCTGCAGGCCCCCTAAATAAGCACTGTCTATAGAACGGCAGACCAGTACTGAGGCCTGTTAGGGGCTGGGCCACAGAGCAGGAAGTGAATGGCTGGCAGGTGAGTGAATGAAGCTTCGTCTGTATTTACAACTGCTTCCCTTGTTCACACCACCTGAGCTCTGCCTCCTGTCACATCTGCAGTGGCATTAGACTTTCATAGGAGTGTAATCTTCTACTGTAAAGTACGTGCAAGGGAACTAGGTTGTGTGCTCTTTAAGGGAATCTAATAACAGGCACCTGCCCCAAGTCAGTGGAAAAATTACCTCCACGAAACTAATCCCTGCTGCCAGAAACTTTGGGGACCACTGCTATAGGAGCCCGAAACTTCATGTGTCTCCTGTAGTCATCCTCAAACTTAGGAGGACAACTGATCAGAAATCTGCCCCTCAGGGGTTGTTGGGGTTGTTTTTCAGTCTTTGCGTGAGTCTCTAATTCTTATTCTGTATATCAAAATTTATAGAGAACTTAATATGTTTTTCTAGTAGATCTTTTAGAGCTTACATGTTTTCTTAATGTACTTTTACCATAGCATTATTTAAGCAGAAATCTCATTGCAATAGCTCCACCCAAACTAAGCTTATGGTGCTCAACACTTTCCACCTTTCATAAATTTTTTACATTTAAATGTTAGGGATAATACTACGTACCTTTCCAGGGTGGTTCAAGCATGACATCAGATAATCTTGTAAACGTGAGAATGAAAGATTCAATAAATAATAAAACTGATAATTTTCAAATATTCCACATAATTACTATTTATTGATTAAATGACAGTACATATATTCTTGCATTGTTCTCATATTCAGCAAAATATATGATCTAGATTAAGAAATATAGAGTTTAGTCATCATGAGATTTAATAAACTGCTTCATTTAAATGAAGTATTCAATTTCTTACCTATATTTGCTTATTATAAAATATGTAGAAAAGTTGGATAGAATGTAAAGTAGCTATGATAATCATTTTTAAGTAGTTAGAGGGTGCTAAGTAATTTGCTATTTCCTTTGTTTGGTTTATTTTCCATTTAACCTTCAGCATTCTATTATGAGACAGGTACAGTTATTTGTTAGTGACAGTTTAGAGAGAAGGAAATATTGTCACCAGATGGCCAAGGGGAGTACTTTGAAGGTGATCATATTGATATTAAGCAATGGGGTTTGTAGCACTTTTTTGAAGATAAGTTCATGAACTTAATTGTCTGACCTCAGTATATAGAAATATCACCTATGGAAAGGCACACAGCAAATTTAAATTTGATATCAGACAAAGTGACTCACTGCATATTGTCAATAACAAAGTGGCAAAAGCAGAAAGGGCTGCCAAGTGAGGAAGTTCACCAGTCAGAAGAGCAGCCCATTAGTGTCCCAGCTGAGTTGCCCAGCTACTCTCATACCCTGCGATCTGAGAGACCAACTCAGATGACCCTTTATCACCTACAATGGACTCTAGGGTTAAGGCAACAAAAGATTTTCTAGTGGCTGCGTGCTCAGCGCTAGACTGGCATGACAACTCCCTGAATTCCTATGGCTATGAGAAAAATCACGCCATTGCTTAACTCCCCAACTGTAGGAGCTATCAGACAAATCATCAGACCCTTCCTAAACTGGACTTATGATCCAGGCCACCCCAACTCTGACTGGACAGAGGACCAGCCCTACAAGCATTCTTTCCTTATAAACAACCATTGACCTCAGTTTTAGCAAACTTATAGAGACTGTGTCCAAACATGCCCTACCATTCACCTTTTGATGTAAAGAGCCAAGTTCCACCTCATTTTAATGTGAAAACCTTTCCCTAAAGTAAACATGTCATGTGTGTTATACACATGTTTAACCCATTGCGTATGTGCTTAAGTCCCCTCAAAAATATGGCCCTTCATGTCAGGTCATTCAAGAAGATCCTATGTTCTTTGCAATTTACATAAATTTGATATAGTGGGACAGACACAAAAAAGGAGATTTAGTGAGAGCTTTTATACTGGGAAGAATAATCATCATAATAGGCCAAAGTTTAAAATATCCTTTGTTTTGTCTAACCAGGTAGATTTTGAAGAGACTTCATCATATGCTTACTTGTAGGCAGTCCCTGAGTTATGAACTATATAGGTTCTGTATGTTTCCTCCTAAGTTGAACTTGAATGCAAGTTAGAACAAGTACGTTCATCTATTACTTATAATAGCCTCTGTTTGTAGAGTGTGAGTTGTATGTTACTCTGATGTTTGTAATTCACGGACTGCCTGTATTAAGAAATCAGAATAAGTTATGTTGGACCAGACCCCTGCCTCTCCTAGACTGACTCCATTGAATTCAGTATTAATTGACCCCT
>NW_003852653.1:837056-839484 GCF_000181295.1 Otolemur garnettii | reverse complement strand
AAAAAGAACATTGAAGCAAAAGGTGAACAAAAGTTTTAACTGTGTCAATGAATTCTGAATTTCCTGGTAACTTAAGGATTAAACCTTGGTCCAGAAGTTACAGAGATATTTCTCCCAGATCATCACATTTTTAGACATTTTTCCTTTCAAGGCAGTATGTATTTATGTCAGAATAGATCAAAGACAAAATGAAACACTTAAGTGCAAGATAGCTGTTTGGACAATGTAATACATGTATTTAAAGTACATTTATTACTTCATGATTCTGAATGAGTGGTGTGATATCTGAATACCTCAGAATTAGACTTCTGAGATAGTAAGACAGAGGGAATGGAGTGAAATCTCAGCCCATGCAGACTTTCAATTTATAGATCATATGACAACAGGTAAAAAAAATGTATGAAAATTTTAGTGTTCACATTTTTAAATAGCTTTAGTAAGTTATTTTAGAGATTGAGAGGAACAGTGATAGAAATATACGTAAATGGACATGTATATACAATTCTGCATCTATTGGTTGCATGGTTTTTTTAAAGCAGAACCTCTCTGCCCTTATTATATGTGCAAGAAAAGATATATACATTAAATTCTATAGATTTCTTGTGCTATTAAACTATTATATATCAAAAAAGAAAAGAAACTGTGAAGGTAGTTCAGATTTTCTCATTGAACTTGTTCTACCTAATGCTACTATAAAATAGAGCTACTTTATGATAGTTTTATAAGGAAATATTTTCACAGTTTTTTTTATTAAGTACATAGATCATGAATACATTTATGCGGTTGTGGGATTCAATGTGTTGATTATTTGTACAAATTGGAGTACTTACATCCTACTAATTAACATAGCCTTCACCTCATTTACCCAATTACAGCATTAAGACATTTGTTTCTACACTTGACAGATCCAATTTGTTCTTGCAATGTGCTCCATAGGTGTGGTCCCCCTACTAACCCTCCCTCTATCGGCCCACCCCCCTCCCTTCCCTTCCTTCCCTCGTCCTAGGCTATAGTTGTGATTCAGCTTTCATATGAAAGTGTGAGTGATTATAAATTGGTTTCATAGTTGTACTGAGTACATTGGATTTTTTTTCCATTCCTGAGATACTTTACTAAGAAGAATATTTTCCAGCTCCATCCTTGTACACATAAAAGAAGGAAAGTCTCCATTTTTTATGCTGCATAGTATTCCATGGTATACATATACCATAATTTATTAATCCATTCATAGGTCAATGGGCACTTGGGCTTTTTCCATGACTTGGCAATTATGAATTGAGCTGCAATGAACAATCTGGTGCAAATATCTTTGTTGCCAAGCGATTTTTGGTCTTTTGGATATTCACCTAGAAGAGGAATTGCGGGATCAAATGGTAGGCCTACATTTAGACCCCTGAGTGTTTCCAAACTTCCCTCCAAAAGGAATGTCATAGCTTGCATTCCCACCAGCAGTGCAGAAGTGTTCCCTTTTCTCCACACCCATGCCAACATCTATAGTTTTGGGATTTTGTGATGTGGGCTACTCTTACTGGAATTAGATGGTATCTCAAAAATGGTTTTGGTTTGCATTTCTCTGATGATTAAAGATGATGAGCAGCTTTATGTGTGACTTCAGTTTAAACCTTGACATACGTATTAATATTTTCTAGTGAATAATTTCAAAGTTAATTTTGATCATTTATAATTTCCTAAAGTGTCTATTCATTGAAATTTCAAACAGCATAGAACAATATATGAACTTTTCTGATTTTTAAAACTTTTTAATGTATTTTTTAGAATGTATTTTCACAGCAAATCTTTAAATTTAGTCACTATAACTTACATTTTTTCCTCCATATTTCTTAATTAATGTGTATTTACCTATACATTGTTCCTCCTGTCTGAAAACATTATGTTGAAGCCAGTATGGAAATGCTACTAGCTATATGATTGCAACTGTCTGGCATTCTAGAAAAGCAAAACTGTAGAGAGAGTAAAAATATCAGTGGTTGCCAGGAATGAGGGTGGACCACAAAGGATTTTGGGGACAGTGAAACTACTCTGTATGAAATGGTGATGGTGGATATAGGCCATAAGACATTTTTCTAAGCCCATAGGATGTACAATGCCAAAGGGGAACCCTAATGTAAGCCATGGACTTTGAGTGATAAAGATGTGTCAATGCAGCTTCATGTCCCAATGTGCTGTGAGATGTGTGCAAAGGACCAGAATATGTCTGCGTGTGGGGGCAAAGGGATATGGGCGATCTTTGCATCTTCCTCTCAATTTTTGCTGTGAACCTAAAACCACTCCCCCAAAAAGAAGTTTTTAAAAAATTGTGTTGAAACTATAATTAATTTGATATTTTAATAAGGGTACGTAAGTCATGACTTCATTTTTAGAGGCAAACATATAACAGTATGTACCCTTAAGATTTCATATTTTAATT
>NW_003852653.1:834369-835949 GCF_000181295.1 Otolemur garnettii | reverse complement strand
CTAATGATTCTGAGGAGTGGAAATCACTGGCCTTCAATTTTCAATCATTCCTCAAAACACGGGTCAGGTTTCTTCTATCAGCCTCTCTTTGATAAACTTTCCTATCAGTTTTATGCTTCACTTTTCTCTCATTTTCCTGAGACTCTGCAACACCTTTGCATCAAACTCAGAACTCAAAAGACATGATTTTACTTTATAAATTCACTACCTATTTCAATGCTTTAGCCTTTTGTTCCTAGTAAAGCACTCTGTAAACTCAAGGACCTGATACTTTTGCTGTAAAAGCTGTGTTTAAACACACAGATTGGTTTCAGCTTCTAAGAAACAAACTTCTCAATCAGCTAACGGCAAACAATATTTGAAGACCAGTTTAGGGAGTGCTTTCTCATTCTCGTTTTCATTTCCTAGTAAACGTGTACATTACATGCTTTCATCATCTAATCAGTAAAGACAAAAAGAAGTAATTTTTAACAAGAGTAGTAAGTGCAGAGCCAAGATCAAATGTTGTTCGTGTCCCAGTATGTACATTATCTTTACAAAGACAATAACCAGGTACACTTTGTTTTCTCAGTGACCTGATAACTTTCACATACATTGACTCACATAAAATTGGCACAACAAACCATAATTAAAATTAACATGATAATCAACTTTGGCCAAATAATTTGAATGAATCAATCTGAACATTGTCTCATATAAATAATTATGCCAGAACTCCAAAGACTAGACTAGGTTGGGAGACAACATGATTCCTAAAACATTAATGTGGATTTCAGATGAAATACAGAGTATTCCAACGTTCTAAGTCATTTAATAGCAATAACATACATTTGTGTATGAATTAATATGTGCCAGAATTCAAATGAGTGCTTTACTAGTTTAAGTCACTTTTATGCTCACAACAACCCTAATTCTTAATTCTGCAATTTCTTTTTCAGAGGAGGAAGTACAGGAGCAGACTTGGTAAGTAACTTTTCCCAGACCATTCGTTCCTTAAATGAAAAGTCTAGGATGGGAACCCAGCCAGTCTCCAGAGTTTAGCCTCGCCTCTAGACCCATAATTTTGCAAAGTTTTATTAGAACACATCTATACCTATATGATTAAATATTGTCTATAATTCCTTTCCTCACTATGACGATTGAGTTAAGCCCATTATATTGGGCGAAGTGTAAAATATTTACTATCTGGCCCTGTACAGAAAATGTTTGCTGATGGCTGCTTTAAATTAATGTGACCTAATTTCTGTCCAATTAGTTAAGCAAAATCTCTAAAGTCTGTGTTTATATGTCAACTATTAGGTGTAAATACCTAATTTTTCCAAATATTATATCAAAAAGCATACATTTGTATAGTGCTTTTACTTTTTCATTAATATTCACAGCATTTATCTCATTTAAGTTCCACAATCACTGTCTAGAACAGTTCTCAACCTTCCTAATGCCATGACCCTTTAATACAGTTCCTTATGTTGTGGTGACCCCCAACCATAAAATTATTTTCGTTACTACTTCATGACTGTAATTTTGCTACTGTTATGAATCGTAATGGAAATATCTGATATGCAGGATGTATTTTCATT
>NW_003852653.1:833475-834349 GCF_000181295.1 Otolemur garnettii | reverse complement strand
GACCCAGAGGTTCAGAACCGCTGGTCTAGAGTAGGAAGGTCAATGATTATTCTCCCCCTTACACAGATAAGAAAAGTCAAGACAAATAAATGTTAATCTCATAGGTCTTACTATGCAGACCTTCAAATTTTGGGTCTAAGCCACCATGACATCATAATACTAATGCTATTTCAGTTTATTATTTAACTTTAAAATGGTTTTAGAGAACAATTTTATTTAATAAATATTTATTTAGAGCTTGCCATGCTCCTGATCCTTTTCTAGGCCTTTCATAAGTGTTAATTCATATTATTAGTATAACAAATATCTTAAGTTTACGGTAATTAATGCCATTTATCATGGATAATAGGATAAATCATAACATGGAGTCACAGATAGTATAAGGAATTAATCCAAGGTCATTCAGCTACTGAGTGCTGGAGGTCAGATTTAAACTGAGGACTCTAAAAGTTCTTGCTTTGAAGGACTTCACTACCTTGACTCCTGTGGAGCTCAGGTATTGGTCGCTGTGATATAAAAGGGAGGGCCAGTTGGAATTTGAAAACTTTTCACAAAAGCTTTCAGAAAGCATTTGTTAATTATTCTCATTCTGATGACTCCCAAATAAACATGAAAGAAAAGAATAATAAGAATTTTTAAAAAATTCAAACTGAAGACACCAGTATAAATATTAAGTTGGCTATAAGAAATGTACTGGTATAAAATTGATTTCACTTGATTTTTTAAAGACATTTTGTAGTTGTTTAATATTTTACAAATAAACTTAAGCCTAATACATGTGCTAATTCTGCCTGGTTGTTTTACTCTTTAATTATGTAACATTGACCATATTAAAAAGTTAAATGAAAAAATTTAAATCCATTTTTAAAAGGTA
>NW_003852653.1:817051-831006 GCF_000181295.1 Otolemur garnettii | reverse complement strand
ATGATGGATTCACCTGCTGGTAGGCTGGTTGTCACCAGTCTTATTTGTCATATTTCTCAGGCTGAGATTGAAGTTGAATGTCATTATTTCAACTTAAGCTTAAAAATGTGCATAAGCACTTTTTGACTTATTTTTAGTAAATAACTTCTTATGAGTCTATTGTTTTGCAAAGTTATAATGGAAAGACATGGAGTAGAGAGAGAGTATTAAGTCACTTTTAAGAAGGAATAGTTAATGAAAAGATTTATAGTCAAGCCTATATTTAACATCTAAAGATATAACCCTATGGATCCTTAATATGGGTATGATTATTTAGAGGTATAGGTATGCTAAATCACTGATTAGCAACTATGCTATGATTATTTAGAGGTCAGGTAAGCTAAATCATTGATTAGTAGCTACACTAAGCAGAATTCATAGATGACCACAGGACACCTTTCCATCTGGTGTTATTCCCATGATCATAAGTTATGAGGCAAAAGGTATATTGCAGTTGAAGTTAAAATTACTACTCTATTCATTGACCTTGAGATAGTGAACTTATCAGGGTAAACTTAACCAACTATTTGAATCCCTTAAAGCAAGAACTTATCACTGTTGGTTATATCAGTGTAAGTTGGATAGTCTCAAAGTATGAGGAGATACAACCTGAGGGATCCTGTTACTGACATTGAAGGAGTACACTGTGATACTGTATGAAGACCTATGAGGACCGTGGCATGAACATTTGAGCAGCTTTTAGGAAATTACGATGACTTTTGGCTGATAGCTCAAAAGAAAGCAATAACTTTATTCCTACAACTAAATGAAAAGATTTCTGTCAATAATGGGAATGAGGTTAAAAGCAGAGTCTTTCTCAGACTGTCAGATAAGCATGCAGGTAACCAGCACATTGTGAGGTCCCATGTAGAGAATCCAAATGCTGAAATTTGCTGTCTGTATACTGTCTATGGATTTGGGATTCTAGTATAACTCAGGTGGTTTTTCTGAACTTGAAGCACTATATATGAAAAGCTTTTATAGGAGTCTGGAATTCCTTTAGAATCATATAGATCCTTCAAGCATATAGATTGCAAGACCAGCTCACACAAAAATTTCTCATGAGAACACACCTGACTTTGGATTTCTACCTTAGAAACTCAAGTAATGCAGAGGGTCCTTAATTTAAGAAATCAAATAGTCTAGGATTGGCCAGTCATTGCAATGAATATATCTTTGTGTGGGGCTCTGCATCAGAGATATTTGCCTGAATATTTGAATAAGAATTGTATGCTTTACTGGTTTTGTCAGTAAAATTGAACCATATCTCTATACAAAATCAGAAAATGGAAGATATCTCTTCCTTCCTTGAAATTAGGGGACAGAAACAAAACCTAGAATTTGATCTGAGGCCAATGATTTGATTTGAAAAGGAAGGCCTGAAGTTTCGTAAACCATTTTGATGGTAATAGAAGCAGAAGCATTATTCTAGGGTATCAAGTAAAGATTACACAGAAATATTTTCAGGAAGGTGGTAGTGACAGTAGGAACTGGCTGACCTGTGGTTCTACTAAAGCTGAGCATGAATGAGTTGGGAAGGTAGAGAAACTTAGCACATATTTACTTTATCTCAAATCCCGGAATGTGCCTTGTACATTGTGCAGACACAGGCCTAAAACTGTTATCCTTATCTGTGCTGGCAAAGCTAGCCATTGACTGGCATGTGGAACTTGGATTTTAGGAGTATTGTCATCATTTTCTATCTGATAAAAGTGGCTCACTGAAACCAGACTGTTCATGCACACATTGAGGTTTGTGCTGAATATGTACCTTTCATCTGGGAGTCTGGAATTTGGCTATGCACTGGGTAGAGGGTACCTACTGTGCTCCCAATAAAACCCCAAGCATTGAATCCCTAATGAGCTTCACTGTGCAGAAACATACACATGTTGCTGTGCTTTTGTTGCTGGGGAGCTATGTATGCTGTGTAATCTCTCATAGGAGAGAGAGAATGTAAGGATAATTGTATGTGCCTTCTCCCAGTCTTGACCTGTGTCTTTTCCCATATGATCTGGCCATGTATCGTTAATAAATCACTGTAATGAATCTTTCCATGAGTAAAATTATGTGCTGAGTCCTGTAACTCCTTCCAGTTAATCTTCTATATTCAGTGTCTTGACGCATACATCGTTTACTCTCCCAGCAACTATTGAATATAGGTATTCCATTCATTTTTAGAAATAGGAAACCATACTCTATGTTGCTAAAGATTGTCCAGGTAATGGGGCTGTGTAACAGCAGGAGCAGGAGGCAAATTTCTGTGTTTCTAACA
Organism: Otolemur garnettii; assembly: GCF_000181295.1. Lineage (NCBI taxonomy): Eukaryota > Metazoa > Chordata > Mammalia > Primates > Galagidae > Otolemur > Otolemur garnettii. The sequence continues at coordinate 828,695 of NW_003852653.1, read as the reverse complement.
TGGGGTTTTAAATATTGTTGAATTTTAGAATATGCTAGAATTGAAATTTAAAGTATTATCTTAACCTACCCTCCTCCCACCATATACCATAATTTTCTATGTATCATATCATATGCTGGTTTTAGCCCAAATTTTGAAGGGAAAACTAAAGATGGACATTAGTGCATGAGTAATAACTCAGGAGCAGGGGAGCCCAGTGGGCTGCCTAGTGCTGCCTGCATGGGATGCCAGTCCCGGAGGATTTGGCATTTGGTAGGAGTAGGCTGTGGTGGGGGGCTCTGCCAAGTGCCTCAGTCTAGGGATGGGGTGGTGGCAGGGATGACCAGGCAGGCTATATTCCTGCATAGTGAGGATCAAGGTCTGAGGCACCAGACCAGGTACATGTAGGAGACCGGAAGCCCTGTGCAGGCCCCAAGGTCCTGCCTAGTGGACTCAAAAGTTCCTACCATGCATGCTGTCATCAGTCTGCTGTTCCCACTGTGGTAGGGAAGAGAGGGCTCCTAGGAGAGAGGGAAAGGAGAGCCTTCACAGAGTAGGTGGCTGCGGGAGGGCCATGAGATCTGCACATTCCCTAGGGGAGAGTTAGTCCTCCCCAGATGTGTTTCTTTTGGCCAAGAATTGGCCACTTTCTAGAGGGGCATTTTCCTGAAAGTTTGGGCCAGAAACATGGGTGCTCATTATGCACAGGAGCACATTTTTCATGGCAAAATATGGTAAACTGCCTTCCTATGACGAATTCTTATTACTCAGCCACTGATCCATTCCACCATATTTTCCTTCAATAAATATTCATGGCCTTTTAAGTTCTGGCCACAGTCTGAGCTGTACAAGTTACAGCTGACTACCAGTCTGTGTAGTTCAGTCCATATTTGAAAAGATAGGATTTTAAGAAAAACCTTTTGACCATAATCCACAATCGACTTTCCTTACATGTTCTCTCTCCTCTGTCCTCATCCTCTCATTTGTGGCCACGGTTACTTTTTCTCCTCCATGGTTCCAAGATTACAAATCTTAGCTGTTTCTTTCAGTATCAAATGTAATATGCAAGTTTAACTAAATCCTAGTATATAGTAGTGAAGATAGATATTTGATATTATTACTTCTAAACTCAGACTTTTCCAGCCTTTTTCTATAATCTCAATATTGAGGCTAGATCAATATTGTTTGATCAGATGGACTCTGTCTATAGAGTATAGTCACTGTTAAGTACTTAAAGTACTCATTGTTCTAAAAATTACTCAAGGCCATTTCTCTCTGGGAAAACACCATTGTTAAGTCTTAATATTTTGTGTCTTCAGAATAGAAGCTTCCTACACCTGTTTGACCATGCCACATTTGGTGAAATATCTGTTCAAGTACTTAGCCCATTTTTTCCATCAGGTTATTAGGATGTTTTGTTGTTGTTGTTTACTACTCAGTTGGAGGAGTTCCTTATAGATTTGGGAGATGACCTCCTTATTACATACAGATGCTCCTCAGTTTATGAGAGTTCACATCCAGATAAAGCCATCATAAGTTGAAAATATCATAAGTTAAAAATGCAAATAATCTATAAAACATCATGTCTTAGTCTAACCTAAACATACTCAGAACCCTAACATTTGCTTACAGTTGGGCAAAAATATGTGGCACAAAGAATAGATTGAAATTTTGAATATCTCATGCAATTTTTTAAATACTATACTAAAAAAATGGAGTGATAATTTGAGAAATAGTACTTGAAGACAATTTCTACTAAACAGGTTTAGCTTTAGTACCATTAAAGTAAAAAAAAAAAAATTGTAATTCAAAGCATTGTAATTTGGGGACCTTTCTTCTATGGTTTGTGAGTATTTTCTTCCACTCTATAGATTGTCTTTTCATTCCATAGGTTTATTGTTTCCCTTGCTGTGCAGAAAGTTTTAGTTTGACATAGTTTCATTTGTTTATTTTTGTTATTGTTGCTTGTGCCAAATCCAATGTCATAAATGTTCCCCCCATATTTTCTTTCTTTTTTCCATTTTAATAAAATTTTGGACTTTGACTCTCAACTTGGGAACCTGTATTTCTGATTTTTTTAATTGACAAAAGTTATATATATTTATGGCTGGGGGAGAATTAGGAAGATATGAGTCAAAGGATACAAAATTTCAGTTTGACAAGAGGAATAAAATTAAGAGATCTATTTTTCAACAGGGTATCTCCAGTTAATAATAATGTATTGTATACTTGAAAATTGCTAAGAGAGTAGAATTTAAGTATTCTCAGCACAAAAATTAGATGAAAATGTATTTGTTAATTAACTTAAGTCATTGTATAATGTATACAAATATCAAAGTATCATGTTTTATTTCTCAATATTATCTCCTAACAATTTTAGAGTCTCCAGAATTACATTGAAGTTTTAATATCTTTTCAGTTGATTTTTATGTACTATGCAAAATAAAGGTCCAATTTTGTTCTTTTATAGATAGATATCCAATTTTGTATTGTCGATATCCAATTTTCCTGCCACCCTTTGTTTAAGAGACTATCTTTTCCCCATTGTGTCTTCTTGGCTCCCTTGTCAAAGATAAGTTGGCCACATGTGCATGGATTTATTCCTAGGCTTATGTTCAACATCACAATCATCAGGGAAATTCAAATGAAAACCTCAATGAGATATTACCTCAATTGTCAGGATGACTGTTAGAAAACAAAAGCAAGAAACAATTCTTGATGAGGAGGTAGAGAAATTTGCACCTTTGCACACTTCTGATGGGGGATGCAAAAAAGCACAGCTGCTATGGCAACAATATGGAGGTTCCTCAACAAATTAAAAATAAAGAATTGCTTATCCAATTTCTGGATATTTATTGAAAAGAACTGAAATCAGAGTTTTGAAGAGATATTAGCACACCTGTGTTCATTGCAGCACTAATCACAATAGACAAGATATAAAGCAAATGTTTGCAGGTCTGTCTACCTGTAGATGAATAGATGAAGAAAATGTATACACACTAAATATATATACACACACACACTAAAATACTATTCTCCTAAAAGTTTAAAGTTAAAATACTATTCAGCCTTTATAAAGAAGGAGGACATTTCAGTTTGAGACATGGTTGAAACTTGAGCGTGCCATGCTAAGTGACATAAGCTAGTCACAGAAAGACCAATTCTGTATGATTTCATTTTTGTAAATTACTCAAAATAGTCAAATTCATAGAATCAAAGAGCAGAACTAGAATTATTAGGAGCTGAGGGGAGAGGGAATTGAGGAGTAATTAATGGGTATAAAGTTTAAATCCTGCAAGATGAGTAACCTCTTGAGATCTGCTGTACGATTTTCTCCCTAGAGTCATAAATAATGTATTATGAAGTTAAATATTTCTTAAGAAGGTAGATCTCATATTAAGTGTTCCTACCACACTAAAATAAAATAAAACAAGATAAATAGAAGGCTCTTGGACCTACTTTTTAATCTTCCCAGGCCTTGCATCATTATGCCATCTTCTGTGACCTGATCTCTGGACTTTGACCTTCTAATAATAAAAATTAACAGATACACCTTAATATCTAAAAGATATCTCTTCATTAAATTCCGTTATAAAAAGGTAACAACAAAATTAATTCAACTCAGCACTTTTTTTAATCTCAGATTGGATAGTATTTGCTCTTTTAAAGAATTATGTTGGATGGAACATATGGTCCAAAAAAGATAATGCTATTTGTGTGCTTAGAATTGAAGTAGTTCAGGACTAGACAGGGGGTTTCTAAATTTGATCATTGGAGTTAACTTGAGGAAAGTTTTATATTCCTTTGCCAGTATAAAAGACTAACAATTCAGTATTTAACTTTACTTTAAGGCTTATTTTTCTGTTATAATTTTTGCAAAAATAGCCCACAGGCATATTTAATTCATCCCTATTTGCAGTAATATCATTGACAGCTTGATACAACCTCACTTTCATGAAATATAAATAATTTGTACTTTTGCGATGTTCTTAATTTATGTTTCCCCACCTTAATGCTTTCCCACAAACCATTTCCTTTGTGTTTATGCCATTTTACATCTCTCTCTCTCCCTTTCTCCATGCCCTCTCTCACATACACGCACACACACAGCATTATAATTGCTATGATTATATTACAGTGCACACAATCAGACATTATATTATTCATCTCAGTCTGGCTTGAAAAATATTAAAGACTATTAGATTTAAACAATAGAAATTTACTTCTCACAATTCTAGAGGCTGAAAGTCCCAAACTGGGTTGCTAGTATGGTGCAGTTCTGGTGAGGGCTCACTTTCTGACTTGCAAAGGGTATTCTCACATAGAGGTGGGAGACATCTCCTTCTTTCTTCTTCTTATAAAGCCAACAATTCCAGAGGATGAAGATTTACCTCCTCAAATCGTCTATCTCCAAATACAGTCATATTTGGGTTTAGGGCCTTCATATTAACTTTGGGAGACATAATTCAGTCCATATCAGGTTTGAATAGATCACGAGGGATAAGTTTTCTTATATCTATGTGTTAACCCTATAGAGTTATAACAGTCTCGGTTACCTCTAAGTTATCATAACTAGCTCTGTAATTGAAGTACACAATAGCTGTGCTCAGCTTTTGACAATTGCAGTTGTCTGGAGTAAGGGCAAATTCCTGAGAAACCCAACCAAACTTGAGTCCCACATTAAGAAACACAGAGGTTGACTACATTTCTAAACATAGACCACGCCTTGGTAAATGTTTTCAATATATTTCCTCCCCTTGTTTAAAAGTTAGAGCTTATAAGGCTTAATATTAAATCTCCAATTTCACATAGTGGCCTTGAATTAATTTTTCAAAATTCTTGAAATGTGTGTATGAATAAATTATTAACTAAAATTAGAAATGATTTTATATTTGACCTTGGTGCAAAAAGAAAAAATTAATCATGCCTAATAAAGAGTGTGATACCTGAGTTTGTGGACAGAGGGAATAATTTTAAGGTGGAATTTTAAATTCACATTTTCTTCTTTGCAAATTGTGACTTCAATTGAGTTGTTTAAGTATAATTGTTGATCAAATTGGCTTTGGAAAAGTGAGTTTTACTTTCTGTTACATTTTTTATTCCCTTATGCAGTTAGATAGCTAAAATAAATATATTAATATGAGAGATGGGGATACTTCTGATACTTCCTGGGACTTGGTTTTCATGAGGTTTATCGTATATGATCTAATATAAATTTCTTAAAGCAAATTCACCTGAAGTTGATATAAAACAATTTTATAAGGATTACTTACTATATTTGAGCAATTATAGTGAATAAATATAATGTATACAGTATAATCTTTAGAGAACTAGCAAAACAATACTATTACATAAAAATAATAATATCACAACACATAATCAACCAAGTGTAACATGGATTATAATTTGGAACAGGCTTCATAAAAGAATAGTAACTTTATATTAGTATTAAAATACAGGGAAAATTCCTATAGAAGAGTAAAAGGGGGTATAGGAGAAATAGAAATTTAACACAAGTAAGATCAAACAGATAAAAGCTGAGGTTGAGCAGAGGGTCACACTGGGATATAGTGAGAATGGATAAAATAAATAGGACCCATTGTGAAAAGTTGTGTTATGTTTTTCCCTCTTAATAAGGATTCTGCCTGGCTATTATATAAAACTTTTCTAGGTCACACAGGTTGATCTTTATTTAAATTCCTGTATCATAGACACATTTTGGCAGTTCTGTTCAGCTTATCACAAAACTTTTCTCCGAAAATTTCTTTCTCCTCCCTTAGGGTTGCCAGCTCGCTCAATTCACAAACTAGGTTCCTACCATTTCTTCAACTCTGTCCAGATGCTTGAACCAGGATTGGAAACAACATTCAGATTTGCTATGAGCATTATACATTAGTGTTCAGAGATAACGAATTAGCTTTTCTCTATTGGCAAAACTAAAAGACATTTAAAATATGGAAGTTTAGGGTAGTTATCCTATGTGAACAGAGAACTCTAGAAAACTGTTTTGGTAAAGGAGACTTCTGAAGTAGATATGAAGAGACACAAGAAAAAGTCTAAAAGAATCACTAGCTTTTGAATGCTTTCCATTTCCTATTTTTCTCTTTCCTTCTTTTATTCCCGTTTTCTAATCCTCCTTCCTTTTACTTCAGCAGCTGATTTAGATAGCTTCTCAAACATGTATCTAGAAGTAAATCATGGGTGAGATCAATAATGTTGTAATATATTTAATTTTAGTAGTAATATATTTTCTTTGCCTAACCTAATATCGCCACATATCAAATGTTATGGATTAGGAATCATAATGTACTAAATCAGTCAAATACCACAAATTTAAAGTGAACTAAGAAAATGTAACTAATCTAAAAAACACATGGAAAATCAATGTGGAAGTATTATTCCATATTTAACTCTAGGTTGGTATGACCTGGGAAATCAGCTTACTACTGAAACAAAGCTATTCTAAGATAGTGATTTTTACATTTTCAGAATTTAAAATATGTATCTATTTTTTACGTTTAGGTTTCAATATTCTCTAAGTAATTAATTTTGTAAAATAAATTCTATTATACCAAAAATACACATGGTAAAATATAGTTTACTGCATGTTTTAATTTGCCTTTAAATAAATCTGTCTTAATTGCCCAGAAAGGATTCATTCATACATTGTTTAAGACTTTGAAATCTGTATATGACCCCAGTTCCAAATTAATGTCTATGTAGTGGATATTATTCTTCTACAAAGGATGAGGTCAGAGCTGTCCTTGACCTAGTTTTGTTGAAGTTTTAGAACAAATTATTTTTTCCATATGGATTGAAGTTGCCTTTTAATGAAATAAAATACTTATAAAACACACTGAATTTTCAAAGATTATTCTCCTTAAATAGATCTTTCTGTTTATGATTTTTTTGGTGAAATATATTCCTAAACAATATCAGTGCATTATGTCTAGTGGAACTATAACCTTTCATTTCACACTGAGTGTGTTTCCTCACTCTTACAGTGAGCTTTTACTGTACTCACTGCATTGTGTTCTACATTTCTTTCATGATATTTCAAAGGGAAAATTGACAGCAAGATGAAAATGGATGTATGTTGCATATTTTTTAAAAATCTTATCATTATGATTATAGCATCAATCTACTTCATATAAAAATTGACCATCCAGATATTATTGATAATTAGGTTTCTTTATGGGCAGTTACTATATAACTGGGGCAGAAGCACAGATAAAATTGCACAATTTGATTTCAATTGTAGAGAATACTCATGCACTAGAGTTAATAATGTAGTTTCCATTTAAATGTTCCATTGATGTTACAGAATATTTTATGTACTTCTAAGTTAAATATTTTCACATTGTATATTGGGCTGTGGCACCCTTAGTATCTGACAAAGGTGGAGTAAAATTGACTGAATTTATTTATACTCCTGCCTTAAATCTCTAATGACCCAGACCCCCCCAAAAAAAAAAAAAGTAGCCCAATAATTGTCCAAAATTCTTACCTGACTAGAGTTCCTGAGCCACTGTGCATGAAGGGGGGAGCCAAACCCGGAGTTGTTTTCATTCAGCACCGAAAACATGCAACAGTAATGACTGCTACTTAGCAAGATATAGCCACATGTCAACATAAACACTGCTGTGAAACACTGAGGGACAACCTCACCAAGTTGTTTGTACAGTGCTGCCAACATAAGTGCACAGTGGCAAGTTCATGAACTTAATTGTCAAACCTTGTATAAAGACCATTCTGATTTTCAATCCAGAGAAAGAATTCCAAAATTGCTTTGAAAAGTGAACTAGGCACTGGCATCAGTCTATAGCTTCCAAGAGGCGTACTTTTAAAGTAGTGATATTTAGCTGTGTGGTACAGAGCACCTTTTCTAGGATGTTTGTGAACTTAATTGCCAGACTTTGCAGATGTTAGAATTAGTAAGCAAGAACATTGAAAATTTTATTATTACAATACTCAATATGCTCCACAAGGTAGATAAAATATGAATATCTTAAAAGAAAAAGGAAGAAAACACCCAAATTGAACATCTAGAAAATCTTGAAATAAGAAAATAATTAATGAAAAAATTAGAAGACCCAGATTGCAATTTTACCCATGAAAAAAAAGTCTGAGATGAAAAATGCCCTGCAAGTAATTTGCTGGATAATATGCACCACAGAAACTTGAAGTGATAGTAATAGAAACTAACCAAAATAAAACTCATATAGGTTAAAAATTTTTTTTCTAAGAAAAAAATCTCAATAAATTAACAGTGTATCAGTGAACTATCAGACAAATCCAATGTACAATAATAGGTGACTTCAAAGGAGAGGAATGGTGGGCAGGAAAGTCTAAGAGAGATAATGAGATTCTTTTTCAATTTTCCTGAAGACTATAAACTTAAAGGCCCAAGAAACTCAACAAACCGAAACTCAAGTGCATGAGCATACGCACGCGCGCACACACACACACAATTACAAAAACTACATTTAAAGCCAGCGATACCTCTAGTGGGTATTTACCCAGATAAAAGAAGTCACTTTTGTCAAAAATAGACCTGCACTTGAATGTTTATTGCAGCACAATTTACAATTACAAAGATATGGACTCAACCCAAGAGCCCATTGGTTCATGAGTGGATTAACAATTTGTGGTACTTGTATATTATGTGTACTCAGCCATATGAAAGGATTAATTAATGCCTTTTTCACCAATTTGGAAGGACCTAAAGACAATTATCTCAAGTAAAGTATACCAAGAATGAGAAAGCAAACGCCACACGTATTCTCTATTAAACTGGAAATATCTGATGGGCACATAGGCACATAGAAGAAGGTAAAAGTCATTGTAAATCAAGCAAAGGGAGGGTAAGGGGAAAGCTCACCTAATGGGGTACAATGAACACTATTTGGGTGATGGACATATTTACAGCCCTGACTTAAACCATATATCAAACATATCTATACCCCTTTAATATTTTGAAACTAAATGTTTTAATTTTTTTTTATTTCTGTTTAATGTGAGGGTATACACAACCAAATCACTATTTGAATTTGTTAGGTATAGTTCCTCTTGTAGTTATGTAACATACACCCCTAGATTGTGCCCATTCAGTGGAAGTACCCCAAACTACCCCCCTCTTCTACATCTCCCTTGTTTTTCCTCCCCCCAACTTGAATTGAAGTTTTATCCTGTGTGGGTGTGAATTAGATCATCTCCTAGCTTCATATTTGTATCGAGTATATTGGATATTTGATCTTCCATTCTTCTGATAGTTTACTGATAAGAATATGTTTCAACTCTGAATTAACATGAATGGTGTAAAGTCACCATCTTTTTATGGCTGAATAGTATTCCATGGTTTGCATATTCCACGGTTTGCATATTCCACAGCTTATTACTACTTTCCTGAATTGATAGGCATTTAGGTTGTTTCTACATCTCGGCAAAATCTAGTGCATATATCTTTATGATAAAATAATCTTTTTTTCTTCTGGGTAGATGCCTACTAATGTATCGCAGTATCAAATGGGAGGTCTGATTTGAGTTTGTTGAGGATTCTCCATACTTCTTTCCAAAGAGGCTGTATTAATTTGCAGTTGCACTGACAATGTTAAAGTGTTCCCCTCTTTCCACATCCACACCAGCATCTGCAAGTTTGGAATTTTGTTATGTGGGCTAATCTTACTGGGGTTAGGTGATATCACAGGATGGTTTTGATTTGTATTTCTCTGATGATTAGGGATGAAGAGTATTTTTTCATGTTTGTAAGCCATTTGTCTGTCTTCCTTGGAAAAGGTTCTATTCATATCTCTTGCCCAGTGATAAATGGGATGGTTAGCTCTCTTTTTGTTGATTAGAGTTCTCTGTAGATCCTAGTTATCAAGCTTTTGTCTGATTCATAAAATACAAATATCTGTTCTTATTCTGAAGGTTTTCTATTTGCTTTGATTGTTGTGTCCTTAGTTGTGCAGAAAACATTCAGGAAAGATTTTTTTTAAGAATTTTTTAAAAGACACATCAAATTTCTCCAAACCAATTTTAAAAGAAGCCAGTAAGTACACATTACGTTGAGGGGCAAAAGATATTAATGACAGAAGACTTTTGGTCATAAAATAATCCAGCTCACAAAACAGTGAAGCAACATCATTAAGTACCAGAAGGTTAAAACTGGAAGCTTAGATTTTTATACCTAGTAAAAAAGTTTCTAAAGTAAAAATTCTGCCTTCTAAACTTAAAAGGTAGTTGGAACAGATAATGTTCATATACTTGATTCAGTTTTGTACAATTACATCAACCAATCCAAATGGAATTACTCAAATACCATTATTCAAATGAATTTTACATAATGAAAGAAGACATTGCTGGGATTGGCTTCTACATATCCTAACTATAAGGGTCAATTATATTTGTGAAAATTGTTGTATATATCATCAACATCCTTGATGCTGATGCTTTTTATTTCTGCTTTGGTAAGGACATGGAGATTGTAATTTATTTTAAGCATATACTAAATTACAACATTTTAAAAAAATGCATATAACATGTTATACATATATTACATTTAGCTCTGGCCTCAAATTATTCCAAACATAAGAGTTTTATTACTAGAAACTGTCATTTGAGCTACTCCATAACTGTCAAATACCCTGTTATTAAAGACTCTAGCAACGATGTCCCTATTGCCATATTCAGCATACTGACATTTCTTTTAAATCAGGGGTGACAAGCCAAGTATATATTTCACAGTTATCTTAGGGTTTAATTAGTTGCAGCTGAATATACTGAATTCCCAGTCCATCAGGTTGCAAAAATATTGCATTTCTACCTCATTTAAAACTCTACCCTCAAGAATCACACTAACCTTCCACTTTGAGATCTTCTTTTAATCTCAAATCACTCTTACTGACTTTGCAGTCACAGAACCTATTTAAATACCTGAATCTAGGGAGGAAGTGACACCATGGTGGATTATTGATAGACATACACTTTTTTTCCATATTCCTAAGAAATTATTTTACATTTTTTTCTTCATTATTCTGTACCAGTGTTTCTAGAGCATTGTAGTTTTAGACCAGCTGTATCAATATCACCTGAGAACTGGTTATTTAAATTTAAGCTTAAAACAAATCTACTAAATAACTGGAGGTGGGAGGCAGAAATCTGTGCTTTAACAAGTCTGAGAACCACTAATCTAGATATATAATATGCTATATCTTTTTATTAATACCTCTTTCTTCAATTTCCCTCCTTTAACTTAAAGATATGTCTTTTTGCTTCCTTGGGGTTTAAAAGGTATATCATTTACCCTTTAAGCGTTAGTAAATGGATAATATTTATACAGATTTTCTTGATTCCAAGTCCAATATTCTCATAGACAAGCCATAAAAGGCCAAAATTGTGCTACATTCCTCTTCTTCTTCTTCTTTTTTTTTTTGGTGGCATGTAAAATAAGACTTATTTTTATTTATTTTTTAAAATTTGAATCTGATATAACAATGACCAATATTTTAATATATCTCATTTCATATTTGAAACTACCCTAGTTTGGAGAGTTGGAGCACTTTATTCATTTATTTACTTTCTTAACTTCTTTTTATTAAAGGCTATAAAATATTAAGGGGGGTATACTCTATAGTGCTGAGGTCAGAGCTTTTTTTTTTTTTTT
>NW_003852653.1:810750-816859 GCF_000181295.1 Otolemur garnettii | reverse complement strand
CGAACCCGCCACCTTAGGTGTATGTGGCTGCTGCCTTAGCCACTTGAGCCACAGGTGCCAAGCCTCAGAGCTTTTTTTAAATTAAGTCATAGCTGTGTACATTAATGCAATCATGGGGTACAATGTGCTGGTTTTATATACAATTTAAAATATTTTCATCAAACTGGTTAATATAGCCTTCATGGCATTTTTTTAGTTATTGTGTTTAGACATTTATATTCTATACCTAGTAAGTTTCACATTTACCCTTGTAAGATAGGGTAGGTGTGGGCCCACCAATTACCCTCCCTCCACCCATCTACATTCTTATTTCCAAATTATTCAACCATAGCCAAAAGGTAATTCTTAGTATTATATTTTATCTGTTCTCACCTATAATCATGAGGGATATGAGGAATAAGGGGAAAATATAACTTTTGAGAAGGAAAAGGTAATTAGGCACACAATCTCAGACTGTTCAATTCAACAGTTCATGAAAATCTGGAATCTTTACCTTTTTAATAGTTTCACCTTCAACTGGAACAACCTTATGAACATCTTTTCATAGCACATTGACATTTCCTGGACATATACTTTGGTGCACCTCCTAATTTTGGCACCTGAAGGGCTCAATCAGCAGTGATGCTTGAGGTTTTACAGTATCACTGATCTTAATTTTATTGTGGAGAATTGACTTTCTCATAATTATTAGATCAAAATTACTCCAGGTGAGATGGGAAATTCTCTCTCCACTAGAGTTAATACTTCATTATTAAGATCCCCAATGGATAACATCACTCTACTTCTTGTAGCTGCCTCTTTCCAGAACCTTGAGACAAATTTCCCTTTAATGAAGTTGGAAAATATTTACATGGGGTATATCACAGATTTATTGCACTCCAATATATTTATCCCATTTAATGTCCTAGAAATCTTTGGTAACTGTTCTTACATGTAGGATGCATGTCAAGCAATGAGGTGCTAAATGAAACACCAACAATATTGTGGGTCATGGGAAATCATCTTGTATCTTCAGTAATATTGAACTGTTGTCCTGATTCAATGCTTTTTGAGTGACTTCATGTGTGCTGAAAGTTGCTGTTTCTGTAGCATTTCTTTATCATGAGGATAGAGGCCTCCATACAGTTTACTATTATTTTAATATGACATTGCTCTTTTACTAGCTCCATCAATATTACTCTATTATTTTTATTAAATTTAATACTTATTTAATATTACTTTATTTTAATTTATTATTAACCCTACAGCCTCTTTACCAAGAAGTTAGACTACAAATGTTTTTATTTTACATTCCAGAAACTTCCTATACTACTAATTAAATCTTTAACAGAAATCCTCAGATTACGATTTAACCAAACTGTTTGAACTCCTTCTCTCAGAATCTTCTCCTGATTCTTTTCACAAATACTAAACCATTATATCATGATTTTCTTCTAACTAAGCCCCTGCACTAAAAGAACTTTTTTACATTGAGTTGAAATATACTGACTTCACTCTCCCATTCCGGGACATTACTAAGGCCCCTAGAAAAGTGCCATGTTCACAAACTCAAATATGTCTTACCAACAGGTTATTTTTCATAATGTTTGGGAAAGCCATCATACAAAGAGTCGATTTTGAGGAAAAATAGAAGAATGAGACATAAATTCCCATGTTATACATAAGTGAGCTCAAGTCTTATATCTGAATTCAGATATAGCAATAAATACGTATTTGAATAATAGAACTTAGATTTTAGTTCTGAGTTGTGATTCTGATTTCCCTCCTAAGGTCTAAATCATGAAAACTTCTTGAGCATGTATACCTACAGAGTAAAACAAGAAATGTCTTTAAATGTAGCTATGATTCTATTTGCTTGGACATTTTCAATGGAGCAAAGTCTAGGGAATAACTAGGCTCCCCCACAGACAGGTCTGACTTAAGTTTCAATAAGGCCTCAAGGTATGTTTGTTTTTAAAGACATTAAAAACTTAACTTATAAACCATATTTGGCCTAAGAAATCTCATAAGGTGATGGTTGATTGTGATGGATAGAACAATACCCTCCCCCTGGCAAAAATGTCCAGGTAGGTCCTAATTCCTGGAATCTGTGAACATGCCATCTTACGTGACTAAGAGAAATGAGTTGCATATGGAATTAAAGGTACTAATCAGCTAATGTTATAATAGAGAGACTATCCTGAATTATCTGGATGGGCTCAATGCAATCACTAGGGTTCTTGAAAGTGGAAGAAGGAGGCAGAAGAGGAGGAAAAATTCATACAATGTGGGAGTGACTTGACCTCTCAAAGCTGGCTTGTAAGATGTTAGAAAGTGATCCCCTTTCCAGACTATGGAAGCTGGAAAAAAGAAAAAAGCAGACTCTCTCCTAGATCCTACAAAAATGGACACAGCCCTGCCAACACCTTGATTTTTTAGCCCTTCAAGCCTTGTGTTGGATTTATAATATAAGGAATTGCAATATAACTCATTTTTCTTATTTTAGCTACTATGTTTGCAGTAATCTATTATGGAAGCAATAAAAATTAATACAACAATGATTAAACTATCATTGACTCCATCTTTAGAGGCAAAGAGGTAAAGTAAGGAGGGATACTGGTAATGGATGGGCAGAGGTCAAAGGCTTACTTTCTGTATTTTCCCTATTCTGAATTAATCCCCTCCTTCCTAGATACTTATATTTTTGTACAATTCTATTACTCTATTTGTCATGATATTTTCACTGGAAATTTATTTTCAATAAGGTAACAAGTAATTTAAGGGCCAGCATTATTATTATTATATCTTCCTAATGTTTACTCCCAGAATTTAGTATAAGTTTCACTTAAAATTATTTCATATTTTTAATTTATTTAACAGTAAGTGAGCACCACCTATGGACTAATACTGAAAAGAAAAGGAGATTGAAATGCAATCAAAGGCCTCCTGGAAATTTATTTGCTAGCATCACTCAAAAGAAACTAGGTCATGCTACAGTCACATGACCTCAACTTTAGTGACTAACAATAGGAAATTTTTTTTTTTTTGACAATAATCCATAAGCAACATGGGTCAGTTTTCTTTCTACAGTCTTGCCCTTCCCATGACCAAAGGAAAAAGAACCATGAGTATCTACACACTACCTCTAAAATCTTTTCCCTACAGAGAACACACTTTACTTTTGCTCACATTTCATTATTCGGAGAAAATCGAATGGCCAAACATAGAGCCTTAGAGCAAGAAGTTATCATTTGCTCCCAAGAAGGTATGGTTAATATTTGTGAAAAAGCAAAAAAATAACTCCCACTCATGTAATTGTATCTCACTACTTATCCCAACCCTTAACATCTTGAAAGATTGATTTATAGTTTGAGAGGCCAAAGTGGGTAGATCACTTGAGTGCAGGAGTTCGACACCAGCCTGAACAAGAGTAAGACTCTGTCTCAAAAACAAACAAACAAACAAAAAACTAGCCAGTCATTGTGTCAGACACCTATAGTCCCAGGTACATGTGAGGCTGAGGCAAGAGAATTGCTAAGCTCCAGAGTTTGAGGTTGGTGTGAGCTATGGTGTCATAGCACTCCACCAGGGTGAAGAAGTAAGACTGTCTTTAAAAAAAGAAAAAAAAATCAGTTCTAGTTTTTTTCCTTAAACAGCAGAGATGATTCATGCTTACCACCTCAACAACACTTGATAGTCTAACCTCAATGTGCTTTCCTATTTTTCCATTTTTAAATTATGAGGCTATGAGTTCTTCATATTTTTTGATCCAATAACAATTAAAATAGTTCCAGGCATAAAAAATAAGAGTTCATTTAGTGTTTAATTAAATATTTGCTATTCTTATCTTTCCTGTAAAGGTTAAATGCTACGAAACAAACCGCTTATGCTCCTGTAGAACTTAATCTGGAATTAAGTTCATTGTGTCTTCATCTTAGATAGAATAAAATTATAGATAACATAAAGAAGATGTCTGTTTCATAGATGTCTTCTATAGAAATACTGCAAGGCCAGAGAGAGGTTAATTATGACTATCAACCATAAAGTAACTATGTGAAGGGCAGTAATTTTCAATTGAAGGATAAAAGAGGACATTTGAATAATAATAGCATCATAAAAACATGTACATATTTGGAAACAGCAATAACAAGCTTCAAAATAAATGTTCTCTCAACTTAAAATGCTAATGAGATAACTAGAACTCCCCCACCCAAACACACACACACACAGAGTATATAAAAAACTTTTAATAAAGAATTTTGATTATACGGTGTGGTAGGGAATCTGACATTCTGATAAAATGGATATTACATTTTAAAGAAAGTTACAATATAAAGCAATTTCCAAGAATTATAATTCAATAAAATTTCCTGAATATTAAAGCTCTGCTGAATGTAATTTTGTCTTCTCTATTTCAGAAAGCAATTTAAAACCATACAGGGCATTAGAACTGTTTCTTATATTTGTAGCCTATTAAATTTTATAAGATACTTTCATGTACATTGTCATTTGATTCTCATGACAACCTCATGAAAGGCAAAGCATTATTATACCCCATTAGCACAGCTCATGACATATAATAGGCAATTATTAATAAATATTTGTTGTTGGAATGAATGAAGGGGTTCCTGTGTCAGTTATGAGGAAAGTGAACTTAAAAGAATTAACTGTTTTACTCAAGGAGAAAGACCCTGAAGCCAGTATTTTAGCTTTCTGAGTAAAGTTTCTTTTCATTACGAATATGACCACCCTTTGAATGTATAGTTCACTTTTCTCAAATGGTACATGGAATTAGAAAAGTGTAAATAATATGTTAAAATATAATTTTGCCCTAGTCAAATAGGAAAGGGCTATTTTAAATAAAGGCAAATTTTAGCAAAATAGGTCATTTGTCATCATATCTAATATAGAAAAATTAATTTGTGTATACACTGATTTTTTATTTTTTCTTATACCATGACCTCCCTCCCTCCTTCCCTCTCCTTGATCCCTCATTCCTCTACCCCCTACCTTATGTTAGATGAACTATTGTCTTAATATGAGAATTAAGAGCATTGGATTCTTGCTTCTCCATTCTTATGATGCTTTACTAAGAATAATGTGTTCCATCCAGGTTAATACAAACGATGTAAAATCTCCATCTTTTTAGTGGCTGAATAGTACTCCCTGGTATACATATATCACAGCTTGTTAATCCATTCCTGGGTTGGTGGGCATTGTGGATGTGGAGGGAAGGATACTTTTATACTGTTGCAGTAGGACTGCAAAGTAATACAATCTTTTTGGAAGGAAGTATGGAGAATCTGCAAAGAACTCAAATTAGATCTCCCATTTGATCCTGCAACCCATTACTAGGCATCCACCCAGAAGAAAAAAAAATCATTTTATCATAAGGACATTTGCACTAGACTGTTTATTGCAGCTTAATTTACAATCACAAATATGTGTGTATACAT
Source organism: Otolemur garnettii (assembly GCF_000181295.1). Lineage (NCBI taxonomy): Eukaryota > Metazoa > Chordata > Mammalia > Primates > Galagidae > Otolemur > Otolemur garnettii. The sequence continues at coordinate 811,424 of NW_003852653.1, read as the reverse complement.
TTAAAATATGTTTATTTGAAAATAGCAGAACTCTGTTTTCAGTGCTACAAATGTTGCAAAATTGGTATTAGTGAAGTCTAGAGACCTTATTTCAGAATAATATTCTTAAATTCATAAAATAACATAAGTAGAATTGTAAAGGAAAGCCATTATGTTTAACAATAGTAACAATAGTTCTCTCCATGTTGAGTATCCATGCATGGATAGTTAAACGATAGTGGTGATTAGTATAACTGTTGATCATTACCCATGATATCTTAAAGATATATGCACTGTTAGAAGGAAAGGGAGCTAGTATAGTAATCCTTGCACAATACATATGCATTTGTTCAAAGAGAAAACAAGGGTATATATGTAAATTTCACTTCATAAAATATCAAAAATAATACACAGCTAAAATTTAATGTTTATGGTGTTAAAGATTTTGATAAGGCAAGAGTTATGAATCTTCTTCCTAATCCCTTTAGGTGAGCCTTAGTCAATCATATGATATATTTTCCATACTTCTTAAAATGGAAGAATAACATATATGTATGTATCCAACACTATTTCATGGATTTGGTGTAATGCTAAAACTATGTTATTAAGGAACTTTGAAATGTATATAACACTTAAAATGAAAGGTAGAATTTTGTGGAATGAATTAAATTGTAAAATTTAAAAAATAAGACCAC
>NW_003852653.1:805363-810503 GCF_000181295.1 Otolemur garnettii | reverse complement strand
GTATGTGGTATCAACAACTAGCGTCACTGGGAACTGTAGTCTAAGAAATAAATATGATTTGAGGTGGTAAGGTAATGTTAACTGGTAAGGTATGTTAACTGGGAGATATTTGGGAGGAAGGAAGTGAGTTAAGCAAGAGGTGGAAGGAAAAAGGGAGAGAAAGAAGGAAGAATTTTTATTTAATACCTTAGTCACAGAATTATTAAGAAAATTACTGGTAACAACCACAAAAAGCTTGAAATATATTCAACATTTAATAAATAATAGCCATTAGTATAATTTTGCCATAGGCCAGCTCTGTAAGAGAACACCTTTAGTTTGCAATGCATACCATAAAAACAAACAAACAAAAAGTCTAGGTTTGTGTCAATTGAAAGACCAAATAACATAATTCTTAATCAGTAATTATTTGGATACAACTGTTTGAGATCTGTTCTAATTAGCTAAAGCCACAAAAGGGAATATATTTAAGGAATTAAGGGTGGCTGATGGAACTCAAGATCCCACAAGAAACTATAGAAACATCCTTAAAACCATCGGAATCTGAGGCTCCATGATGTCAACCATTCACATTGCACCCAGCAAAAATTACAGACCCAACAGCAGAGACCAATATATATGAATATATCAAACCTTTTTTGTGAAGTATGCTAACTGGCATTTAGTGAGATTACTACTTTTATCCCTTAGGAGACTGCAGTCTATTCCTACATTCAGAAACAAATGACTATTATTTTCCCCCTAATTTTAGTCAAGGGCTCAGTATAAATCATATATGTCACATAAAATACCCCAAACTGGAGGATTGTCTCTGTGTATATGCAGTAAACTCTCCATTATCTGGGACTAAAGCACTCTCAAGCAACCTGCCTGCAACCTAGCAAAAACAAACAAACAAACAAACAAAAAACAGGAAAAAAAGTCAGAGTTTAAATTTGGTCATTGCTCCCATGGCTCCCATGTGTTTTCAGTGCCCTGAAACATCCACAATTAGCATCTCTACTGCTTTCCTGGCTGGTCACAATTTGGTCCATACCCAGTTGTGTATGTAGGACTTTCTACTGCTGCCATCACAGTGCCCTGTGCTAAGGACAGAATGACTTTGTTTGAGAGATGAACCCAACAACTGGCTTGGTGTGAATGAAGCTATTGCAGTCACTCATATACTATATACAGATGACCTCAGAGAAGCTGTTATGAATCTGGAAAAAAAAATTGCAGAGGAAGACACAGTGATGAGGATGGTTGTGAGGTGCCCTGGCAGGTGGCTACTGCAGCGTGTGAAATGGTCACAGCTTTTGCCAAACAGCAGCCCTTCATTCCTCAGCAGTGTTGAGTTGGCTGCATCTCATGCAAAACCTGACTTTGCATGAAAGGTGCAGGACCTCAAAGTATGCTGGTATTTATTTATATGAAGACAGATGCACACAATGTTGCTGGTACCGCATCATGTACTGACACAGATCTAGAGCCATCCACTTCTCTTAATGCTGTCCTCACTGTATCATCATCAGACCCTGACGATCCTGGTGTGATGTCTACCCAGTAAACTCTATCCTGCTCTAACAGTTTGAAGTGTTAATGTGCTACTTGAAGTTAAAAAAAAGAGTAGTTAATTTTAGTAGCATTTAACTAAAAAGTAGTAATTTTAGTAGCATTTAACTAAAATTATATGCTGCATTTACAAATCTGTGCTATAAGTAAAATGTGTACTTATTTGTCTTAATTTGCTTTTAATTAGTGTATTTTAATATTACTATCAAGTCCATACAAATGCTATGGTGTGGTATAGTACAGGTTCTAGAATTACTTAGGCTTATTTTTAATAGTAACTCTGAAACAATCATAAACTACATTTATCTGCAATCTCCCATCCCCATGCACACTGGATAACAAGGAGATTACTGTATATATATATATGTATATCTGGGAGTGTTTGTCTGTATGTACATAGTTTTATTATGTAAAAGTTTTATAATATTGAAAAACATCTCTGTCTCTCTCTCTTATACACACAAACACCTACAATCATGCACTCTAGACTCCTACCCTAAATCTCTCATTTATTAGGACTCACAGTCACTCTCATTCCAGTGGTATGAATGCTTTGGGATATTATCATGCCATTAAAAATGTATGTCTTCCTTTGTTAATATTTTTCTAATGCTAACATTAAATATGATACACAATGTTCCACATATTGCTTTTCAAAGTTATTATATACCTTGTACATCTTTTTAGGGCCATATCACACAAAATCATTCTTTTACAAGCCTGCCTAGCTTTATAGTATGGTGAAACTATAAATTATTTAAGCATTTTCATACATTTAGATTTTCTCCAGTGTATTTGCTACTAGAGGCTAGGTAAAAATTACAAGATAAACATTGCCAATTTGACTAAAGAAAAAAATCTCATTTATTTGTGTACTCAGATCATAAAGGATTGTTATAAACATTGAATTATATTTTTTTATTCCTCTGAGGATTATACATTCATGTTCATAGATATCATAGATGTCTCATGTGATGCCAGAACAGCCAGCATTTGAAGAGCAGCCACATTTGTCAAGGAACACCATCAGAAAGAACTGTCAAACTTACAGGTAGACTGGTTTTCAGCCAGCCACCCCTACAAAACAATTTGTAGAAATGTAGACACTGATTTGAGGTGACCTGCAGACTGACTTTCATTTTCCCTCATGCTCATAAAATTGGGTAAATGTAAATCCTCATTTTTATTTAATAAAATTACACTATAGGAGTTAAATGATTAAGTCAATCAACATAATTGAGTTAAATGGTCACCTGCTGGATGAACTGTCTGTCTTAGATGGTCATTCATTCTCTTTTGCTTTGGCTCTGTTGTTGTCGTTCCTTTAGAAAACCTGTACTATGTATGCTGGTATGATATCTGAGAGATGGTATCCTGAAAACACTGATAAAATAAGCAAAAATGGCAGGAAGACAGCAAACCCTAGGAGACAGCTTCTTACCCACCTTTTGTTTTTCTAATTTTCTAACTGAGAATGAGAGAACAGCTATTACCATGGGGCACGGAAAAAGTCACCTAAAAAGTAAAAAATATTCTTTCACATAAATACTGTGTGCTAACGATTTTTTCTTGGGCAGCTAAATAAATTAGTCATTATGACTATCCAGATTCATCCATTTGTGAGGAAAAACAAAGCAGCTTGCAGGATAAACCTGATTTTGTGTCTACATTTCACTTTATGAAGGGCCTAAGGACAGGCGAGGGGTACTATAAAGACAAGAGAGGTTTGTCAAATGTAACCTGTCTCTACATTTTCTGGAAAAAATGTCTCTACATTTTCTTGAAAAATGGAAAATATCCGTGGTGTTGATTACCTTCTTTTTATTTTCATTGTGTCTGACTCATTCTAATTCTAGATCTTCTGTTAGACTCCCAAAATGTGTGTTCCCACTTCTGATCCTTCCTTATGTCAACTGTTTAGCTTAATGCCAGCTATTAACTGTTGCCATAATCTCCAGGTATCAGGCTGCAATGTTCTTCATTATCTGCAGTTGGGTCCTTTCCAGCCTCCTTGCAGTGGCAGTGCTCTGTTTATGTGTCACTGTGGTCTAATCACATGCTCACCAAGCCTCAAACTTCTACTTAGTTGCGAACTCGGCCTGTTAAAGTGATCATCCAATCAAAGCATCCACAGTTTTCTAGTTTGAGAAAAAAAAGTCTTCAAGATTTATATGAAGAGAAGTTGATTAATAGGTACAAATATACAAATTCGATAGGGGAAATAGGCCCCAGAGATTGACACATCCGTAGGGTGACTATAGTTTATGATAATCTATGGTACACCTCAGAATAGTTAGAAGAGAATAATCCAAATGTTTCTAGCACTAAGACAAATATTTAAAGTCATGATTAAATTACACTGATTTGATATTTATAAATTGTATGAATTAAATTGTCATATGTATTCCAAAATAAATACATATATGTATTATATATCAAAAAAAGTAAAATTTAAAAATGTCTATCTGATTGAATTGTATAGTCATCGATTGCTGATGATCGTATAAGTGGCATTATCTGCTCATACAGTTTCTCAAATAAGGAGACCATATGCCCTTTGCAATGTGCTTTTCTTTTAATTTTATCAAAATTTTATTAAAATTTGATAAGCAATTTTTATATTAAGTAATTCACCATTAGCTTACTTCTATCCGTCCTTTGGAAATATCGTCTATTTAAAAGCCATAGATTTGCTGTGAGCAATATGATAGTAAATTTTTAATAAATGTGATCTAGTGTCTTGAACAGCACTGCAATTGGTGATAAATGACTTGTGCTGTCATAAATAGGAAGGCAGTGATATTGGGAAAGTGACTGCTTTGGTTTTCTGTCATACCTTTTGAGTGATGTTGGCAAAAATTAGACCTTTTCCTTTCTAACTTTGCTTTTTAAGGACATGAAAAAATTCACTTGGTTTATTTCAATCACTATCGTTTGTTTAACATTTTGTTTGTATTTCAATCTCATAATTTTATCTTCTTCTCTAAGAACTGGATTGTAGATATTCATAGCACCTTGGTGGATGGCTTGATCATTTTTAATGATTCTAAATTTGCCTTCCTCCTTTTGCCTGGAATTAGCTCACTCTTCCTGGACTTTGTCATTTTTATCCTATGACAGATTCTTTCTATCTATCCCATCCAACTAACAGTCCAGAAAAGATGACCAACGTTTAGCTTCAGGTCTACTCATGGATGACATACATATCTTTGCTAAACCTTCCTCCCCAGTATCATCCCTTGTAGTTTCAGAAAACGCCTGACTTACCTTCACAGGCAGATGTAGCTGCCTGAGTCACATCCCAGCTCAGCTGGGATTCTAAGGGTCCTTCCTGTCTATGTGAAAGAATTAATAGTGCAAGGCACCAAAAAACAGAGTTAAAGGCAGCAAAGTTTGAGTAAGATTTAGAGGGTATTTCTAAAAAGATGCTGAAAAGATCTTTTCTCTGGGGAAAGGAAAGTGGGTTTAGAATAGTCCAAGTTTGTCGTTTTTCGGCCTTTTGGCTAAGATCAAGTGTAGAATAGTCCAAGTTTATAGCCAGGTTCAGTGACCAACAGGTAAGTCATAGTGTAATATAATCAGCAGA
>NW_003852653.1:791370-805213 GCF_000181295.1 Otolemur garnettii | reverse complement strand
GATTTAATATCCAATGCAATTAGAATATCTAATACATAATGAGTGTTCTATCATATTAGATATTATTATCCAAATTCATATGAGCCACTTCATAAATACAAATCTGTGTATCACCTTGCTGGCCTGGGGATGTTTACTTCTTAGAACATTACTTTCTAAGGCATGCTACTTATAACAGAACCTCTTTGTGGGCAAAGGTTAAAAATCCAGATCTCTACAACTCATTAGATATCTCTTCTGATGCACATTAGAATTTGAGATGATAGCTAAAACTAGGGTGAGAGTGGTCTCTGGCAGGAACATGTCACGTAATTCTTGTGGCATTTATATGAATCGACTATCAGTTAAATCTAATTATGGTCCATAGTACATGGTCAGGGTTCATCTGCAGTTATTTTGTGCAGAGTTCCATTCCCTAATACTGAGGTTTCTAATGGTGTGTAGCACATACAGATGCAAGCATGGAGGAAAAGAACATTTTCTCTGTCCTTTTTCTTATGTTATGGTCAGGAGAGCCTTCTGCCTCAAAAGCAATAGCAACAAAACCTCAAAAAGTGCTGACTGAGTGTAAGCTGCTCACACATTTCTGATTTGGGTGGAAAGGATTTGCTCATGAGATGATTCAGTTTCTTAGGTCATGAGCCTATAAGGTTGGCCACACTTGAAAGCCACACTTCAAATTGCTGCAAAATCTCTATCATTCAACCTTTGGATGATAAAGCAGGAGACTAAAGAAATACACATAACAATGTTTATTTAAACATTTTTTCAATACTTGAAAAAGATAAGGAGAAAATTTATCACTTGGAAAATAAATAGTTTACTGCTTTTTTTCTACTTGATAGAATGCAGTGATCAAAATGCAAACCTTTAAAATTTCTTGAGACATTTATTTTTAAATAATCCATCTCAAAAGTTTGCCTGGGTAAGAAAACAGGTGTACCTGAATTCATTAAGTGGAGGTTTGACTACGGACCAGTAAAAGACTGCCTGGTGGTCTGATATGCAACAAGCCAGGCCAGAGCTTTCTTAATGTCACAGAACATATTTATCAGAAATAAATATTCAGCTTCACATGAGAAACCACGATATTTGGAAAGTCTTATTTCCTCTACACAATTAAAACCAGGGATCCTCAAATTTCTTTAAGAGGGGGCCAGTTCACTATCCCTCAGACCATTGGAGAGCCGGACTGAGGGCCCTGGGATGAGTTGGCTGCTAAGCAGGACAGGCAGCAGCGGCAAAAACACCTGGTGGGCCGGATAAATGTCCTAGGCGGGTTGCATGTGGCCCACAGGACGTAGTTTGAGGACGCCTGATTAAAACTATACTATAACATGTATTTTATTATATTAAAACATCCTGAAGTGACATTAGGCCAGATTTATAGTTGAGCAATAGATATGAGTGGAAAAGAGAAATCCAGGAAAGAGGGGAACAGATTACACTGGCTGTAGAACCGAAATGTTTTCAGTTTTCTTTATCTCCCTCTTAATTTCTTCGTCAAAAATTTATAATCCATGAACACAGAGCCAAGAGGTAAAGCTCTGATTTCTCATTGAAAAGCTGCAGATCCCCATTTCTTCCATTGGTCTATCACAGAACTCCAAACTTTTGTACTTCATTTTCTTGAATGCAAAGCAGAGATGTGAAGGCACCATGTGAGGAAACAGCGACATTAGCCCTTTGAGAGCAAAGGAAGGAAAACAGCATTGATTGCAGTTGTAAGACATGCTGTTTAATCATGGCTCTAATTATAAAAATGTACATGACTTTCAGCAAGCCCGCTTGCTTGTGTTCTTAGAAGACTGTGGGCTGGCATATTTGTCCATATTTGTCCATATTTGATGCTTCTGAATCATCTCATGATGTTTCCTCACATCATGCCTTCTCGTCTCTCTTCTGCATTCGAGAAAATGAAGTGCAAGAGTTTGGGGTTCTGTGATGGACAAATAAGACACAGGGATTTGTGCTTGTCAGTGAGAAATCAGAGCTTTACCTTTTGGCTCTGTGTTCATGGATTATAAATTTTTGATGAAGAAATTAAGAGGGAGATAAAGAAAACTGAAAACAACATTTCAGTTCTTCATTTCTCTTTTCTCATTTATAAACTGAGGAAAATGCACTAAATTATCTCTAAGTAAAACTAATGAGAAGAAATCTTTTGGTTAAAGGAATATTTTGTAGGAAAAATATGATACACACAGGAATTAAATCTTCACACAGCTATTAAGTAACTTTAAAAGCAGTGGATTGCAATAGGAAGGAATATTAGAGATGCATGTTCATAATGTCTTGGACTGTAATGATTTACATCCCTGAGCTAAGGGACTGATTGGGAGAAAAGAAAATACAAGATAGGGAAGATAGAAAGAAGTTCTGCCTCATAATTTCCTTCTCTTCTTCTAAGACTCTATACGTTCTATGACCAAAGGATGGTTTTGGGAGAAATGTGTGCAAAGTCTTTTGGGATAGAATGGAAGCCAATGTGAGCAGTAGGAATTGCAAGAAAGCTAAGAATGTGTGTGACTTCAAAAGCAAACAGGAGTACCTGAATATTCACATGCTGATCCAAGGACAGGAGGTGGTATCAATGCAGTTAAAGTACGCAGATCTTAAAATATTGACAGCATTTGCTGGCCTTCAAATTCAATGTCAATTTTTTTTTTTTTTTTGAGACAGAGTCTCACTATGTCACACTGGATAGTGTGCCCTAGTGTCACAGCTCACAGCAACCTCCAGCTCCTGGGCTTAGGCACTTCTCTTGTCTCAGCCTCCTGAGTAGCTGGTACTACAGGCGCCCACCATAATGCCCAGCTATTTTATTTTGTGGTAGTTTGGCTGGGGCCGGGTTCCAACCTGCCACCCTCAGTAAATGGGGCCGGCGCCCTACTCAGTGAGCCACAGGCACTGCCCAAAATCAATGTCAATTTTATATCCATCAATCTTCATGCATTTAAGATCTGTTCTTTTTAGCTATAATTGTTTAGGACAATCAGAAACTGCTAGAAGTTCAGGCAGAATATACTTTATATGATTAATTCCACAGAGAAATTTATTAAAAATATGCTGATGAAAATATGGATCCATAAATTAAAGTGAATAATTAGTTTTCAAGTTCAGATTTAAAAATGTGTACCTATTTTTATCTATCCTTGGTTACACCAAACTGAAATAAAGGGCATTTATACAAAATTTTCATGGACATTGTCCCATAGTGTATGTTATGATCCAGAGGAGTTTTTGCAAACATTTCTGAGCTTCAAAGTTTCCAAGTATGATTTAGTATGGATATATTCTAATGGCTGACATAATAATAGTGTATACAGTTCTGCACTATGGAAATTTACATGTCTAAACATATCTCAATGTTATGCTAATACAGTTAATATAGAGATGTGTTTTTAGAAAACCTTGGGCTGGAATATTTGTCCAGATACCATTTCCAATACAAATGATTTATATTATTTATATTATTTCCAATGTTTCTTTCCACACTTCTCCATATTCCAATATTCTTTAGATTGTTCAATTTGCTTTAAGGAAGATAAAAGATACATCAAGACATTTTTCACACACTAGTCTAAGGAGCAATGAGTCTTCAGGATTGATGCCCTTACATTTGGATCTATGACTCTTTAATCCATGGTGTGTGTGGGATGAAGGGAAACAGAAGATCAGTGTTTGGTTGACTTTGGGAGATGAAGCTATTGGGCTTTCATGTTTTGTACTCCTTACTAGTTTATATCTCTGAAACCAAGTCATTAACAAAATACAAAATAATAAAGAATGCTTTGTAAGGTCCTCTAAGATGTTTGTGTGTGTGAGAGAGAGAGAGAGAAAAAAAAATTGATGCCAGTTAATCATCTGCCCTCCCAACAGGGTGAAAGCCCTGAAACATGGTCCTTACCTTGGAGTTCGTCATGCCTTCCAGGTTGTGGAGCTCCAACCTAGTTATGCCAGAGCTAGAAGTTAGATAGGTTAATTTGGGGATGTCCCTGGGAAGGGCTGATGGGCCAATGAAAGCCTGGAAAGGTGTTAACACCTCATATCAAAAGGCTTGCAATTTAGATCCAAACTCAGTGGAATTAAGAGTTTTATTGCTGAATTTATTAGGTGGAAATAAAAACACTGGTTTGGTGGCATAAAAAGACATCAATTTATTCTCTTGTGTTTCTAAATTCAGATGTGAAAATTCCTGGCTTTGTGACTGAATCAACCAATCCAAACTGCTCTTTCATCACAATGCTGCCTCCTCAGACTCTCCTCTTGTATCCCTTTTATATGGACCCTATGATAGGGACAGGATGCTTTCCCTATCTCAAGATCTTTAGCTTAAATTCCTCATCTAAGGTGAGATTCATAGGTTCTGGGGATTAAGATGTTGGCATATTTGAGAACTCAATATTATTTTCTACAGAGAATAATGCCAACCCATTCAATGATTAAACTTAATCATCATATTTTTGCAAATTGACTCTCTTTCTGCTTGCAAGACCAGCTTCTCCTTTCATGATCCTTAGAGTCTACATTTCAGAGTAGACTGTAATAGACTCTAATAGTCTACTATAGTAGACTATAATAGACTCTATAATATATAGAGTCTATAATTCAGATTAAATCAGAAACATGTAGTGGGAATTACTATAAAGATCGTGGAAAAAATATCATGTATCATTCTGGATCATAGTGGAACCACGCTTTTTTTGTTGTTTTTCAAATTACTCATCCACCAACCAATCCCAGCTGTCTTATATCACTCTGCTCCCAAATGTTATATGAGGCCTTCCTGGAAGACACAGACAAATACAAGTAAATTAATTTTTTATTGAGCAATAATAAAATAATAATAATGCAAAACAAGTAACATTCACATTGTCAGATAAGAGTATGTCTTTCATAGAATGCTTTGACTCTGAGGTTCAGTGTGGAGTCATCAGTTAACTTCTTACTTTTTCCAAAGTCTCAAAAAATAGGCAACTAATATTTATAAATAAAAGATAATTTCAAAAAACAGATCATACCAAATCTTATAGATAATAGAAAAAAAAGAAAAACTTCAACATCATTCTATTTCATCTGGATACACCTGATATTAAAATTGGAAAAATATATTATTATAAAGGGAAATTCCAAACATATTTCACTTATAAATGAGGGTACAATATCCTAAACAACATATTAACAAGTTGAATTAAAAATTAATGTTCAAGTAATGTACTTTGGAAGTTGAATACATAGGATTCATGCTTCTCCATTCCTGTGATGCTTCACTAAGAATAATGTGTTCCACCTCCATCCAGGTTGATACAAATGCTGCAAAATCTCCATTTTTTTAATGGCCAAATAGTATTCTATGGTATACATATACCACCGTTTGCTAATCTATTCCTGGGTTGAGGGGCATTTAGGCTGTTTCCACATTTCAGCGATTGTAAATTGAGCTGTGATGAACAATCTAGTACAAGTGTCTTTATAATAAAAGTTTTTTTTTTCCCTTCTGGGTAGATGCCCAGCAATGGGATTGCAGGATCAAACAGGAGGTCTAGGTTGAGTTCTTTGAGGTTTCTCCATACTTCCTTCCAAAAAGGTTGTATTAGTTTGCAGTCCCATCAGCAGTGTAAAAGTGTTCCTTTCTCTCCCCATCCGCACAAGCATTTGCAGTTTTGAGATTTTGTGATATGGACCATTCTTGCTGAGGTTAGATGGATATCTCAGGATAGTTTTAATTTGAATTTTTCTAATAATTAAGGATGATGAGTATTTTTTCATGTGTTTGCTGGCCATTCTGCCTTCTTTAGAGAAGGTTCTGTTCATTTCTCTTCCCCACTGATGTATGGGACTGTTGGTTATTTATAGATCCTAGTTATTAAGCTTTGTCTGATTCAAAATATGCAAATATCCTTTCCCATTGGATAGGTTGTCTGTTTGCTTTGGTTGTTGTTTCCTTAGCTGTACAGAAGCTTTTCAGTTTAATTAAATCCCGTTTGTTCAACGCCATCCATATTAAAATACCAACATCCTATTTTCAAGACTTGGAAAAAATGATCCTGTGTTTTCTATGGAACCAGAAAAAACCCTGTATAGCTAAGGCAGTTCTTAGTCATAAAAACAAAGCCAGGGGTATCACTATACCAGATTTTAGGCATATTTCAAAACCATAGTGGTCAAGACAGTATGGTACTGGCACAAAAATAGAGACATAGACATTTGGAATCGAATAGAGAACCAGGAAATGAAACCAACAACTTACAACGACGTAATCTTGGATAAACCAATCAAGAATATCTACTGGGGGAAAGACTCCCTATTTAATAAATGGTGCTCAGAGAACTGGATATCCACATATAAAAGTCTGAAACTGGACCTGCACCTTTCTTCACTTATAAAAATTGATTCAAGTTGGATAAAGTACTTAAATTTAAGGCATGAAATGACAAAAATCCTCAAAGAAAGAATAGGAAAAACACTGGAAGATATAGGCCTGGGAAAGAATTTATGAAGAAGACTGCCAAGGAAATACAAGTAAATTATAACTGGCATCTGATGGCCTTCTCCTGAGCAGGGATGAGCAGAGCAAAAAGTAACATTTAGGAAGGAGAGCAGATTAATCATCTAAACTGAGTGCTGTAAGGCAATCATAAAAGAAATTACGAGCCTCGCCCATTTGTTTCTAGTAAGTTATGGAACTTTGCCTCTCCATGTGTGATACTTCTGGTTTTAACATCTAAGTTAGCTGGAGAGATAATTTTCTAAAACTGGATGTTTACAATATTTGGTCAACATTTACTTTTTAAGTAGGACTCATATTAATAAAAAGTGTGTGTAATCAATTATTAAAATCATACTTCTCGTAGGACTTAAGTTCTAGAGAAATCTTCCAGGATATTTGGATTGTATCTTCTATGTAATTCTCTTTATGTCATTAAAATTAAAGACCTCAAGTCATCAGTAAAATGTAGGTCTTCAACAAAATGTAAATATCTGCTCAAAAGTAAAATTTCCTAAAATCAAATTTGAATATTTAGTAAATTTGTAAATGTTCTATCCTTTATAAGAGACTAATACTGCATTTGTTTCCATATTTAGATCATTAAAAATTATGTTATCAAAATGAATATTTTATTTTTAAGGCAAAAGAAACAAGTTATTGAGAGCACTTATTGAATTATAGTTGTGTGTTTATTATTAAATTAGAGATATTCTAAGATAAAAAGTTTTCAAATTCATTTTTTTATTTAAAACATTCAACTATCATTAGAAGAAGTCTTTTTTATTTCATATTTCTCTCGTCAGCTCAAGCTAATTACACAGTATAACATGCTGCACACCATTATATTAAACTACTAAAAGTAGTAGCACTTCTACTTTTCAACAATCTTTTGATGTATGTCAGAAGAGCTACCAGGTCTTAAGGTTTTATTATAAAGTGCTCATGTATGAGAGCTGTCCAGAAAGTATACAGCCATCATTAGTATTATTTTTCATGGTGCATAGGTGAATACTTTCAGGAAAGCCCTTTTATATACATCAAAATTCAACAAAGAAAAGGAAAAGTATTAATGGAGAACATATTCCTTTGATCCATGGTCAACTCATTTTAGTGCTAATTCCATTTGCATATACCCATCCTGTCAAACATAAGAAGTATAATGTAAGGAAAAAAGAGCAAACAACACATTTAATCATAATATAAATTTTCCAAAGCCTTTAGTAATTATTTTTCTGATAATTCATTTGGGGAAAAAGTCTTGGTTTCACTAAGTATGCTTGATTGAGTCTTAAGTACAGCTTCTCATTATGTGACTCCATCTAGGACGTCAAATATTTTTGACCTGAAAGTCCTTTATATAAATAATAATAATAAACTTGTATTAGGTCATGTCTATGGCCTCTTTCATATCTTTTAATTGTTGCCACTTCATTGTCAAGTATGACAAATTTCTACCTTTGGGGGCTCAAAATATATACTGATGATGGCATGAAACAGTTACCTAAGGCTTCAAATGGAGAACAGTTTTGAACTGAGATTTTGACAAAACAGCATGTGTGCAACTGAATTCCAGGTAGTTTTAAAGCTTCTATTGGCATTTTAATTAGAATGCCAAGGAAAAAAAGTATCGATTGAAAGTAAATAACCTGTGATTTCATTAGAATCTAGGTTCTGTTCAAGTAGGGACTGCAGCTTGTATTTTTTTCTCAGCCTATAATTTCCTGACTACTGTATCTACTGATTGATTTCTGTGCCCTTTGCTATCAACGTCAATCATCCACCCCTCCCTTTATTTCCTAAAGCTCTACGTCGTGATGTAATTTTAAATGCTTCAGCCCACATTTTTAGTTCAGGTTTGTGGTTGGTCTCCCCAGAAGCTGATTATCTTTAGAAGCGAGTATTCCTGTAAACCAGGCACTTATATCATACTTCTGTGTGCATAGGTCAGTCTATGTCTTTGTTCAGTTGACTGGTTAACACGGGCTTATGTAAATTATTGTCCCAGGATAAATCTAAATCATCTTTAATAGCTATTAGAAGCTTTTATGTGAGTGCTCTGCCATTGGAACTGAAATCTACAGCAATAAACCTCCTTTCCCAGGGTGTATGACATCTTACCCACAATTGGCTTCACCAACAGACTTGGCCACCTAACGTTTATTCTCCAAGTCATAACGATTGATCACTGTGATTTCCTGCTCTACATTATTATCAGATGGAGCAAGAGTCACAGTTGAGCTGGTTTCAATCAAAGACTGGAAAAGGAAAAAAAGTATCCATTGATGTGTTAATTTATTCCCTTATTTTCAGAAATAGACTATTCTAACATTTGAAATAGATGAGAAAAATTTCTGTTTTGTTCTTTCACCCAATTAAACTTTCTAATGTTTAAGTGAGTCCACTTTTAATTCTTTAGTGTGTGCGATGTTCCTTGTGTCACCTGGCTTGCATCACTAAGATTTCCTTGCTTCACTCCCCAACTCCACCAGAATCCTTAGTGAATGATGCAGTCTGCACACTAGTGTTTATTTAAACAACACACATGCTCTATCCCCAAATTTCCCTTTTGCTAAATCTAAACCCTCTCATTGGTCTATATTTCTAAACTATGCACATGATCAGGTATTTTTAAATAAGTAAAATAAATAAAGTGGGAAATAAACAAGATAAGCACAGAAGGCAGGATTATTTAGGAGACCTGACTTAGTGTAGGAAAATCAGTTATAAAGTTTCAAAACACACGAGAAATTTTCCCAGTGGACCTTTAGTTATCATTTGGACACATCAGTGACAGAGTTTATAGTTTTGCTCAGTTAAGCATTAACATTTTTAGTGTGTTATATCTCGTGGGCTGATGGTTATTTTTAAAAGAAAAAGATAATTTAATTCTGTTGACATCAGAGAAAATTTGATATCTTGTTTTTATCACTTTGGTATTCTAAATTCTTATTCTTAGGGCCCAGAAGCTCTCCACCTGGTCAGTTTAATGACATCTGTGCAGGTTGACTTCTACAGGAAACTTGGATCTGAATTGAGAGTGGCATATCAGAGATGTTAGGAACACACTTGGGGTGACACTTGGGGTCAATATTGGCGAGGAGAAAGAACAAAGCAGAATTTTACAGGAAAGTTGAGCTCTGATAGAATTTCTGTAAAGGGTCTATGGAAGTCACTGAATTTGGGATGACCCTGTAAAGTTTTTCTTAGTTGATGTAAGGGATATCAACCAGATATTGAATATGGACAGCCTAGGAAGGTGGTATGACCTTGGAAGAGGCGCTGCACATTGGCTGAGATAATCCAGAAGAGCTTTGATTGCTAAGACCTGATGGCTAGCAGCAAACTCAGCAGCAGGGGGATTATGTCCTTTCATCCCAAAGGACAATCTGGGCAGCACATCACAGCATTTACTGCAAAATAATATGAACAAAAAAGTTTTTGGGAATCAATGTCAGCATTCTACTTTGTAGCGGAAGCCTAAACTATCCTTAATAAATATTTCCTTTCATTTTGTTTCTCCTTTGAAATGTGCCCAAATAGCATCACATTAAGCCATATATATGTATGAGCTAAATATATCTGTTTTGTCCCTCTTTAAAGAGAACAGTGATGCCCTCAGTGGCATCTCTTTGAATGAACATATTACTGTGGGGTAAGGGAGTAGGGATCAGCAAGTTGGAAGACAAGGGGGGGGGTCCTTTCAAATAGTGCTTTGTATAATTATCTGTGACTAAGTCAATGAATAAGTCTTGGATAAATCACTCAGAATTAATCACAGGATATATGTATTATAAGAGACGCTAAAAGACACTCTCTAAACGTATTCCCATTTAATGCTTGTCTAAATGAAATTTGCATTTTCATCTGGCCTATGCCTTAAAATATCAATAATGGAGGAAACATAGTCCATATTTAGAAGACTAAGTCATCAAAATCTTCATTTATCTATTAAATATTTGCTCAATATATCTATTATATGGCCACACCTGTGCTAAGAGTCCAGGGTACTAATTTGTTAGTCACTAGCACAAGGAGCTTACAATCTAATGGCTGAGAAATAAAAAGAAAACAAAAGAATAACTAAAAGTGGGAGGAATTATGGTTGAAGTGTATACATGTTTTAGTCATGATTATAAGAAAATCGTGTGGTAAAGAAAGGTTGACAATAGAACTGGATATTAAATAATGTGCAATTGTTATCACGCAGAAAAGAGAGAACATTTGAAGTAAAATAAATAGAGTGTAAAAATAACTCTCTCTGTTCCCTGCCAGTTGTGGTTATTTAAAAATTCTTTTCATATTAAGCATATTAATGTAATCTGTCTCTTGATGCATTCTGCACTGGGACAAAATAAACCCTATGAGTGCATTCTAACAGCAACATCTATGTAGAATGTTGGAAGAATCCCACAAAATGGTTTTCACATTAGTTTTATTGATAGATGTCATATAGAATCCTTCTCATTTGTAAAGTTGAAAAATGTTTCTTTAATATCACTCACTATGTTTTGGTTTTATCATTTGAAAAATGAGATTTGTTTGAAGGGTGACAGTGGTTCCTCTGAGATTCATGGTCCTATCTGCTTTAGATCCAGACAAAGCAGGTTTTACCTTTCTCGTTCCAAGAGGAAGCCTGCATCTTTGGTCCCTTCTGACTCATTCTAACTGATGTAACTGAAAAAAAGTAAAATTATGGATTGAATAACTCTGTGGCAAGTATTTAAGCATGTATCATTTTATTCCACAAAAGTCAACCTCATGATTATTTTAAAATTATTTGACGTTACTCTGAGATAGGAAATAGAATCAGTCTAGCTTTCTACTTAATGGCTTCATCCTCTAATTTTAAGTTCTAGCAGCTGTGATGACACTCATATTCATTAAATTTTACCGCAATTATGGTTAAAAAACGTTTCTTTAAATTTATGAAAGTGATTAACAAAGTAAACTTTATATATCTATTCTGTACAGAATATACTTAATGACCTATATTGGAAAAAAAATGGAAGGAAGAAAGGAAAGAAGGAATGAAAGTAGGAAATAAAAAAAGAAAAGAGCATAAAGAAAAAGAAAAGGAAAAGAGGGAAGAAGAGGGTGGGAGTGATTGAAAAAAGAAAAGCAGGAAAGAAAGGAACAGAAAAGAAAAGAAAAGAAAGGAAGAAAAGAAAAACTCAAAGAACAAACAGATGTGAGTTAATTAGAAGTTGAAAGAATCATTTCTGGACCTTTAGATAAGCTCGCTTTCATATGCTTTAGAAGTAGCCATCAGTAATGTCAAATTTAAAATATTTAAACATGGGTTATGTGTGGTGGCTCATGCTTGTGATCCTAGCACTTTGAAAGGTTGAGGCAGGTGGATAGCCTGAGCTCAGGTTCAGGAGTTGGAGACCAGCATGAGCAAGAATGAAAGTGTATCTCTACTACAAATAAAAACCTGGCCCAGCATTGTGGTGCGTGCTTATAGTCCCAGGTACTCTGGGAAGCTGAGGCAAGAGAATCTCTTGAGCCAAAGAGTTTGAGGTTGCTGTGAGCCGTGATGCCATAGCTCTCTAGCCTGGGGCAACAGAGTGAGACCCTGTCTCAAAAATAAATAAATAAATAAATAAAACATCTAAATATGGTTTGTTAGAATAACTTCATCAATATGTACCCTTAGTACATCTCAATTTTGTTAGTTTTTGTCATTAGTGGATATTTTTGAAAGCCAAATATGGGTGGATTTTTTTCAATATACATTCCTAAAGTAAAAATTAATAAATTAAACAGGCCTTTACATTTAGGCTGAGTGCAGCTAGGAATGTTTAGATGGGGAAATATCTCTCTAACCTCACTATTTTATAGACAATTGATGAAACTCATGTATATTTTGATCCATTTTTAATATAAAGCTATAATCTCCATAATTCAGAGGCCTTATATATATATATGTGTGTGTGTGTATATCACTTTTATCTGTAATAGCTGAGATATATTAAATTAGACAAGAGCATAATTTCTACCATCATCTTTAACTGGTGCAATTAATCTTGTGATTCATTGTTAAACATCAGTGAGATAATTGGGAGAACTGAGATAAAGCTTTAGGTTGAATTGGAATGATAATAGAGAGGTGGAGATTCATATTTAGATAAAATTTCCCTGTTGAGTAAATGTCTTTTAAGTAGATATTAATTCTAGTTCAGGTCCAAATTGATGTGCAGTATAACACAAACACTGTATATCTGCCACGTGAACTACATTTGTGATTTATGAGCAAAAATCACATAGTCTTAATTCTACTCACTCAAGCATTGCTCAAGTTCCAACATATGTTGTCTTAGTGAGTTTGAGCTTTTATAACAAAATACCATAGACTGAATGGACCATCAATAATTTTGAAATTTTCTACTTTAGAAATTAGAAATAATTTAGAAATTTACTTCACTTTTCTGGAGACTGGAGTCAAGTTTTCCAGCCATCAGCAGGTCTAGTATTCAGTAAGCACTTGCTTTCACATAGACAGTCCTTTTCTCACTTTAACCTCACAAAAAGGAAGAAGAAAGGGGTCTCTCTTCAGCTTCATTTACAAAAGTACCCATCCTTTTTAAAAGAGCTCTGTTATCATAACTTAAAAACCTCATAAAGACTGCACCTCCTACTACCATTTGCTTGGGGAAATAGGGAAATTTAACATATGAATTTGAGGGGATATAAACATTCATATCGTAGCATTTGTTTATTTTTAGTAGAGATAGGGTCTCACTGTTGGCTCAGGCTGATTTTGAACTGAGCTCAAGCAATCTAACCGTCTCAGCCTTCCAGAGTGCTAGGGTTATAGGCATGAGCCACTATGCCCAGCCCTTTTAGCCACTTTTTTTGTGTGAAATCAAAAGATAGCCATTATAGGCCCCTACATATTTTTTGTTTGTTATAAGGAAAAACATAACTGTAGAGTGGAACAAAATACATCATCCTGTCCAAGTATGATCAAAATTAACATCATCCACAAAGAAGGGATATTCATTATGTGCTGTTACAGTGCCCTGAAAAAGATTCAAAAAACCAATGTACTCTTCTGTCCGGAAATTCACAACCTGAGTCTAATGACAAGGAATTGTTAGATGAAAGTAGATAAGACTAACATGAGAAAACAATAATTATATCCTTCAAAATAATGAATTCAACTTTCAAATAGTTAAGAAAACACATGTATACATACACACCATGCAGAGAGTAAAACAAAGAAAGAAAAAAGATGACAAAGCAAATCAAAATGTTAACAATACCTAAAATGGAATAAAGGATACATGGGGGGGTTATTTAAAAATATTAAGGGGTACAAATGTTATTGATACATGATGATCTTGTGCA
>NW_003852653.1:785595-790164 GCF_000181295.1 Otolemur garnettii | reverse complement strand
AAAAAAAAAAAAGCCACTGAGTGTATGAACAGAACTCAGAATGATGGAGCAAGATGTTACATATGTTCAAAATTACCAGTGAGTGGATATCTCACATATGCCAATGCTAGGGATTGTATTTTTTTCACAATTAAAAAAAAAACTGTTAAATTAGCCTCGTATTACAGATAAAGAAGGTGAGACATGGGGAATTTACACAATTTACCCAAACAACTATACAGAGATGTAAGCCAAAAATTCAGTGCAGGAATATTGATTGTATTCATTTCATTTCTGTTTTTGTCAAACCGTTATTCATCTAGTTTATACTCTCATTTTATAAATAAAATAAATGGGGCTTGAAAATCTGAAATAGTTGGATCACATCATATGGTTCACTGGGGGTTAGGTTACTCTGTGACTGACCGGTTAACTGGCCATGGATGGAAAACAATGTAAGAATATAAATGAAATTGACCCAACGTATTCAATTCTATCCGAATGGCCCAGGAAAAGCAAAATAATGGGAAATTGGTTTAAGTACACAACACTACATTATCATTAAACACCCTTCACTCTTTTGAACAATTAGGAGTTCATGATTTATATTTTTAAAATTCTCTTTATTAAAATATACACATAGGAAAGTGTGCAAATCGTCAGTGGAAAGTTCAGTTTGTTCCTATAAAGTGAAAAACCTTCACTTCCTAGATCAAACAATAATTAAAAAAATAGAACACAGCAAACACCCTAGAAGCTCCCAGTCCCTCTCTCTGGCCAAAGAAAACTATCACCCTTATTTCTGTCATCATAGATTGTTATTTTTTGCTTCATACCTGCCAAAAGTGACATTAAGAAACAAACTCTTGTGCATTAGTCTTTTTTGTTCAATATTCATAAGATTTAATCATTTTGTCTATTGAAGTAATTTATTCACTTTCATTATTGTAGAGTATTCTTTTGTGACTATAGCATGTATTTGTACATTTTACTGTTGGTGGGTATTTGGGCAGTTTTGAGTAATAGTATGATGCACATTCTTGTATATGTCTTTTGGTAAATATATATACGCATTTCTGAAAAGATGGTACCTAGGAATAGAATAGCAGATACTACTCAACAGTTTTCCAAAATTTATGCATCAAATATTCCATCAGACATTATTAGAGAGTTCCAGTTGCTCCATGTCCTCACAGAACATAAAATTGTGTGGTGTTGTTGCTAATTTTAGTTATTTGCATGAGTTTACATTAGGATTCTACTTATAGTTCTCTGATGAGAAATGAGGTGAAAATGCTTTCACATACACTAATCATCCATTTGGTTCTTTTAATGAACTCCCTATTCCATGTTTTTGCCCATATTTTATTTAATCTTTTTCTTATTGAGTAATTATAGTAGGATTCATTCAGCACATGAATCTTTCCTAGATGGGATTTTTATAAATATCCTCTATGATTTTCTGTTCTCCTGCTTAGTGATGTGTTTTGATGAATGCAAGTTCATCATCCAATTCAATCATCTTTTCCTTTCTGGTTAATGATTCCTTGGCCTATTTAAGAAACCTGTGCCTAAATCTGAGGTCATGAAAAATTCTCCCGTTTTTTTCTTCTAGCGTTTTATTATTTTTATGCAAATGGTGCAAATTGTTTTGGGAAGTGGTACACGAAGTCAGGGAATGATTTCTCAGAACTGACTCCTTTTCTACTGGGTTTACAAGTAGGACACCACCAGATGCTTCCTTAGATTTGATCTGCCCTATTACTAAGTTTCTTATCCAGCATGGAGGAGAGAACAACTCTACTCAGTCTTATCAAAACCCTCCCACTTATCAAGGGGATGGAAAATGGGAATCTTAGGAAAAACACAGCTGCCTCACTGTGCCTAAATACTGCTTCCTGCTAAAGTCTGGAAGGAAAATGCTACTGCCTCTCCGCTGGGATGATATTTTCTCCAGCAGAAATTTAAACTCTGGGCTTAAAGTTAGTTTGCACCAGGCAATATAAATATGCAGTGAATCAGATAGCAAGCCTGGGAGCTAAATAATGAGGTCAGAAAGAGGTTTGCAACAATAATGAGAATATAAATTCAAGAGATGCAGACTGTTTGAAGGGAGCACTTCCAGCCCTATCTGTGACTTGTGTGTAGAGTTTAATTTGACGAAGTTATCTTTCATCCGAGCGTGAGTGTAACTTTGATATGGTTGGTTAGGTTTGTAATCAGACAAATTCCTGTGCTAAAATGGACATTTATTCTTCCTCCATTTATTGGAAAATTTGCAGCTGTTCATTTATTTCCTACTTACACAGCATGCCTTCATCTAATTCTTAATAGATCTGGTTTAAAATTTTGCCCCTCTTAATAGAATTAATGTTACATTACTCTCTTCTAATTCAAATAATCTTGAGTTCTTTATGCATGGCCACAGCATCTATTTATCTTTTTGTTTAAAGTGCAGTCCCCGTAGGTTTCATATTCATAACCTGTCCAGGGCTTTAAATGACGGTGTCAGCACTGGCATGTGGAAATTGATCTGCCTTTACCTCCTGCACTCCCTGAAGCTTAGAGCGAGATTATTTGTCCTGATTTTTTAGCCATTTGAGTTCTTCTTCTAGGTAGTCTTTTCAGTAAACATTTTCCATCTTTAGAGGCTATTTCACAGCTCCCTGACAACCAAGTGGAGCTCCTAATAATGTAATTCTTTTGGGGGTAACACTAAATATCTACAAAAACATTCTTTCTTGTATTCCCTCCCTCCCTCCTTCCCTCCCTCCCTCCCTTCCTTCCTTCTTTTTAATGTTTTTTATTCCAAATTGTTTAAGCCAAGATACTTGCTCTGGGAGTACTTACACACCAAGACACAACGCAGAGATTAGAAGCCATGTGAACGCTCAGACATAGAGTGCTTGGATTTCAAACCAGACCTGTGCTGTGAAGCCGCTTTTGCCTTTGGTCAGCAGAATTAGCTTATTAATTTAATTTGTCAATATTTATAAAGCACCCAATGGCAGATTCTCAACTATGGAGTTTACAAATTAACTAATTTAAATGCACCTAACAAACCTGTGAGGTAGGTGCTCTTATGATTCACATTTTATAAACAAGGAAATGTAAGAATATTAAATTAGATAATGCAATAACTTATCTAAGGCTCTCATGCCTGGGAAATGATGATGCCAGAATTCAAGCCCAGAAACACTGCCTCTGCAGTTCTGGTTCTTGAACTGCTATCCTGATGATGTAAAGGAGACTATGTTGCAGGAGAAGACCTCCAAATGCAGCCTTCTCTCCTTACTATGCCCTCTGGTGCCAGTTTAGATTTGAGGATCCGTTTGTGTTTGGAAAGCTTCATTCCTGCCTTGGTCCTTATCTGATTCTCCTGACTTCTTTTACAACTAGAAGTTGTAATGTTCTAGAAGTGGAGGCTTGTGTTATTTTTGTTTCTCCTTTCTACTCTATCCCAGAAAGAATCAAATCCTGATCATAATCTCAGGCTGGTATCAGGTATCACTGATGAAAACTTTGCATTCATAGGTGGCCTCATTGTGTTCAGGTGGGTTTTCAGAATGTTCAACTTTGCAACCTTCTTTGCTATATTCTAACTTGCTACTCTAACTGCTCACCTGGGATGGATGTTACCAGCCATCTACCACATTCCTCAAGTAATACTTTCCATCTACCTAGCAAGCTTCATTTTCTGCAGACCGATCCACCATTTGTATTGCCTGAGAATGGGGAAAGGGAAGGAGGGAGAAAAAAAGAGACATTTTATTCAAATACTTAAGCTAGTATAAATACTTGAATAGTTAGTGAGTTCCCTTGGCTAATCTCCTACTCTAGTTCTCAGAACCTTGGCTTTTCCATTTATAAAATCCAGATAAAAGGCTATGTGCATTCATTGAAATTCTCTTATAATGTTGGGCATGTGTTTTTATCAATTCTGGATTAATCAACTCCATTTTTCTCCATGCATATGAAATAAAATTTTCCATGGAAATCCTATTTGTAATGTTGACAACCTCACAACTTATAGTCATATTGTTAAATTAGAAGTGCATTGGTTTAGGCACAGATTGTTTATGTATTTGTATGGCTGTCTTCTCTTCAGAATGAGAACTTGGAAGATTAGGGTTAGAGTAAAACAAAACAACCATATGAACTTGAAATAACTAAAATGTCATTTTATACTATTTTAATTGAAGAATTTAATAACTTCTATTTCTGCAACAGAAACAGTCAACCTGCTTCAAAACTAAGGACATTTGGAAGAATCTGAAAATAACAATCACATCTTCAACAAATATTTGGTTAGTTTTATATATACCACATAAGCTATATGAAGAATACTGTTTTAAAAATGAAAATCAGGATATTCCCTTCCTTCTTGCAATATATAATCTAATGATTCAGAAGATGCTTAAAACAAATCAGTGAAAAAGTGACAAATGTTTATATTACTATGATGGACAAGAGCAAGATAATTAAAAGTCATCCTACTTTACAAAGGATGATCAGGCAAAAAGTCTGAGGCTGTCATATTTAAACCCTGATCTTAGAACAGAAAAAGATCAAGCCATTCAAATGGCTGGA
>NW_003852653.1:758419-785432 GCF_000181295.1 Otolemur garnettii | reverse complement strand
TGCCTGGCTAAGATTTCTATTTTTGTAGTGATGATGTCTCACTCTTGCTCAGGCTGGTCTTGAACTCCTGACCTCAAGCAATCCTCCTACCTTGGCCTCCCAGAGTGCTAGGATTACAGGTGAGAGCCATAGTGCCCCGCCTGGTCTTTATCGTCTTAAAAATCATTTGGTACTTTTTTCTTTTTTTACTTTCTTCTTCACAGAGAAATGTTTAATTTGCTTCTGGTACACCACACCCACCTCAAAATTGTTATCAAATAATAGTAGCCAGACCATTCTTTTTTATTTAAGCACATATCCGATGGTGCACAAATGCTATACCTATTCTCTGAATTCTTGGCAATTTTAGTTTACACATTGCTCATGCTGCCAATGTTATGTTTCTCAGATCCTTGAGCTCATCTCTTCAGGGACTATATCCTTCATCCTGCCTAAGACACAGCATGCTCTTTTTCTCTCAATATTACCAATCCATTCATTATCTTCATTTTATACATCCTATTCTGTGGCTATCAGACTTTTTTCCAAAACCACAATCCTGAATAAATCCAGGAGGTTTTATATTCTACATTTGTACCCAGGCAAGTTCATGTACATGGGAAGAAAAGCACAATAACGCTGATTGATCTCACTTTAAATTCAAGACAACAGGCTGTAGGTGGTGCTTTAGAGCTACCAGGCATTCATACTACATTTACTTAATTTATTCATATATATATATATATATCTATGTTATTAACTTGAGAAAAATTTATAGCATACTCTTAGTGTAGAAAGCGGGCCACAAAACCAAATAGGCAATCATATTTTATAAGATGCCATATTCTTGAAATAAAGGGTAAAGTCATTTTACTTTTTGCTTTTCTTAGTTTCATGTCCTTTCAAATATGTATAAGGACCAGTGGTTATCAATATTTACATGCAGTTGTGTGTACTGAAAAGGAAATGCCAAAAAAAAAAAAAAAAAAAAAAAAGAAGTTCCCAAACATCTTAAAGAGTGGCAATGGAATACATAGAGTTAAAGTCACACAAAGATTATTGCTCTCAGAGGGTGAATGGTCTGAGAGAAATAAAAAAAAAATGCACAAAATATTATAATTTTCTGGTCTGCTAAATGCAACATAGAATATGTAAAAACAGAATAAAAGAGATGCCTCAGACAATTGGCTCTTAATCCTTTACCCATGATTTTAAATTCTCCCCAAAGAGTTATTCTTTTGTCTTTAGATATTCACATAGTGGATAAGCATCAAGTTTTAGAAGTATGTTCTTGTCTAATAAAAAGTAATAATTTTCTTCTGGAACATTCCTTCAAATTTTAATCCTAGACTTGCTCTGGGTGTCGTTACCATGCTTCCTTTTGTCCCTCTCTCCTGTATAAACTGCTGGCATTCTAAACCCATTCTTATAGCTTTGGTTTGTTTCCTGTCATAGACAAAACAACCTAATACCCTCACATAATATTAGATGTTTTAGAAATATTTCTATTCAAAGAATTTACAATAGAGAATTCTGTGGAAGGGTAGGGGCAAGAGTCTTGAAATTTCAGGCACTTAGGAGACAAAAATCTTATCTTGCAAAGGTAATTTTAGGTCCAAAGTCATTGCTTCCTAATATAGACAAGAAGGGTAGTTGTCTACTAATCCAGAATTAAAATGTTCTTTACCCAATGCTTTTATTCATTTCCTTCATTGTAAAATAAACTAATATGTGGTTATTACATCTTTTCTCATAAACGGCTACTAGTTGGAACAATGTGAACTGCAAAGCACAATAGGCCTTTTTTTGAGATGTCTTCATTTAGAAGCTCAGGTATCCTCATTCTCCACCTAATACTGGACCTTAGATAGGGTGAGCAATCATTGTATATTCTTGGGATGTAAAACATAGGACTCTAAATACTAAAACAGATTTTTTAAAAAATGTAGGCAAACCAACAATGGCCTAAGCCAACTGGAACAATTTGGTCACCCATGAATTTTGTGCTAGAATTATATATCTGACCATAAGGTTAACCTATGAGTTTTGAAGACCACTCAAGAAGCAAATTAGAAGAAAAAAGAAAACAATAATGCAAGCATTTCCATGCTGGGCTAGAAATTGATTTTGTGGGTACACAAAATGACACCTCACAAAATGACTCAATAGCAAAACAATCAATTTCAAAAGTTTGGTAATGATTTCTTGTAGCTCGACTAGCTTGCTTTACATTTTTCTCTGAGAATTTATAGCAAACTTTTTAAATCCGCTTGTGTTTTTAATCTGAATCTCTGCTAAACATGCTATGTACCAGGACAAAGTAAATCAACAAAGAGCCTTGGCTTCCAGGCAGATTTTAAGAACAAATCCTGTAACAGCAGTTTTTGAGATGTATGACTTTAGACAAGAGATTCCATCTACCTGAACTTTAATTATCTCACATTTTAATGTGTTTTTCTATGAGAAAGAACAAAGGCACATAAAATTTCTAAAGCAGAAATGGGTCATAGTATACGGCAACCTTTATTTCAAGATTGGGTTGAGTTTTATTAATTATAAATTTAAAAAATTATAATGGCACAAAATTATATATTTATAGGTTCAGAGGGTAAAATAATAATTCATAATATCAAATTTAATACCAATATCAGAGTTTACATTTTTATTTAAGAATTTAATAATGGAAATTCAGGTTCACGTTTGCAGCAGAGTTTAGCAAAATTGCCCTGTGTACACCTACGACATACCTAACCTTGTGTAATTGCACAGGGTAAGCTTTCCCAGGGTCATGAAGTTGCTTTAAAAAACTGTGACTCTCTTAGACAGAAGTGATCCAAAAGAAGGAAGAACTGGTAGTGTTTCTAGCAGAACTGTTAGTGGAAGAACTGCTGTGTCTTTCCAGCTTTCAATACTATCACTCTTACTACTACTCCTTACTTACTACTACTCTTGTTTTATAAATCTTCTCTTTAGTTCCTCTGATTTGAACCTCTGACCATGCTGGTTCCTTGGCTTCCAATCTTTTTATTTGAAATAATGCATTTGCTCCAATATTACTTTGGTGATATATAATAAATTGGACTGGAATTAGCTAAATGACCCCATTTGGTCTCATTTTTTACCTGTATGCACGCACACACACATATACATAAACAGCATTCCTTTTAGTTATTCTACAGATAATACTAAAAAGGCTTGGACTGGTCCTCAAGCTGTTTGGGAGCAAAATTACTCTGATGAATGGTTCATTTCAACTTTTACTACCTATTTCTAAGTGTGTCTTCCTGTTATGATCCCTGCTTGGTATTTTCTGACAACCTACTCCAACAAACATCTGTATCACATTTAAACACATTAAATAAACTATTAAAAAAATTAAATCACTGCATTGCTAATTTGATTGGTCCTTTCTTTTCTCCCCACTAACTATTCATAGTCTGAAGATTCCAAACTGCAGAGACTACAGTGAATTTGAAATGTGGTTCATCGTCATGGTCTTTCATGTTCTAAAATACTAAAACTTTCTGTAATTATTTTTAAAATTAGAATATGGATTATTTTATTATACATTTTTGTTTCAGAAGAAAAAAACTATTATTAGAAAGCCCATGTCATTTCCCTGGGACAATCCCAATCAACACCATTTCAAAGATTGTCTAACATGAGCTTCTTAGGCATGAAAAGATTACACGGGCAGACAGATGATGTGCAATGGTTCTCAGTTAACTAACTCTTCAATTTCACTTTTGAAAATAATTCACTTTTGGCTGTGAGCTATTCTGTGTGACAGAGCCCCTGATTGCTCACTTAGCATGCACTCTTAGCCAATTTATCCCTGAGCACTTTTCAATAATTCATAATTCCTTAAATGCACAAATCCCTTGCCTACATTTAGAAGGGTAATTTGTAACTTTAACTACATTAAAATCTCACTTTGCTTATCACAGAATAACAACTTTTAAATCACTGCTCATTATTATTCTATTGAATAATATATATTTTTTTAATTTGGAATAATCCTTTTATAAACAATATTTGTTTATTTCAAATTACTGCTATATTTGTTAAAGTGCATTTCTTTCTTACAGTATTACACAGAAAGAAATGAAATCAATTTTTAACAATTACTTTTACGTAAAAGGAGTCATGTTTAGGCATGAATGAATGATATAAAAGAATTAATAATTTATTACATCAAACAGTAATTTAAAAAGCATTTTTGAAACTTTTAGGGTATAATGCTAAGTGAAGCTGATACAGACTCACCTTCTCCTGTTTTAGGGTGTATCCCTAGGAATA
The DNA here is from genome assembly GCF_000181295.1 of Otolemur garnettii. Classification (NCBI taxonomy): domain Eukaryota; kingdom Metazoa; phylum Chordata; class Mammalia; order Primates; family Galagidae; genus Otolemur; species Otolemur garnettii. The sequence continues at coordinate 781,154 of NW_003852653.1, read as the reverse complement.
AAATAGGTCTGATGAAAAAACAAAGTTTGAGATTTTACGATGCAAGTTCATAGGTCTTCTGACCCTGGGAACCCTCCAGAATTAGCTCACTATTATCTTACCCAGTATTCATAAGACAATTACAAGGTACACTGAGAAATTTTTGTTTATCCCTCTTCTACTTTTCTGTGTGAATTTTTTTGTAATTCTATTTAAACTTGGTAATTGCTTTGGTTCTGCCTTATATACACGCCACTCTGATAATGCTCTCTCAGTGTCAGAATCATGCTCTCTCATTTCCTTATTGGTAGAGAGGGGCCAATCACAGGTCTTATTTCTCTAAGAGGACAATATTGCTTCAAGGAGATAATCATATGTGACCACTAACATGTAATCTTTTGATGTAACGAAACCTACTCATGCTGAAAATAAAAATGCGGATAAGAGATGGTAAAAATATTTTCACTGGATGTGGCAAATAATGAGTGAATGGCTATAACTTGAACAACAAATTAGAAAAAGGTCAAAAATGTTCACAATAGAAAACTGGGGATAAACATATGAATAAGCAATTAAAGGAAAGAAAAAGTATTCAGTGAAAAGTCTGCAACTTCTTCTAGAAATCAAAAAAATTAACATTGAATTTTTAAAAAATTACCAATTCTCATCATCTGACTGAGAAAATAACACATAAAAGGAGTAATAAATCCATTATTATTAGGGATTAAGGAGTAATAATAAATACATTAACAATAAATAATAAGTAAATAATAAATAATTAATTAACAATAATAATAATCCATTATTCCTAGGGATTAAAGGAGTAATAAAATAAATAAACACATAAAAGGAGTAATAAAGCCATTATTCCTAGGGATTAAGGGAACTAAATATGGCATTTTTACTTACTGCAAGTAAATGTGTGATGTTATACACATTCTATTCATTCTTTGGACTACGACAAAATAGTTTACTCTTTTGGGAATTTATTGCATGGAAATCTAACAAGAATGTAAGAGTATAGATTGTAGCATTGTCTTAAAGGAGAGGAACAGTGCCAAACCTGAATGCCAATTATTAACAGGGGAAACACTTAATAAACTGTTTTAAAGCCAACTATAGGTTGTTATATAATTTTTAAAAATAATGAGTCAGAGCCTTACTAGTTAAACCAAATGAATTTCTAGAATCATACTTAAGAAGTATGCATCATATTAAAGTATAAAGAAGTATGCGTCATATTATCAGATAACACTAAAATAATTTATAATAAGACTGTCATGGAGAATTATGTTTTAACTGTGGATATAGGGAATGTAGGGGATGAGGGAGGTCGTAAGATCAGAGGGGAGAAGAGGAGTACAGGCACTAACAAATTAATTTAAAAAATGGTCCTTGTGATAGAAACATCGTGTATAATATAATCCCATTGTTGAAAAGTTATATATAACTATGTATCTATCTACACTCAGGCCTTAAGACAAGTTATCAAAAAAAATAATATCTATACTTATTCATGAATGGTAGGATTCCCAACGAACTATTTACTTTCTCCCTTAATTATCATTGTCTTGAACTTCTATAATGATTAACTTATGTATCGCTTACATAATCAGCATAAATAATATTTCAAAGACAATAATTTTCTAATAACTGTGTGTAAGTTGCTCATGCCTAAAGTATTCATCAATCAGATGTACAAACATAATTATGCACATGTAGAAACAATCTCTCAAAAATCTGATGGCCAGATTCGTGTTTCTCTTTGTGGGTGTGAGTGTTGGCAAGGGCAGGGGAAAGGGGAGGAGGGGAAGAATGTTCTCAGAATAAAGAACAAATCACTCTCATTCACCTATCTTCCCTTAAAGAACTACTGTAATTGGTATATTTTTCATATGGCCTGAGTGACGTACTTGCCTAGGCAACTTTCTGAATTGATTAAAGTCTATATACATTTTTCTTTGTACGTTAATTAAAATTAAAATTGAAGAATTTGGTCATATCCCAGATAGATGATTTGGTTCATTCGCATTTTAAAGATAACTCTCTCCCCAGCTGTAGTATAAATTCCTAAGAATAGGAAACAGATTTTAAGCTGCACCTCAGGAGAATACCTATTCAACCAAGGCAAGGATTTGTCTGGGGAGACAGTCCATTGTTCCAGAATGATCCTATGAGACCGAAGAAGTGATTAACTGGAAAAAGAATAAGTGAATAAAAATATCCAGGGAGCAATTGTGGTCCCTCTAATTAGGTCTTTTGGCATTTTTCTTTTTCTAAGGGTCTGAAGTCATTTTCATCAAAGTCAAGAATTACCTTATTTCTTTGTATTCTCAATGCCTGATAGTGAGCCAGGGATTTAGGAGACATTAACCCCACATATAGCAATGAAATTATGTGTCTGAATTCATCTTTTGTTTCTGTGGGCTCTGTTGTTTTTAAATAAATGTGTGTGTTCTTGTAATTATTTTGTATGCATTCAGCATTTTGCTATTCTTGAATTTGAATCAGGACAGGTGTATATATAGCAAGTGTGAACAGGGGAATACATATTGAAATGTAAATGAAATGAACAGGCATGCCATTGTCCCCTCTTCATCAGCAGATGAGATATGTTTGTTTTGAAATATGGAAACTTCTGACATAGAGTCATTGTTACCATCTTTGGGAAATTCAAACAAACGGAAATGTTGCTATTAAATGGAAATGTTGATAACTTGCTTTTAAATACAGTTACTTAGTTCTGAAATGTGTCTTATGAAATACCCGAGCCAATATGACTTTGGAAACAAAAGGGCGTGTTATAATTTAGCACAAACTTTGTATTTTCTACATAATTTTGTGCAAAATGACCAAATACAATTTCCAATATCAATTTCCTTTTCCAGGGCTTTTATGAAGATGTTAAATAACACTCAGCTTCATAGAAACCGTGGCAGCACTGATCCTGCCTTTGACATTTTATCATTATGATTGATTTATTCATTGCCCTCTAGTCTTTTTCTGTAGCCTGGCGAGCCCTTTTCCTCTCTTCAACAACATGTTCCAAACTAAGCCCTTTCAAATTAACTTGTGGAAATCACATTTTACAGAACACGTTTACTAAAGGTCACATACACAAAATGTTCTAGAATTTCTTCTTTTCCTCATTTGGATTTCTATTGAGAAAACTCTGAGTTAGAATTATTTCTGTATCAAACAGGCATGGCTAGTTGCACACAATTATTTTTCTAATTAGGCGGTATTTTGCCATATTTCAAAAATTAGAATGTCAGATATATAAAACGCTAATTTCCAAGCATGTCATATTATCAGAGTTTCATGAAAATCTGCCTGATATTTACTTCATTCCCTGTGATGTCCATAATATATGTAAATTTTCACAAACAGTTTAAAAAATGTACCTAACTTTTAATGGGGAAAAAATCATCCCAAATTGAGTCATATTTAATGAACTTGTCAGTGCAGTTTGAGTGCATTGTTTGTTTGGTTGTTTTGGATTCACTTGTTCTCTGACCCCCAGAATGATGTACTTCTAAGCCGTCCACAGGTTTTCACAGTGAAGGGAGATTGTCATTTGTTAGATGCTTTATCTGTGTAATTTCTGACTTGAAGACTGAAACCTACCTCATATGTGTTTTTACCCATAGGTTATTCATTTCTTAAGGCAGCTGAAGACCAATGTTAAATAAATACATATTACGTGGGAAAGAATGGTCATGGAGAGATTTCAGAACCCTTTGATTAAATTATAATCCTTGTCATTAATGCTTAAAGTGATTTATTGGGGGCTAATACTTAATTTAAAAAGTGACCTGTTAGTGAGAAAGTAGGTTTTGCTTTGAGAGTCAGGTTGCCCTTGAGAGGCATCAAGGACACTGGAAATTTTAGCGAAAGCTAGACTTGGGTTAAAAATCATTCGGGAAGACCTAGGCAGTCAGATGACAGTTGGACTGCAGCCGAGATAGAACACCGGCTTCATTTGTGGTGGAAGGAAGGGTGATTGCTGTGTTGTTTTCTCTAAGGTTGATCAGATCTTTTTCTACATTGAATAAAGCAAAATGAGGCCAAGAAGAACACCAGGAGAATCAGTGATATGGATGGAAAACACAACTTAATATTAGAGGAGTGTGGTCTGACTTCCAAATTTGCCATTTTTATTACTCATGATACACATACTTAACCAATCTGAACTTCATTTCAGAAGTTCAGAAAAGTGGAGATGATAAAATTTCACTCACAGAGTAAGAATGAACATTAAATTGGACTGTGTCATGAAAGGCCCATGTAATAAAAGCTAATTCCTAACAAGAAATACAAATGTTAATTATATTTGCCTGAATAGTCTACAGAACAAAGAAGTCATTGTTCTTTTATACAGTATTTGAAACTAGTTTCCTCTTTAGATATAAATAGATATAAGAATGCGTGTCCAATTTTTTTCTCTAATCAAATATTGATATAGACTCACAGAGTCTATGACAGTTCAAGACCAGTTTTAAGATTTGCATGTAACTTTAATCTCCTTTTCATATCTAATGGGAAACCCAACAAGACCCAACTTTAATCTCTTTTCCATATCTCGTGGGAAACCCCCTTTCCCTTGCTATCTGCACTTTTCCCGATGCTGGTTTTTATTTAGCAATTCTTGCTCAAGATTAATTTCCACCGATTTTTAGCTCTGGTGTCTAAGCCAAATTTTAATACATAGTCCCTCGAAAACACAATAAAAATAAGGTACGAATGTGTGTAGTACACTTGGCTGAGACCCCTAATCTGATGGTACTTTAGCCAGTTTTGCATATAAATAGGCTCTATCTAACTTTGTTACCCAAATATTTATTACTCATGTGGTCTTGTGCAAGGCTGTTAATCCTAGTTAAATCCTTGTCCTTTACTCTTCAAAATTTATTATCTATTTGTGAAGTAAAATTTTTTTTTTAATTCTATATCCTGTTTCTTTGTTCTGAGTTTTCTCAATATTCAAAATCACCTTCAAAGTTCATGATTTGTGTCCTTAATAGACTTATTCAAAAGAATCAACTTAAATCAATGCATAAAATCCCTAAAAAGTTTGTTCTAAAATATAAAGGTAAATTCAAATTTTATAATTGTAAATTTCAATCATATATTCTCTTTCCTTCTTCATGATTTTTTTTTTAGAGAGACTTTCTGCTCCATCATCCAGGCTGGACTGGAACACAGTGGCATGATCATAGCTCACTGCTCACTGCAGTCTTACACACCTGGGCTCCTGTGATTCCCCCTGCCACAGACTCCCATGTAGCTGCAACTATAGGTGTGAGCCACCAAGCCTTGAAAGGCCATGAAAATAACTAGTAGGATGGTAAGGAAAAAAACTCAGGTTCTCTTCTCCATTTCAGTAACACTGTGCTACCCTGGATTGGTCAACATATTGTTACAAAGTAGTCTAGGCAGATACTAAGGTATCTAGAGGGTGCAGAAAATGTGCCCAGCACTTTTTTAGGTGCCTTAATCCTTTCTTGCCTTGAAATAGTTGATTCAAAACAGCCCTGACTGACTGACAGCTTCTTTGGTTGTCCTGTGGTGTCCTTTAGCTAATCGTAATTCCCTGCCTACTAGAAAATTGTAAAATCATTGATATAACATGGATTGTATGACAGTGTGTGAAGATGGTACAGTAAGCACCTGATTCCCTTCACTATGATCACACAAAGATACAATGCGGAGACTTTGTATTACTTATTAGGAAGAGATTGAAAGCAGCATCACAAGGTGGGCAGATGCAGATTTTGCATGCAAGAAAGCTCCTGTGGAAAAAATTCCTGTGCTGCATAGGAGCAAGTTCCCATATAAGAAACGCTAATAGACTCATCTAACTCATCAAGCTGGACTTGTCTGAGTCATCTTTGGTCTCTTGGGCTTCCTGTGATTTGGGTGCTCAGTTCCCCAAACAGATGGTTAATTATACATGTCAATGTGGACTATGTCAGGAGATACCTAGGTAGCTGGTAAATAATTATTTCTAGGTATTTCTTTGATGGTCTTTTCAGAAGAAATTAGCACTGGAATCATTGGATTGTTAGGTCTGCAGGAGAGTAAACAGGTGGCGGGGAATGGCTAAGGACAGAGAGTAAGAACTGAATTGTAGCTAGTCCTTGGTGGGAATGTACATAAACAGTGAGGAGTTCCTAGGGAACATTAATGACCTTGAGCTCATAGCTATCTGATTAGCATAACATGTTTGGAGCTTTCAGGAAGAATTCTGGGAAAGACGTGAAAAAAGAGAAAATGTTATATAACAAACCTAGTGTGAACCTGTAATCTGTTATATAGCCCTTGCTTGTTGATCATCCCCCAAAGTGAGGAATGACAACTAGTCCTGCCAGGAGAAAAGAGGAACAAACTAGTGAGTGTAGAAAAGGCAGTGTGGGCTTGGTGCCTGTGGCTCACGCTGCTAAGGCCCCAGCCACACACACCTGAGCTGGCAGGTTCTAATCCAGCCAGGGCCCGCCAAACAACAATGATGACTGCAACCAAAAAATAGCCTAGTGTTGTGGCAGGCACCTGTAGTCCCAGCTACTTGGGAGGTGGAGGCAGGAGAATTGCTTGATCCAGGAGTTGGAGGTTGCTGTGACCTGTGATGCCACAGCACTCTACCCACGGTGACAGCTTGACGCTCTATCTCAAAAAAAAAAAAAAAAAGAAGAAGAAGAAAAGAAAGAAAAGGCAGTGTGTGCTCAGACCTTGGGGTCTTTTTCTATTCATGGAGAAAGATCCATTCCTCTCTCCTTCTGGAATGTATTTTCTCTCTGTGTCACCCCACATAGCTTCCTTCTTCACTTTTAGTTTGTATAGCTTCTTTCTTTGTCCTGTAATAAACTGTGGATTGCTCTGTATTTGTAGTCACTCTGTAATTGGCTTGACTCAGTACTACAGTAAGATTATATATGCCATAAAAATAGAAAGTCTCATAATATGGGCTTATAATAGGTGTATTTATATAATTCTCCCTATTTCAAGGGCAGTATGTTGTATATAAAAAGCATTCAAAATGTTTTTATTGTTATTATTTGTATTTACTTTAAAGATATGCTATCAATGCATCAGCCAATGCCACATAATGAATCATGTTAATAGTACTCATCAAGAAAAATTGTATCTGGGTGGGTGTGGTGGCTCACACCTGTAATCCTAGCACTCTGGGAGGCTGAGGCAAGGGGATTACTTGAGCTCAGGAGTTGGAGACCAACCTGAGAAAGAGGGAGACTCTATCTCTAAAAATAGCAGGGTGTTGTGATGGGCACCTGTCGTCCCAATTACCTGAGATGCTGAGGTAAGAGGATCTAGTTTCCTAGGTAGAAATAAAATCTAGTGAAACCGTGATGAAAGCTGCTTCTATATCCACAGGAAAAAAATGTTCTGTGGGAACCTAGGTTGGTTCCTAATTAGGGAACCTAATTATTGTTTTCTTGAGCCCAAGACTTCGAGGTTGCTGTGAGTTATGATGTTACAGCACTCTATGCACTTTACCAAGGGCGACAAAGTGAGACTGTCTCAAATAAATGAAAAATAAAAATTGTACCAGAATCATTGACCCCAAGTCTTTAGTTCATTTCCTATATGTGAGATAGCTTAGCAAACACAAACCATTTTGTTTATCAGATTGATATGAGAAAATTAAATTATGCCATAGGAAATATGTCCTCCCCAAATTTAAGAGACATCAGTTCAATGTCCTGGATAAATAATAGTTTCTGGTTCTATTGTATTTTGGAACATTATACAATCACTTGAAATCATCAGTGTATGTCTCACAAACTCAGTGCCAAATACGTGTTTCATGATTTTTAAGTATCCATTCTTGGGCTATGTCTCCATAGGCAAAAGGTAAAAGATGAGATAATCCAGAGTGGAAGAACAAGTATCCCAGAAAATGAACTCATCAATTCTGAACAGTGGACTTTGGGCACTTGCATGGAGTCTTCTCACTGTGCTCACCTATCAGACCTGCATTGCATTATGGGCAACTCCATACCCAAACAAGGGTGTGGTATGTCCTTACTATTATCAGGATAATTTATCCTAATTACCTAATGTTTCTTTCACTCTATTTTATTATTATTAGTGTTATTAATATTTACACTGACATCAACTGAAAGCTGCCAAAACACAGCATAGATTATGTTCAAAATTTCTGGGGAATACCTAAATAACCAACCACCAACTAACCCTCACAGTCAATTATCTCCAAATTTGTTTGCAACTTAGATTTATAAATGTAACTCTTTGTCATCATTCATGTCAAACCATCCTGCTCTGAATACTCGCAGCATTCTGTGATCCTTGTTTTTCTACCTTTTTAAAAATGAGTTCCATTAGTTACATCTAAATATGTGATCTTCCCTATAAGAGCAGGACCCTCAGAGATTTATTCTTTGAGGCATTGGCTAAGATATATCTTTATACAAACAAAGTCAAGATGTGGTTCAGACTTTATCTTAATGAGGTTTGTTATTAGCAGAGTTAAGGTTTGCTTACTCTCACCAGGAGCTATTTGCTTCTGTTGGTCTACACTGGATTTTATTATTGTTTTGCGTCTATTACTTAAAAGACAGAATGACCACAGTAAAGTATTCTTGCATTCAACAGAGAAAATGTAAGAAAGTGAAAGAAAGAAGATGGCAAACACCTTGTGAGATGTGACAGTGGAAGCCCAAGAACTTTATTAATCCCCAGAAGCAAGTGATAACTGTTTGCCAGGAGCCGAGCTCTAGTTTTCTAGGTAGAAATAAAATCTAGTGAAACCATGATGAATGCTGCTTCTATACCCACAGGAAAAATGTTCTGTGGGAACCTGGGCTGTAATTATTGTTCTAAAATAACTATTTTCCCAAATGATACCTCTGCTGTAATCAGCTGTTCTCCCACTCCACCCCACAAAAGGCACATATTTCTATGCTTTTATTAATCTTTTACCTGTTCTTGAAATCTCATCTCTGCCCCCTCCTATGGCGGAATCTCATTCCTTCTCCAAGGCTCAGCTGCAGTCTGAACTATACACAAAGCTTTCTCTTATAATCATTTTCTTCTTATGATCATCAACCTTTATTTGTTATTGTTTCCACACAATCCAATCTAATTGTATTTGTCTTTGAATTGTTCATTTCAAATAGGTTGGAGGTTTCTCCTGAGTGAGATTTCCAGCTAATTTACAGAGTGACTTTGTCTTTTACCCAACTCATGAATCAAGTCAGGGCTAAACAATGCTTTAGACGAGTGTAAAGCCTGTGATGAGATTCTCCCAGTTCATCCTGGAACCATAAATTGCTAGCTGGCTATGTGAAGCTGGACAATGTACTAACCCTTCTATTCCTTCTCCTGAATGCAATGATGCTATAAGTTTTTGTAAGGATTATATAAGTTATTCCAGATAAATATTTAAACAATGCTTGGCATATGATATGGGAAGCCAAAATGTTAGGTATTCTTATTAAATATTGATTTTGTCTACATTATTTTCCTTTAAATAAGTTAATCACTGCCATTGCACACACACACACACACACACACACACACGCCCTTTAAGTGCCTGTATAAGAAACCCTGAAAACCAAGAATTCAGGGAAAGAGTTTATAACCTATGCATTTGTGCCTTAATTTGTGTAGCAATAAACAGTAAGAAGTTAGTATAGAATCAGAATCAGACAGAATGGATTCTTACATCAGCTGTGTTAGTGACCATTACCCAGAGAAGAAACCTATGGAGAATTTCAAATATATACAGAAATAGACAGAGTGTATAACTCCCATCTGCCAAATTAAGAGTCATATTTAACTTTCGCAGTGATAGCCTATCAAATAACACCCACATGGAAAAACGAAGAAATGTGTTAACTAGCAACGCAGTAAAATTTGGAAAGCTGTATAGAATCAGACTAAAGTATTATTTTCTTATGGAGACAATTTCTTAACATAGAACCCCCAAATACCACATAACTTCATTTGACAGAAAGACTGAGCCTTATTTGTTTCTTGAGGAAACAAGCAAAAGATAAACACATTAGTTAAGTTCCCAGGTTTAATAAAGCAAACAAGAGTAAATGAAGGCATAAAAATATGTGTAAATTTTTCTGTTCAAGTTTCATTCTTTCCAATCTTTCACATATCTTGTATCTCCAGCTATTATCTTAACCAATAAAATGTGATTAAAATTATGATGTTGGCTCGGCACCTGTGGCTCAAGTGGCTAAGGTGCCAGCCACATACACCTAAGGTGGTGGGTTCGAATCCAGCCAGGCCCCTGCCAAACAACAATGATGGCTGCAACCAAAAAATAGCCAGGCATTGTGGCGGGTGCCTGTGGTCCCAGCTACTTGGGAGGCTGAGGCAGAAGACTCACTTTAGCCCAGGAGCTGGCGGTTGCTGTGAGCCATGATGCCACGGCACTCTACTCAGGGGGATAGCTTGAGGCTCTGTCCCCAAAAAAAAAAAAAAAAAAAAAAATTTATGATGTTGAAAGGCCAGATAAATCAAGACAAAAATATGCTCAGAAAATGTAAAACATTCTGGTATTAATGAAGAAACTACACATCTTCCTTAATATCCTTCATTATTAGGATAATCTAATTATTAGGATAATCTAAGAATGACTAGCCCTCTTTCTTTCACCATTCTCACTCGAGAAATGTGTATAGACACACTAGCCTTGAAATCTGTTATGTCCAGTTCAGTCATAGGCCACCAAGGACTAATGAGTACTTGAAATGTGGCTAGTATGACTGAAGAACTAAATTTTTATTATTAATATTTACTAATTTAAATGTAAGATATACTAGATTTTAATTATTGGAAAAGTTTTGAGTGTCTTTGGAATGACTTGGGTATATAAATGTACCCTTGCTGTTATAAACAGCTAAGCCAAAATATTAAATTAAGGATTTTCAATGAAAATTAGTATCTGGATTAAGATGTGTTCTAAGTGAATTATCTCATTAAAATTGCAGCATATGTTACAATGACAGTATTTGGGATTTGGCCTATCAAAGAAAATATTATTTGTAATAATTTCACCTGTTCCTTTTTGCCTTTTTTAATGTGGCTACTACAAAATTTAAAATTAGTTATGTGACTCACATACTATTTGTACTTAATAGTGCTTCCTTGAACAGGATGCAATTTAATTGCAAATGGAGTCTGCCTGTTTCTTCCTTCCTCCTTTTTGCTGATTTTGATTTTTTCTTTCAGAACTGAATAATTCTTGGCTGTCCAGAGCAAATCATTTTTTTCAATAAAGACCATGTCATCATACCCAGTGGCTGGCTGAAATAGCCATATAATTTATGTAAACCAATCAAAAACGGACACATCAGTCTTACCTTTAGTCAAGAATCTGTGTGTTTTAAGGATGGACATTAATTACTGTCCAGATTCAAATGAGGAAAAATGGTAATATTAATAATGGGGCCCTGGTCACTTCCTTGTATGTTAGTTCCCCCTCATGGAAACGCATTTATTATATTACCCTTCCATGCTACCTGCTGTCCTAAGGATCACTTCTCAACAAGGACTGTCTTAAAGCATTGCGTTTAAGCACTGACTTGAAAATCACAAAGTTTCGTGAATAGATTTCAAAAATATGTGTGGATGTGTGTGTGTATAAGACTCTTGTCAATTTTTGGTATATTTACATATTAGTTACTTTAATAGCAGCAAAAGCCATCCTGACCTTGATCGATTTCTTCCTAAGAGAAAGGTTAAGTGAAAATCCAGTATGAAAAGAAGAAAAAAAAAAAAACAGATAAAAAGAAGAGGCTCTACAGAAGTTAGAGTCTCCACTCAGGCAGTGTCCTTCCCATTCCCTGAAAGGACCCCTTGCTCACCTCTTTGGAAATGAAGATCACACGTTATTCAGATTAAAAATTACTGTAGTTCCAGATTTTCACTGTTACTTCGTCAGAGGTTTTTATTGTCTGTTGTAAAAAAAAAAAATTGATTATAATGACCTCACAGAGTTTTTACAACTAGTAATTAAGATAAAATTCTTATTTTTCTGACATAGGTAAATTATTTTTTTTTTTACTTTGGTTTATATGCGTTGACCTAACCTGTCCCCCCACCTTACTTACATTTGAATCTTACAGACTGTTCCTGTGCTGCCAGACTAATCTATTGAAAATGCATTTAGCCATATCACTCTTACTACCTATCTTACTACCTATCAGAGGAAAAGAACTCAAACCTAGTACAGCAATAACACAACCCGCGAGCTGGGCCCTTCCTCCCTTTAGCTCCTGGGCTTCTTGCTTTGCACTTTATGCCCTGTTAACACGGAACAGAACAAATGTTTCATGCCTCGGTGCTTTATCTCAAGCCATTTCCTTTGCCTATTATACCCTTTGACTTTTCAAATATGTGCAACTGCTGTAACATGATGTGGAATAAACTCTATCATAGTCAGAAATAATTTCCAAATAAACAAAGCAAACAAATCAAAAGATCACTCAAGGTGCTATCAGATAAGGACGATTTATTTCTAGGATGTTACAGTATCTCACAAACCTGAAGGGAAAAAGCATAACTCAGTTTCATCAGAGCTTATTTCTCACTCTTTTTTCCTTTTCTCTCTGCCCATATCCTTCCTTTTTCCCCCTATGCCTTTCATTCTTTTGATTTCAAAAGGCCCATCATGACGTCAACAACTTCTAAGTCAAGGATACGTTTGGGGCCCAGAACCAATTAATTTTCTGTGTCTCTTTAGGTTCCAGTTCCAAGGATCCAAAAGAGAAAATCTGTTGGGGCTGGCTGAGTCATGTCATCTGTCCCTTGTTTTTGGTGAGAAGGTAGGAGAATCCTCCATGTATGGGATTTTGGTTAAGAGAAAAATTAGTAATGAATCATCTTTGAAAAAAAAGATTTAAAATACTTACTATGGATATAATTCTCTACTTATCTTGCATACATTCACTGGAACCTTGGTAAACATGCACAGTTGATAATAGGTGGTTCATACATATCAGCACTTTTAATTATTTTGAAAGCATTGCATTAAATAACATTATATGTCCAGAAATGGAAAGTAACTATTAAATATGTGTTCAATCCACAAAACAATATATACAAGCAGTCAGAGCACATTTTTAAGCATATGAAATTCAATTCAGAAAGATTAAGATACTTTGTTTAGGTCCAGCCGAGAGTCGAACATCACTGGGACCATCATTTCTGTACTTTTGTTAAATGGGGGAAGGAGGAATACAATCTTAAATCTATGTCTGTAGTAATGTTCTATAGTGAAACAGCCCTGAAGATTTGGGAAAAATAGGATAAAATAATAATATCAAAAGAGCAACTTTGTATACTGTGTTTACCACTCACCAGACAATCTTTTAAGTATTTTACATATATCCATTCCTTTGATCCTCATAAGTCAATAGGGCAGCCTCCATTGCTGTCCCCAAAAAGGAAACTAAATGTACTCATAGTAGATCACAGCTAAAAAATGGAACATTATCTTAAATATCCAATGAATTCATAGGCCAAATAATCTTGACTACAACACTTTTTTTTTTCATTTTAGCAGTATTTAATGAAAGTTGCATATAAGATTATTTTATTCCTCCATCTTCTCAATTGTTTCTTCCTTGTACTTGCCCTTTTCCTTTCCTACTTGGCAAGATTTGGCTTTTCATTCAAGGATCTTTTTGCGGTCTTTGTCCAGTTTAAGCCTAGTAATAACCACCTTGCTGGGGTGAATGCCCACGTGGACAGTTGTGCCATTAGCCTTTTCCCGCTGCACCTGCTCAATGTAGATGATGTATTTCTTCCTGTAAACCTGGACTATTTACCAATCTGCTGACCTTTATAATGCCCCGGACAACCTGAACTTCCTCATCCTTTCGGATGAGCATGGATCGAACATTGTAGTTCTGCCTCAGCTCTTTGGAAAGGGGGGACATAATCTTCCTCGAATGTGGGAAGCTGCACTGAAATGTCTTTTGCAGTTCTTGCTTCGGTCCGAAGTCACAAAGGGATTGAACTTCATTTTGGCTGCTGCCTCTCCGATGATCTACAAACGTTTTAATATCTTAGGAAGTACAAAGTTTTATCAATCAGTAACCCAGACACGGAGGCAGAGAATCGAAATAATTACAGAGACTAATTACAGGGTGTCTCAAAGGTCACTCATCAAGTCACTATACATAAGGGAAATGGAAAATTGTAGCTAAATGTATCTTAATTTACAAAATGTTCATTAAGGAATTTTACAAAATATTTGAAAAATATTCTCTACTTCTTGACCCCTCTTTGTAAAATTTTGTAATGAATATTTTGTAAATAAAGGTACATTTGGCTACAATTTCCCTTTTTTCCCTATGTATGCCAACTTAATGAGTGACCTTTGGGGCACCCTGTAGAATTGCCTCCTTTAAAAGTATTTTTCCCATAAAAGGGTTCTCCTGACACAAAAATCCACTGGTATTAAGTGCAAGCATAATGTAAAAGGTAGATTTGTCATTGGATCTTAGCCTCATGCATTAAACACTCAGATCATATAATTAACTCCCTCCCTCCTCAGAATCCATGTTCACGTAGCAAGTGTTAATTACACTATTATTCTCCTACATTGATTTCCCAGCAATGACACTGTGGTATCAAGAGAGATTAAGTGCGTCCTCTCTAAAATTCTATTTATAATTTGGGATTAACTAATTCTTACTAATGTTATACAATAGTAATGTCGGTTGGTTAATGTGCTTCTCTTTCTACGTGTACTGTCAAATTGGACTTAATGTGATTTATGAGAGGTACTTCACAAGAACCCTGTTTAACTCTTTGTGAGAATTTAACACTGGATGCCATCGTGACATTTGAGTTTTTGTCTTGACTGCTACAGCCCATCACTGAGTTTCGTCCATCCTTTCTTCGAAATCTCCCCTGCATCCATTGTACCATGAATATCGCAATAAGGTCTCTGTTGTCCTGAAGTCAGACCACCTTTCAAAGCATATGACTTTGAAATTAAAATCCTTAAAACATCGATCAACCCTTTGTATTTTGACAAAACTCCTTACTCAGTATGATGTAATGCAAAATCTTATACAATCAATATCTAATCACTACTCTTAACAAAACTCATAGTTCCCAGGTCACAGCTTACATCTCAGAATATGCATATACTTCTGTAAAAATAGAATGTCTTGATTTTTTCTTAGTAAACTCAGAAAATGAGAAAAAGAATTAAATACTTTACCACTCAGGCAAAGACTTCTATCTTTTGAGTGATACTCAACTTTGATCTTAATGATTCATATTTCTTCTCTGGTAACTATATCTTTAGGTCTTTTACTCATTTTATTTTGAGCTTTAAATTTGTTATCAATTTCTAAAATCACTTTATATATTATATTCATGTGTTATAATTTTCCCATACATTAGACATTATTCTACCAATGTGACATTCTGTTTTTGTTTTTTTTTTTTAATTTCAAAATAGTAAAGGAGTACAAATGTTTTTGTTACGTAGATACTTTGTATAATGCTTAAGTCAAGGCTTTAAGTGTGCCCATTAGCAAAATAGTGTTCATTGTACCTGATAGGTAAATGTTAACCCTCACCTCACTACCCTCTCCCCTTCTAGGTTTCTAATGTCTTTTACATCTCTTTGTGACTGTGTGTACCTATTGTTTTGCTTCCAATTACTGGAGAATACATGTAGAATTTGTTTTTTCATTCTTGTGCTACTTCACATAGTATAACAGTCTCCAATTCCATCCTAGTTGCTGCAAAATACATTATTGCATTTCTTTTTGTGACTGAGTAAATACTCTATGGTATGTATATATATATATATATATATTACATTATCTTCATCCACTTATAAATTGATGTACTTAAGTTGATTCTGTATCTTTGCAGTTGTGAATTGTGTTGCAATCAACATCAAGTGCAGGTATCTTTTTTTAAAAAAAGCATTATGGGATTACAGATATTTTCAATTATATGGATCAGTTTATCAAAGCTTGATTCATGGTTATAAGCATACCCATCACCCAGATAGTGTTTATTGTACCCATTAAGTAGGTTTTTGCCCTTTCTTTCCTCTGTCTACCCCTCTACCTCCTCTGTCTACTTGATTTCTGTTGAGTTTTACTTTCCTCTCTGCACATGTGTGCTCATTGATTAGTTCCAATTTAATCGTGAGTACATGTGTGCTTTTTCCCATTCTTTAGTTACTTCACATAGGATAGTTGTCTCCTGTTCCATCAGAATTGTTGCAAAGGGCATTAGGTCATCCTCCTTCATGTCTTAGTAGTAGTCCATGGTGTGCATGTACCACCTTTTGTTAATCCACTTATGGTTTGATGGGAATTTGGGTTAACTCTACCTCATTGTAATTGGGAATTGTGCTACAAGAAGCATTTCTAGTGCAAGTGCCTTTTTGATAAAATTATTTCTTTTCCTTTGGGTAAATGACCAGTAGGAGCATTGTTGAATTGAATGCTAAGTCTACTCTTAGTTCTTTGAGGTATCTCTATACTATACTATTTTCTGTAAAGGTTGTACTAGTTTGCAATCCTTCCAACAGTGTATAAGTCTTCCCTTCCTTCTACATCCATCCCAGCAGCTGCTAATTCTCACTGGATTCATGTAATACCTCATTGTGATTTTGACGTGCATTTCCTTGAGGATTACAGATATGAGCATTTTTTCATGTTTTTATTGGAAATATGGCTATGTTCTTTGAAGGACTTCTGTTTATTCTTTTGTCCACTTTTTGTAAAAGTATAGCATGTAAATATTTTCTCCCATTCTGTAGGTTGTCTAATATGCTCTGTTGGGTTTTTCCTTTGCTGTGGAAGAGCTGTTTAATTTAATCAAGATTTGTTTGTTTATTTTGGTTGTACATTAATTGACATTGGGGCTTTAATTATAAATTCATTGCCTAGGCTAGGCCTTCTCAAACTATAGTCCGTGGGCCACATGCATCCACCTAGGACATTTGTCCGGCCTGCCAGGTGTTCTTGCCACTGCTGCCTGTCCTGCTTAGCAGCCAACTCATCCCGGGGCCCACAGTATGGCCCTCCAATAGTCTGAGGAACAGTGAAATGGCCCCCTGTTTAAATAGTTTGAGGACCCCTGGCTTAAGCCAATGTCTAGGAGAGCTATTCTATGTGTTATTCTAGAATTTATATGGTTTTGTGCCTTATATTTCAGTCTTTTAATCATCTTGAATTAATTTTTGTCTATAGCAAGAGGTAAGGGTCTTGGCTTATTTTTCTACATATGACTCTCCAGTATTCCCAGCAGCATTTATTGAACATGGTTTCCTTCTCCCAGTATCTTTTTGTCTACTTTGTCAATGATCAATTGATTATAAGTGAATGGCTTCTTTTGTTGCAATAAAGGCATGTACAATTTAATCTAAGAGCATGGGATCTGGAGGCAAAATTCCCAAGTTCTGTACATAGTGTCTTCATTTACTAATTGAACGTCCTTAATTATTATACTCCAGTATTCTCAATTACAAAATAGGAATATTAATATTGACTTGTGGAAAAATTAAATGAGTTAATATATGTTAAATCCTTAGAACACCTGCTATACTGTAAGGATTCAGTTGATTTCATTGTTACCATAAAATAATTTACCATGATAATAATTACAGTGATGATAATTAATGATGATGGTGATAATGGTGTGGATGAGGATGATGGTGATGATCCTTTAAGTTTCAGTACCTTTATTTTTTAACTGTAATTTATCTTCTTTAAAAATGTCTGAAGATGCATAGATTATTTTCTTCAATAGGAGGTTTCAACTCTTTGAAGACAGGGACTATCATTCTTATGCCACTGAAAATGCCTAAAATAATATCTTCCACAGAGTAGATAACTGACAATAGTAATTAAGAGAAAATGTTTATTAAAGTCTTATACACCAGTTATTATTCTTAATGTTTTTAACCTATTAGGCTATTTAGTCATCAAAACATTCCAAGGAAATAAGTACAATCATTTCGCAGTTTTAACAATTAATAAATTAAGGCACAAAATCTTTAAGTAAGTGGCCTAAATGTAATAACTATGAGTAGCATGGCAGTAGAGTCTAAGCCACAGCGATACTGTCTCTTGGTAGTAGATACTTAAGAAATATTGAGAAATGCTTGCACATTCTATTGGTATGGATGATGATTATATTAAACTATAGAGTTAATACATATACACAAGTATATATTGTTTAATATTTTAAAATTTCCAACATGCTAAATAGATTATCTTTCTGCTCTTCAAGGTGTAGCTTTTAAGAAAAGTAAAGTGATTCAATTCTACAGAAGAGTTTTTGCTTCTGTCAAAGGAAGAGAGTTCTAAAACTTTTAAAAGAAAATAAGAAAGATCATAGCTAATCAAGCAATCTGCTGATTAATTAAAGACATTAGAGATCCAAACGTAGAAAAATCAATTTGGTTTTATGTTTTGTTTTTCCCTCTCTGTCTAAAGGGACACAATTGACCCTGCCAAGAACATATCTTGCCTGTAATCTTAACTTTTCCTATTCAACCTGACAGATATTGGAGAGATGAGTGCTGTAAATGCTTCCTTGCAAAGAAAGAAAAACTAATGCCCCATCAATTTACATGGTGACATTTTCATAACAAATACTATTTTGAAGATTTTGCTGCCTACAGTGTCCAGAATGTCCTGTTTCTGTTTTCAGTGTTCCTAAATCCTACTCATCCTGTCATAGTTCCTCAATCTTCCCTGAAGCCTTTCAAGATGATGGCTAACTTTAGACCACATCTCTGGGCAAACCTGTAACATTTCTTTACTGAAGTATTTATCTTTTACTCAGAGTTGAAATAAAGTTTTATGGCTCATTATTAAGGTGGAATTTATCATTTAATTAAACAATTAGTAATTTGTCAAATACTTAGTCACCAAATTTGAATTCTTTGTTTTCTCAGCTAAATTCTCCCTTTCTTCAGGGAAATTTTTACTCATGTAAACCTGTTTCTGAGAACAGCAAACTGCAAAGGAAAAATGTGCATGTGAGAGACAGTAATAGTCTCAGGATTAAGTCATGACCAGGTTAGTTACGGCGATACCAATTCAGCCCCAGTCTCTTCTGAAGCTGTGCCATGTCAGGTGTGGGATGAGCTATCCATCACTTCTAGTCAGTGGTATCTGTTCCCTGTCCTTGTTTATGTCCTCAGGCCACCTGTCCCTTTACTCTCCCTTGTGGTTGGCATTTATCACCATCGTGGGAGATGCTGTACTAAGGAAGTATTTCACACACACCTGAAAACCTAGTGATAAGTCCCACATGCAGATCTTTGCAGATGGGGAATGTAGCCATGAGAGGAGGGCAGCAAGGGAAGGAATTCAGGTTGGAAGAGTATTTTTTCTTCTCCCAGGCATTGATGGAGCACCATTTCTTTTTCCCTGGAGACAGGGAAAAATACACACTCATTGTTAGCCTTTTCTGGCATGGATGGTACTTCTGTAAAGTTTATATCATGCTGTAAGCACCTCTCCTCTGAATCTTCTGAGAATCAGAATCAACCCTCGTTCTGTGTGTTCATCAAGGTGTCTCTCCTGTCATCTATCTGAGCTTGATTCTCGTGTAACACAGCACACATTCATTAATTATAAACCTTGAAGTGATAAGAAAACATATGGTTTAAATTGACTGATTGCCAATTTCTTAAAATAAATAACAGATATAACTTCTTTTATCAGTAGTGACTTTCAAAGCAATGGGAGCAATGATGCAGTGTCAGGTCTTGACCTAAAGCTCCAGATATTTCTAAAATATTTACCTGAGGCAAAAATGGAGTAAACCTGGTCTGTGGATTATGTGGGCAAAGTAAAATATTCATATAGACACTTTTGGAAAAATCCCTGTCTATATTCATTTGTGATGAGTGGGAGGAAAATTCTTCAGCTTACTATAAACGTCTTTCTTCTCTCTTAGATGTCCACATAATTTAAGTACAACTTTAAATATGCTACAGTTCAGTTGCTGTCTGTTCCCAGCACAATCTTTCCTGTCTAGTCCCTACTGACTAAATGTAATCCTGAGCCTCTCATGCCTTCCAATTCCTCCATGACATCCCCATACAGAAAAATGAGGCATATGTTACCGACCTGCCTGCTAGACAGTGGAATAAGTACAAATAGAGGCTTCACTGCACTGGACCCAGAATACAGTGACAGCTAAGGAGGAGGAGAGAACACTCTTTCCATCACTCTGATCATGAGAAAGGAAAAATGAGTGTAGAATAATAACACATTTGGAATTCATAACTGAGAGCTTTAATTATTTTGTTTGTCTTGCAAGCTAAGGAAATTTTGAGCATATTTAGTATTTCCAGGGAGGGATGGCAGTAGCAAACCACCGTCTAGGGCAGTGATTCTCCCAGGGTGCTGTGCGAGGATCTTCAGTGAGCTGCAAAAATTTTAGAGATCATTCGTTATTTTATTTTCTAAATAAGTTCAAAGCACAGTAAGGGTTTATTTACTCTCTCTCTCTCTTTTTTTTTTTTTGATCAACATAATTTAAGTGTGCCATGGAAGTTTAACTATAGATGCAAGTATACATGAGATTAAAAAAATAAAAAGGTTGAAAAACACTGATATAGGGTGAAGCAGCCATTAGATCTATTCTGCCTAACACCTGAGTAAGCTAGAGGCATAAAGGTAAGGAAAATTTCTTCTAATTTCTAATTCTTTTCCTAATCCATACCAACTGGATACTCAGTTAAACACATATATCCAGAGCCTTTTTATTCTTAAATATATGAGAGAAAAAAGGGAGGTATGAGTTCCTAGTTCCTAGTTCCTATTGTTCTTCAGGTCATATATTTATTCCACAAATAAAAACTTTTGCCATTTGAACATCTGCCCTTGTGAGCAATGCTCTTGTAAACTAGACAACATCTTTGTATAATTAAGAAAATTGCGCCCCACCCTCTGGAAGGGAGCTCTACTCCAGGAAAGGATTGATTATCAGAATATGACTCGATGTCAACCTCCATTTAACCCTTCAGCCAGAACACTGGCTTCAGAACCCCAGTTACACAGCTATACGGAAAACCAATTAGGGAAGCAGGATAATTTCAATAATTTCTCAAAGGTAGAAATTCAGAAGGTAAGGCAAATGTTCCAGTGCCATCCCAGAATCTGCACGGATGTCATAAAATAATAGAACAAGACTAAATTCCTTTAAATAACATTTGAACCAGTTCTTTATGCATAAGTAGGATTCTATTTTTCATCTGGTAAAATTCCCTTATTGGCTTTTCAACTTTAAGAGTTCATGTAATTACTGTTAACATGAATTCTTCCTTACAGGAAGAATTTAACTCTTTTAATCTTGTTAGGTGAAACAAAGTTTAGTAAAATATTTTTTTTTTAAAGAAGGCAGCATATGCTAACAGATATACCAACCAAAATTTCTCAAAACTGTACCATAAAATAAAAGCCTATTAACCAAGAAAAGTTGAATGTATTAGACTTTGAAAGAGAGAATACCAACTCGACGGAGTCTTAGTAGTGTCTCAAAAATGGAGGAAAGAAGAGAATAATATTTACTGGCAGAACTGACTATAGTTTACAGGACTCAGGGCACATTTTTTATAAAAGTGTTTTTAAAAATCATTGATAATTTTAAATGTTGACAGCAGAACATTAAATGCATGGGGCCATACAGGTCACATGCAGTATGTAGCCAGCCTAGTAATAGGGTTTTAGGATCTGAGCTTATAGGCGTTTAGTTAGCTTGTGAGAATAGAGAACTAATAAAAATTAGATACAATTTATACCATGATATATCTGTATTAGTGAACACAGTAAAAGAGGATATTGAAGTGAGATTTGATGAACACTCTGTTAATGTTGAAAATAAGGTGTTTTACTAAACAGTTGATTTACAGCATTAATATTTTACATAAAAATTGTTTGTATAAAATATCTACATTATTTTCCCTTGTTTTCAGTATTGTTTAACATAGGAATAGGAAAATGTGCCTGGTCACAGAACTGTTAACACAGGGACCGACATATATATTGGTTTTAAATATGAGGCGTGTCAGTCTCATCTGTCTTCATCCAAAATCATGCACTGCCATCCAGTCCAGTCCCAGACTTGTTTATCTCAAGAGGAGGAAATCATGTTAGTTTTAGATCTTCAGCCATCTCTCCCATTTTTGGTCTACCCTAAACTGGTAGTAGATCACTATTGCCTGTGGTTCTAACGAATACAGATTTTACCATTATTTGATTTCTTATGGTTGTAAGTAGAGTTTCTAAAGATTGTTCTTCCAATATCTGAAAGTGTCATATTCTCTTATTTGATTGGTCAATTGAGCATGTAGGGGGAAATTAAGTTAAATTAAGCTTTGCTATATAGACTAAGGCTTGGAAATGACATATTTGAGCAGTAAAGTCAAATACTATGAATAAAATAATGATCAGAATTTATAGATGTGGTACATGTATACCATGGAATACTATTCAGCCATTAAAAAAATGGAGACTTTACAGTCTTTGTATTAACATGGATGGAAGTGGAACACATCATTCTTAGTAAAGCATCACAAGAATGGAGAGGCATGAATCCTATGTATTCAATCTTGATTTGAGGACAATTAATGACAATTAATGATACAGTGGGGGGTGGAGAAAGGGGAGAGCAGAGAGAGAGAGAAGGAGGAAAGGGGATGGGGGAAAGGAAGAGCAAAGAGAGGAAAGGAGGGCTGGGGGTGGGATCTTAG
>NW_003852653.1:712008-757545 GCF_000181295.1 Otolemur garnettii | reverse complement strand
TTCTTAATTTCTTTTTTTCTGAGAAGAGAAACTGATGAGCCTAATATTAGCCCCTGCCCCTGATAATAAAAATCTTCTGCTGAATGCATCCATCAGTTTATCAAGGTAACAAGTTCTATCCAATTTATGTGAAGTAGCCAGTAGGCTTGGGGACCACAAACCTGTGTTTTTGACCAAAGTATCCATACTGATTTGCTGAATAGTAAGGAGATATTTTGGAACTCCTTCCAAGATTGGTCTGGCAGCAGGAAATAAAATACGTACTATAGATGTCATCAGGGAGGGTTAAGCCAAAGAGCTTCTTGGTGCCTAAGCCATGTGTCTTTCTTGTAAGAGCTAAAAAATGTGATGGTCTCTTACTACACACCATCTGGTCTGGCACTTTCCCAAGTTTATTTTTGTGAATGTTTAAATACAATAGATGACTTCCACGACAGATTTGCAAATGCTATTCTTTTGGTAACAAGGAAGCACTCTTTTTAGGCAAGTTTTGATAGAAGTTGTAGTAGTCTTCTAGATGCCTGGGTTATATATATTTCTATCTAAAACATCACTTGGTAAATGAATCTATTTTCTCAGATCAATGTAATCAATATGGAAATTACTATCAAAACAACCTGGATGGATAGAACACGACAGAAAGTGAATCCAAACTGGAACATTTGATGTTTTAGCTAAATAACAATTGAGTTGCAGCTAAATATTGGATGTATGATACGTCAGAAAAACAACAAAGAGTAATATTAGGATAGGGACAGTATTGACAGTTTTGTTAATAAAGTATCCAGTAATAATTTGGAACCTGAAGCATTCTATAGAACAAAAGCATGCAGAGTTAAACCATGATAATGTGTGAGCTAGAACTGGATCTTGTTCCAAGCATATTTGAAGAAACTTGTTTACTTCATGCTGTCATTTCCTTAACCTGCAGGTCTTTAGTAAAAGCTATCTTGTTATTATGGAGTTATGCTCAGAAGTCAAGCTAGTTTTCTTTTTCTTCATATTTTTCATATGGGAGGGGTCTCACTCTTGCTTAGGCTGGTCTCAAACTCCTATGCTCAGGTGATCCATCTGCCTCAGCTGACCAGAGTGCTGGGATTACAGGTGTGAGCCACTGGGCCAAGTGTCCATAATAGTTTTTAATAGGGCCTTATGCCTTTTACTATGTAGTTCATAGTTATGAACAAAACATGATGCCTTTTAGAAAACTCTGGGTCTCTGGATTTTAGATCATGCAAGCAAGTAAAAGTTGTTTAAGAGGCTGTTGAGTCAAAGTTGATGTCATTATTAAGACTACATATATCACATACATCCTTAGAATTATTGGGACATGTATACTTGCAGTAAAGCAAGGACTAACGTCAGTGGTGAAATTCCAGAAGTAATGACCAGTCTGTTACTAAATCTAAGGAGATAGAATTTGTGAATCCCAGGAAAAATTGATCCTTTTGTCAATAAAACTTATACTAAAACTTCTACTATGGAAGTTTG
This sequence comes from Otolemur garnettii, assembly GCF_000181295.1. NCBI lineage: Eukaryota > Metazoa > Chordata > Mammalia > Primates > Galagidae > Otolemur > Otolemur garnettii. The sequence goes on along the minus strand of NW_003852653.1, from coordinate 756,054 downwards.
AGCATCTCTGAGAACTTTGCTAAATGCAGTTTCAGAATTATTTTCTCTCTTTTTCTCTTTTCTAAATAGTGATTCAGATATGAGAAATTATGTTACTGAGTTAGTGGTAGGACTTTACAAAGCTCTTTAATGGAGTTTCAGTAAAAGGTCTGCCCTGTCATTGAACAGATAGGTTGGTAAGGACCATTTTGGGAAAAAAGGATTAAACTTAACTTTGCTATTCTCAGAGCCATAGGTTTCTGGAAAGAAAGTGCTTTATGGCATCCTGAGAACAAGCAAACAAATAATAGAGCATGTTCAGTTTCCTTGGTAGGGAGTAATTATTTGAAATATATTTAAAGATATTCAAATGACTTCTGAGGTGTGCATTTTAGTCCATGTCACTTATGGGGCTTATGGGATAAAATTGGTAATGGTATGACGAATATCAGGAAACTCTAAGAAATTTCAGTGTACTGTTTCACAATCATTCCTGATTTGGTACAGTCAACATGGGGATGATTTCATGTAAAGCCCTTGCAAGGTCCCATGTGAAGTCCTTTAGGACTAAAGTGCTGCTATTATGAAAATACCAAATAATATTGTCATGAAAATTTTAGCCCTGCTTTATCTGTTTCTGACTATGAAGCCAAGGTCAGTTTTTGCATTCTACAGAAACTTCTTTTGACTTCACCAAAGATTTGTGACTAGTATCTTAGAGGCTTTACTCTCTGTTAAGAGAAAGAGAGTAGCAGGATTTAAAATAATATACCAACAAATCTAAATGTGTGTGTAACAGAATTTATAGAACAAATGCTTGCTTACTGAGAAATGTGTATTTTTAGTAATTAACAGGTTCATACAGTGTGAGAACTATTAAATTTAAAAGATACCTTAAAATTGTGTTGGCTAAGGCCTCCAAAGGTTTAGTTCTAGCTGTAATTGCTATAAGAAAATGTGGGTTTTGAAATCAGAGCAAGAGAAAAAGTTGTGATAAACTCCTGATCTCTATAGTATTTATGCAGCTGAAAAAAAAAAAAACATGAAATACTTGAATAGATTTCTTGAGTATTAAAAAAAGACAGGTTTGGAATAATCTATAACTTTAAAGACAGGGATTTATATTTTTGACATAAATCAGGTCCTAATTCATAAAATATGTTTTAGTAAAATTATAATATTTCTTTAGAAACTTTATACCTTTTCTGAATTAGAAAATAGTTAAATTTAATTGAAAGCATTAGAATGCATTTTTAGAACAGAGAAATATTCATGCACATATCAAATAAGAATAAAATCACAGGAAATTTAAGTTGCTACAGTGATGGCTAAGAACTTACAAAAAATAGATGGGTGCTTAGTATGGCCCAGGGGAATAATTGTCCAGATATATAGTTGTTATTTGAATGAGAATATAAGACGGTATTAACTATCTTTATCTAAAAGAATGCAAATAAGGCAAAACACAAACATCTACTATATACTATGTAGGCTCACATTTTACTTAAGATAAGTGCTATGCAGGGTTGATTTCTCTAGAAAGAAGCAGGGCTATTTTATATCGCGACTCTAAAATCATAAATCATCTATATTCTCTCCCGCTAGATTTCTTGTGTGAAATCATGACCATTACAAGGACTAGTACCACGTGACCAGATGAGTCCTTTCTCGATTCTGTTTCAACTTCCAGTTTTATTATTTATTTATTTATTTATTTTTGCAGTTTTGGGCAGGGCCGGGGCCAGGCTTGAACCTGCCACCCCCAGTCTATGGGGCCGTTGCCCTACTCCTTGAGCCACAGGCACCACCCTCAGCTTCCAGTTTTATATGGCATCATTCAAGGCTGAATAAGTTTTTTATCTGGTCAATCTGATACTTGAGAGTTTCAGGCTCAATAACTTTGCACATATCAATAAAATGTCTGATCTGCTGTGAGTTGAGCCTGTCATGTTGAACTTCACATATGAGTTTGATTTAAAAATAAAGAATATGGGTAAATCACTCTTCACAGTAATTATTACTTGTTAGGAATAATATAGATTTTAGGAGATTTTCAGGAAAAGGACATCCAGAAAGCAATTAATTCATTTTCTCTGTAAATTAACTCCATAAAGTTAGTGAACAAGTATCATAAGTCAAGAAAGAATGCTTCTTAGTTAAAGCTTGAGGGTGACAACTGTGTACTGAAGCCTGGAGATGTAAATATTATTAGAAATGACCATCACCAAGTTGTCTCATGATTCTGTGGCAGAGGTTGTGCAACAATGAAGGGGTTTATAGGTTGATTTAATTAAGCATGTAACAAAGATTTGCAAGATGTATTATATTATTTAGAGACTTCTTTTCTTCTTGTAAGTTTCAGGGTACAATAAAAATAGAGTGCCACATTATATCTGAAAACACTTCCATTGAACACCTGCATTTTTTTCTTCCCTTCAGTTCTTTAGTGACTGAGTATGTTTATAACTACCCTTCCTGCATGTAGCAAACTAAATAATATCCACCGAGAATCCATGTCTACCTGAAACTTAGAATGTCACCTTATTTGGAAATAGTATCTTACAAATAGAAGTTTCAAGATGGATTAATCCAAGAATTAGAGTGGGCCCTACGTACAGTGCCTGGTGTCTTTCTTAGAGAAATTAAAAGGAGATGTGGACACAGAAGTGTAGAGGAAAAGGCTGTGTAAGGAAGAAGCAGAATTTGGGTGCAGTGCTCCCCCAAGCTAAGGAAATCCTAGGATTACCACAAAGCCTTAAGAACTAAGAGAGTGCATTTTGTTTCCATTCAGTATCAACAGCACTGCTGTTTATTTCTCTGTTTTTTTTTAATGAGTATTTTTGTTGTAAGTGAAATACATAAAATAAATTTCATAGCAAAGAGAATGGACATAGGTCTGATGGGTCTGTGAGAGAGCTGATCCCGACTGCTGACAAGGTCAGAAGTTCTCATCAGACTAACATCCTTATTTGACAGTTTTGTCCTGAGTCATCTGTCAAAAACTCAAGAACTTTCCTCAATCTTTTCTCTTTTTGTCCGTCATAGATTTCTTCAGACAGATCTGTCCAAACTTTCGCTCTCACATGAACTGTAGGTTTCTGAGACTGCACTGAGAGATGGCTAACCATTCGCTTAGAGGTCCATGCAATAAACAGCTCATTCAGAGGCCCTTGTCTGTATTCTCTTAGTTTCCTCTGGAGCTAGCTGTGGGCTCAAATTGCGCCAGACCCCCCATGACTTAAATGCTTTTGTACTAAAATTGCAATGAATGGGCTTATCTTTCTTTATAGCCATAATTACAGAAAGGATAATTTAGAATTATACTAGCTACCAGGGAAAATTTGAAATGCACAGAATTGTTCGTTTAAGGACCTCATTAGAATGAAAGGCAGTACAATTTCAAAATTCCAATAATCCACATTTTTATTGGAATAAGAACACTTCTAAAATAAATTCAGACCTCAATTTTTTTTTTTTTTTTGAGGGTCCTTATCCAAGCCAAATACACATTCCTGTCATTTGGGAGCTCAGAGTGAAATCGGAACTTAGAGCTGGTGCTGAGACTACCTCACTCTTGGACAGATTGAGGTGGACAGATTCTCCCTGAGCAGAGGCATGAGCTCTTCGGAATCAAGAGTATTGAGCTGCAGCAGCAAGATTGTCTTAGGGTACTGGTACAAACTTGAAGATCTGGACTGTCAAGCCCCAACTTACCAAAATATCAACAGAAAAGCCTTTCGTCAAGGAAATCTAAGTTTACTAGACCTTTAGAAAATCTTAGTAGAACTCAGAAGTGGAAAGGAAAGAAAGCTACTTATAATATTTTTAGCCCCAGTACCTGCTGAGTCTTCACAGGTCATACATGCTGGGGAACTGATTGGGACTAGGCAAATCTTATGACATAATAACTTTGAGAACAATAACTTTGTGGGCACAAAAGGTGAGGGTCTTGACAAGAGTTTTGATAAGAAAACAATTATTTTTATATTAATAATGAGCCTATTCGTTTGATTCATGGTCTTATTTTTAATTAGAATGCACTCCCTGGAGCAAGTAGCTAAGTTATTTTTGCTTTTTCCCCATGTCATTTACCACAAGCACAGGAAAATATGCTTGGTCCTGGAATTGTTCATCTTCCAGCAGTGTTTTTCAACATTTTGTATCTCATGGCACACTTGAACCTATAGTTAAACTTCCATGGCACACTTCAATTATGTTGATCAAAAAAAGAGAAAAAAAAAAGAATATATTTACTGTGCTTTGAACTTTTTTCAAAAATAATTTAATTAATAATCTTTAAAAATTGTAGTGACATACCTGAGATCCTCTCACAGCACCCCAGTGTGCCACAGCACACCGGCTGAAAAACATTGATCACGAGGATAGGAAGATATGCTGCATTCAATTCTGAGGCATGTGGATCTCATATTTCTTTACTCAACAGCATGTGTTTTAAGCCCTAACGTTTTAAATGCTCTACTGAGTCACATTTATTTTCTCTAAAGTGAAGTAATCATAATCTTGTCTATTAAAATTAAATTATTTTAAATTTTTCCCTACCTAGTTTCCTACGTGTGGAAAAGTCTTAGAAAGATATTTGTCATGGAGAGAAATGTCCTATGTTTTCTGTATCCTAACCTGATTCAGTTTATACTGTTTGAAGCAAATTAGTCACTGTTACATTGTAAGTCATCATATGAGCATATAGTCTGAAAGGGCCTCCTGGCACATTTGCAGGCTTTTTGGTTTGTTTATTTTGTTTTGCTTTTTGTCATTGGTGGTATTTAAGAGTGGTTTTTTTTTTTGTTCTGTCTTGTGGCTAGAGTGGGCAGAAGGTAGTCGCATATTCAATGCAACATACTTCTCTAGTTTTTAATAGGTGGCAACTAAGTTGCCAGAAAGTAGACAGTAAGCTTTGTGTTTGTACATGGCAGAGGACTTTTGCTTGGAGAAAAGAGGACCTATTATTTATACTCACAAGCTAAACTAATAAATACTGGTGAGGAGGAAAAAAGTTGTTTTTAATGCTTATAAGTTCTACATTGAGACACATTAAAACAAAGTCAGATTAACAAAAGCAAAAACAGCAGAAATTTATTGGCAGATGCCATACCCAACACATGGGAGAGGCCTCAGTTCAAAGGTATCTTTCTTTCAGGGCAGTGGTTTAGGGCCTTGTCCAAATAGTATTTTAATGAAGAGCAATGAATTATAGTATAGTGAAAAGACAAGAGAAAGAGCAATTCACATTTTGGAAAAGGTGGGAAGGTAGGGGAATCTTTCCCAGATCCCTCTGGGTGCCTGCTGGTCCTTTCTCTGGACTGATAAACAAGTGAAGGATTTGTGTCCTGCCATCAAGCAGATATTATAGAATCTGAGTGTTCCTCTACATTTTTGCTGTTTTTAACTTAACAAACCTCAATAATTGGGGGAGAAACATTTTGGTTTTCTTTAATACCAATGGAGTATATATACTTTTGTATTTTTATCAGCTTTTGTCTATCCACATTATTTACTTCATACAAAGTTAGAATTTATGTTTTAGAAATTAATTTCTTTCCCTTTATGCTTTCAACTCACATATTCATTCAGAAGAATACCTTTTTGGTCCATTCTTTGATGGCATTACATGTTGCTTATGAGTGAGAACAAGTTTGCATATATTAAGGGTTAATAAATTCTTCTTAACATCTTCATCCAATATGGTGAACATAAGAGAAAGTATTTCCAGAGTTGAGCTAGGATTATTCTTTATTTTCTCAGCTACCTGACTAGTTTAACTGCTTTGCATACGTGATAAATGATTTGTAAAGGAGAATTCGAGTACTGGTAAATTTTTTTCCCCTGAAATTCATCAGGGAAATAAGCCTACAGATCTGGCTGGGTTGTACTATTATTTTTCAAATATCTTACTTTGTGTAAATTAAATTACCTAGATAGTTTAACCTTTGTTAGATGTAAAAGTATTAACATTGGATCATGTTATAAGCACACCTATATACTTGTGTATGAATTTAAAGGCATAAATATCCTAATATTTGTTTATCAGTTTTAAAATCAGAAGCATGGTAGGTTAATGCAAAGAACACTGTTTCTTGGAATTGATCTCAAGGCCAAAACAAAAATATTATTTTTGTTACATATTTTATTCCTTTGAATATTTAACCCCCTGAATATTGAGGAAGGAATTTGCTTTTTCTCTTGATGATTCATTTATAAATAAAACTTTGTGATTGGCTATACCTAAATGATAACAGAATGCTTAAGATGAGGAAAAAATAACACCTCCAAAATGAGATGTATTCAATAAGAAATTCGTCAATTACAGCATGGTTTAAAAAATAGTTTCAAATTATCTCTGACAAAGCTGCATGCAAGAAGAAATGAAGTAGTCAAAATTTTATAATTTTATAATTTTTGTCATCTAAGTTATAGCTCTTAAATAAACATTACATCATATTGCAGTTGGGCTGATATCATCATTTACATACTGAAGTATTGTTTATCTTTGGGAAAAATTATAATGTTTTCAAATATGGAATACTTTTTGTGTCTAATCTCTGAACCATCAGAATGATATATTAGAACCAAAGACAGAAAGGGTAAGGCAAATGAAACTGTCAAGGAATTGAGTTAACTCTTTATGAAAATGATTTTGTAACCTTTTCTATTATGGAAGAGCTAAGGATTAAATTGAAATTATTAACTTTTATGTAAATGTGAATTCCTTCTCTAAATTTAATAATAGGGACTGAAAGCTCAGTGGAACATTCTGGTTGGTGGACTTGCAAAGATATCCAAAGAAGGGATTTGGATAAGCAGGATAGAATAACAATTCAGTCCATTTTCCACTAATATATTCTTTTTTTTTTAAGTATTTTTTTCTTTTTTTTTTTTTTTACTTAAATGATAACTATGTACATTAATGCAATTCTGGGGTACAGGGTGGTGTTTTCATATACAATTTGAAATATTTTCATCAAACTGATTAACATAGCCTTCATGTCATTTTCTTAGTTATTGTGTTAAGGCAATCATATTCTACTCTTAGAAAGATTCACTTGAACCCTTGTAAGATAAACCATAGAAGTGATCCATCCAATCACCCTCCCCCCACCCATTCCCCCTCCCTCCTCCCTTCCCCCTCCCCGTATACTTGGGCTATTATTAAGTTATAGATTTCATATGAAAACTATAAATTAATTTCATATTAGGGCTGTGTACCTTGGATACTTTGCTAAGAAGAACACTTACATATTCTTAACAAACTTATATGTATATTCCATTAATAAAAGTTCAATCACTAGCCAAGCTTTAACTGAAATTCTAAACTAGTTAAAGCTTTGAACGCTAGATCAAGTAACCCGTGTAAAAAATGTATCAGGGTAAGCAGTAGGTAGGATCTTATGCCTGTCCTTTTTCTATGCCTCATTCTTATACCATTAGATTTTCAAACACATCAACAGCTAATAATTAGCGGCTCCTGCCAGGTGTCTTTTTTTTTTTGTTTGTTTGTTTGTTTTGTTTTGTTGGCCAGGGCTGGGTTTGAACCCACCACCTCTGGCATATGGGGCCAGCACCTTACTCCTTGAGCCACAGGTGTCTTTAGTAAAGGTAAGAAAGAAATGGCAAAAAACAAATAAGCAAACAAAGAAAATAACCTAGAGGAGAAAGAGAGAGAGGGAGAGGGGAGAGATCATGAGAACATGATAAAGTAGCCCTTTCTCCAAGGTGAAGCAAGTGCTCACACTTACCATCTGGACAGATCACATGAAAGAAAGCAAATCCAATCACACTGTCTTCTCTGTGGGCTCCAAAATTTAATCCCTTTGATTTGTAGGAAAAAAGGTTCATCCTGTGTTATGGAGATCTATTAAACTGTCATTAAGCTTGACCAAACAATTTGATAGAAGGAAAAAACAGTGAGCTTTCTCCTAACTTCATCCCATCTCAGAGAGAGATTTCTGAGTTCATAGAATCATGGCAATGATCTAAGTGAGAATTTCTTATGATTGAACTTTTGTTTAATGTTTTCCTTTCTGTTGGCTGTTTATCTAGCTCTATTTGAACTGTTATTTATGGATTTGGAAATGTATTCTTTTTTATGTAACAGTTCATAGACAAGGAAGATTCTGAGTTTTCAAGATTATCAAACTTTGTTAGTTTAGGAGCTCTAGCAACAGTATATCTTATCTGTTCCTTTATTTGAAAAGAAATCCCTTGTGAACTTCTCTCCTGAATGCACTTGGTCTTGTGCAAAAAAATGTTAATATAAATACGAGTTGCTTTGAACATTTTATTTAGCTGGCATTCATAGGATAGAACATAGGTGAAACTTTCATGGACAGAATCTTAATCACTTCTGCTTAGCATTCTTTTATTCTTCCTGCAATTTTGAATAAAATACAACCTAAAGACATAATTGTTTTATATGGGTGTTTTTCACAGGGAGTATGATTTTCTTTGTTTAAGTGGCTTGCACGAGGAGACAAAGCACACATCAGTGTTATGTGATACATGATGCATAAAGGGAGAAACATCAAATGCCTAATTCCTGAAAGCAGGGTTTGGAATCCCTTTAGAGGGTGTAAGCACATGCTAAATACAGTTGCGCATTGATTAACTACAGGGATCATTCTGAAAAATCCTTTAGGGGATTTTGTCCTTATGCAAATGTCATCCCTCTATGGGGTACTTCTCCAGGTTGGTACTTAGCCCAACCTAGAGACACAACCCACCACACATCTAGGCTGCAGGAGACAGCTTCCTACTCCTAGGTTGCAAACCTGCACAGCATGTTACTATACTGAACACTGTAGGCAACTGTAACTCAATGCTAAGGATTTGTGTTTCTAAAGATATCTAAACATAGAAAAGATACAATAAAATAAGGCATTATTGTGGGACCCGTCTGGTATAGGTGGTCCATTTTTAACCATAAAATCGATATTAAGTGGTACATAACTGTATTGGGAAACTAGCTCACACCCAAAAGGGCAGAGCCTGAAGGCTTCGAATAATATTTGAATAAATGCAAAGGAAATGTTCCAGGTAGAGTCTTCTTCGGTCTGCCAATATGTAAATTTGGTAATTAGATCAATGAAAATAAGACTAGTACCTTCTGTTACAAGGAGACTGTAACACTGAATTAAACTGTCAATATGCAAATATACCAATTAGAGGTTTGAAAATAGTAATAGATCCTTCGTAAATGTGAGAGTTGAGGAATAGGGAAGAAAGAAGTTTTATTTATTGAATTTTTTTTTTGCCTGATTATACATTTGGTGCAGGATGTTTTTGCCCTTCACAATTAGTAAAGCCTGCGGTGCTAAAGAACAGGAGCTGACAGATCTAGAAGTCAGCCCTTTAGCTTCTGTCTCAGCAGACCTTCCCAAATGGTTTGGAAAGAGATCAACACAGATCTATTTGCCTCCCTGTGTCCTTAGAGAATCAGGTGTGGGTTTTGCCAAGTTTGAAACTGGGATATGAAATGAAGGAGAAGAGCTTCACCTCACTTTCTATGCCCTGGAATACAAATGTATGAACTGCATGTGGAGTGCTGTGAGAACCGGGGCTGCCTGCCTCATCTCCATGGCAATGAAAAGAGATAAAAGGCATCACTAAGGTAACCAGAAAGTAAACAGAAATAAGATTTCTAGGTTAACATTCCATTAATTAGAAGTGACTTCAGGTGAAACATAACTTCTGCAGACTGTAGGTGGGGTCTGATAATTAACATTTATAACATTCAAATACTACACTCTTTCACAAGCTTTTTTTTCTTTGCAGTCTTAAAGTATTTCTGCGGTTCTTACTACCTTAACCTGTATAAAACTTTAAATTCTTGTCATCAAAGATTTGTTTATTTTTAATATTTGGAATCTCTAAAAATTCACATAGGTCATTGCCTTCTTTTTACTTTATAGCATTAATTATATTGTCATACAAATCAGCCCCATCAAATAAATGCATTCAAGGGAATCAAATCAAATCAACACAAATTGAAATCAAAGACAAGGCCTCAAGATAATAGTTTGCTGGATTGACATTTGTTACTTCACAAAAGAAATGGGTGAGGGAATGGGGCCCTACCAGGAAAAGGACTGCCTGGGAGAAGCCAAGGACAGTCCATGTGGCAGCTGACCAGTGAGTTGCCTGTGTACTGTTGGTCTACGGAGAAGGAGGTATTTGAAATGCATGGGTTAAAGGCAAGTTTCACATAAGCTTAGTGTGCAGTTAAAGGAGAGAGTTAAATATAAATCATCTACCATATGGATTTACTAGTTGAAGTAAATTGATATAATTTATTCCACAAAAAAAGCCTAAAGCAAATGTACCTGTTTCTTTTGTAAACATAAAATATTCATTTCATTCTGCCACCAAGTTGGATAAATGATGCACTAATTCCTTTACTTTCCAAAATAAAATTGATTACATAATATCTAGATTATTCTAGAGCAGAATTATATAGTTTCAATTTTCTTTGAAAGGACAGCAATTGGAAGGTATCATTCTTGAATATCCTAGCACAACATCATGGTGGAGGACTTGAATGGTTAGTTATATTTTCAATGGAGAGGAGGTAAAGATTAAAGGGATTTGGAAAATGATTAATTAATATTAGTATTACCTTATTTAAAGCAGAATACAGGTTATATAAACCTCAATGCATAAGATACAAATATTTTGGGGGATATTAATTAGGATATTTTGCTATATACTCACAATTCCAAATTATGGTTGTTGTTTTTTTTAAACCTAAATATAACGTAAAGCATAAAAGTCTATTCTGTTTTAGAAATTTAGAATTTGGAAAGTAGAGTATAACATGCCATCTGAACATATGTGGCAATATACGGAGGAGAGGTGCTCAGCAGAAGCACTCCTTTCAATCTGTTTCTATTCTAGGAGAGGTTCAAAGATATATTTTCCAGCCTTCTTTATTTTTTCCGAGAACATTCCTTAAATAATGGTCGCAAGTTAGATATATGCTTATAACTTACTAAATGGATTTCTGCTTTTGTTTCTTTGAAGTCAAGACATTTTTAAGAAGAAAATATTGTCCTGGAAATAGATTGGGCCCTTGGGGAGTTAGGCTGTGAGAGGCGATCAAATAACTGGCTTAAGCAGAGCGCTTTTGCTTCTGTGCAGGGAGCTATGTTAGATGCTTTAATGCAGACTCCAACTGGTCATTAACGCTTCCCCCTGTGATTGTAATCTGCCATACTAAGTCTACATGCATAGAGTAACCTTTTGTGGCTCACTTTTGTGAGCCAGCATTTCAGTGGCTGATTAGACATAGTCAGCGTGGGTCAAGCATCAAGATACCACTGTCTAAGCATTTAGGCTATTTAGACTCTCTAAGAACCTGAAATATGTAGGTGAGGGCTTTAAAGGAAATTATAGTGGTGAGGAATAAACCACACAGAAAGGGAATGGTTTGTGAGATGAGTTCTACTTGGATGTGTGTAAAGCAGAAAGTTGCAAAATAGTATCTTCTATAGCCTTGAGATAAATCATCAGTTTAAAGCTTTTTATCTATACTCCATGTTGTGTCACTACAATAACGCTCCAATAGCATGGTATCAAGTATACATTGCTGCATTCTGTGCATTTGGTGCCACTCATTAGCTGTTGTATATGCAAGTATTATTAATAAAAATCCATTTCAACCTTACTATTTTAGTTAAAATGCATAATAATCACTTACCAGCTCATTTACCTATTTAACAGTTATTTGGAGGTATTTTTTATGTATCATGAAATTCCCTTGACACTGCGATACAAAATTAAGAAGATACTTTTGCTCACCACAAAAACCACAAAACTGCATGTATTCCTTTCATAGATATGTGTGTGTGTATAAAATGGATTTCTATGTTAAGGATAGGTATATGTGTATTTATATATCCTTTAAACACATTAATGTATATAGTAAATATATATACATGTGTGTATGTATCTAAATGCAGCACAAAATTACAAATATCATTAAGGTCTATGAGAAATCACTGAAATGATTTTCCAATCTATCTAGGTATAGTACTATCTAATAGAACTTTCTGTAAGGATTGAAATGTTCTATAATTGGTAGTATACAATAGTATACTGTATAGTATACATCATACAATATGATGCTGTATAGTATACCTCATACAATATGATGTACTAGTCACATGGAACCATGAAATATCATGGCTGGGGGACACCTGAAATGTCACTAGTACAACTAAGGAACTGAATTTTTAATTGAATTACGTTTTAACACTAACATAGGCAAGATATTTGAAGCAAAATCTATATAAGTTTAAATATCGACTTTGCAACTGTAACTCAAACATTTTCAATGTTCTTGAAGCTGGAAGAAAATGAGGAAATTAAACCTATGGTTGAAGAACTTCTAAGTGTTTTATATCCCACACTAGTCATAGCACTCCCACCCTGATTTTACTTGGGAAAGACAATATACCTGAACAGTTATGCCTCAGAGATTCACTGAAGCCTCTTCAGAATCAGTCAACTACAAAGTTCTAATATTTGCCTCACTTCAAATTTAGGATCAACTGGAGACAGAGACACATGCACCCTCACCAGTCACATGGACGTCCTACTTCTAGTTTGCCTGTCTGCAGTGTCTCCATGTCAGAAGACTCCAGTCACACTCGGAGCCTTTTTGCTCTGTTACTGTAAAGCTTTCTCACGACTTTGCCTGTCTTTGAGTCTCTTGGCAAAACCCACGTGATGGTGGTTGACTCCCTTGCCATCTCAAGCTCTGAACAAACAGCTTTTCCTTCTCATTTCAGTGTTTTTTCTAATTCAAAAGTACTTCAATAAGCAATTATTTGAATTTTAACTAATTAACTCAATGTATCTGTTGGGTCATATAGGCTGGTAGTAATGTTTCTTCTATTGTCTTTGAAGAGTTCTCTAAAGGTGTCATATTTGTATACAGGCAACATGATGATACAGAAAAGGCAAGGAATGTAATTCAAAGCATGGGAATTCTAGTTCTATCTCTGCCAGTGACGTGTCTTCAGTTGTTCTCTGTGGATCTTTATCTCTGTGGTCCTTGTTTGCTTTATAAGCATAACAAGAAAGTGAGAATGGGTAATCTTAAAGGATAACTTCATCTCTGAAGTGGTGCCATCTGCAAGTGTAACTCCTTTGATTACTTAAGACCCTGCTCCATCCTCCTCTATACACATACACACACACTTTTCTAGTTTATCTGTGATAATTTGTATTATGGCTGGAAATTAATTAACTAATTTTCAAACACATGGTTACCATCAAATAGTATTTAGAAATTGCCTCACAATGTCTAGTTTTTTTTTCAATGTATAGTTTTAATTCATTTATTTGACCTCAAATGTTTCTTTAGTTGTGCCTCACTCAAATGACATGATAGAGAATGTAGAAAGTTGAATAAATGTTCATAAATAACGTGGATTGTTATCAAAAGAGATTTTGCATTATTTGAGTGTTTGTTTAATCTATTTGTTCTCTTTTCCTCAGCTGTTTGCTTCAAGTTTCCCTAATCTCCTGCAAAGAGCTTTGATTTATTCAAATGCCAAAATCCTAACCCATGAACTGAGGCTGGATCAATTGTCATATTTTTCAATTCTTTTTATTTCTCAATTGCAAGTCTAAGCTGGAGCAATATGGATAAAAGGCAACTGTTGTGTTTCTCAAAGACACACTAATTAGGGCTGCTAATCCAGGGGGACAGATATAGTAAAAAGAGCACCAGGCCAGAGGCTAAAACTCTCAAGCTGAATGAAGTCCTATCTCTGCTGCTTCTTGGTTGGCTGACTTTCTCGATTCGCATCTCTGAGTTCAGTATTCTTACCAATAAAATGAGAGAGAGAATGGCTCACAGTAACACCCTTCTTGGTTCATAGTATTCTTTGAAGCTGAAATAAAATAATATGGTACATAGGAGATATGATAATTTGCAATATGTGATATGAATGTTAAGAGGTAGTTTCATTATTATTTTTAAAAAAATGAATAAAAAAAGTAGATTAGATTACATCTACCATCCTAATGGTAGGTTCACATTACTGTATAATAATGATACAAAATTAGACATTTGAGAGCCAGATAACCTGATGCAACATAAAAAAGATAAAACTCCACAACAGCGCACAAAATTGGTTGCAAGGCTTCTTATCCAGTGTAGATTTTAATTTATTTAAAAAAATAAAGAAGGAAAAAAGGAAAAGAAATATTAGCCATCATGACAGCCCACTTTGTTCTTAGGCCTGAGGCCTATCGTGATTCCTGCATACACAACCTGGGACCAAGAAAAATCTACTAAAGCCTCGAGAATGTCTAACCAAGAAAGCATGAGTGAAACCCAAAAGCAGCTCAGAAAGACTGATCAATATCCATGAGTTGAAGAATTTTTATATGAGCAATAGGATCATTGTCTTAAAAGAGAACTAACTAGTGTGAACACACAGAAGAAATTAAGAAGGTTTGAGGATGGATTTAATTTTTATAAACTCCATTAGAGATAAAGACTGTCAACAGGCAAGAAATATGTGTAATTGGAATTAGTTTGAGTGTCACAGGTGTATCTACATTTTCTGAGCAGCCAATCAGCCAATATGTGATCATGATTAAGTGTAATTTAACTGAAATTTGGAGTTGAGGACCTTCAAAACCATGCTTGAGTAAGTAAGATACAAGATCAAGTTCACAAAGTTGAATGATTGAATAATAATAGGAGAGAAAAATTAGAACAAAGTAAAATAAAGGGAATATGTTTAATATCAAAAAACTACAGCTTGCTTTATTTTGTGGAGAAAACTGTTTTCTTCTAATATATTTTGATGTTTATTTCCAGTTTTATTGCTTTAAATTTTTTTTTATTATTTTGGCTATATCAAGTAATGGTCAGTGATAGCAGCAACATAGTTTTATTCAACAGTATGTTTAGATACTACAATTTGTTTTTACATCAGTTCTTTAACCCTGTTTTAAGTATGCCATTACCTATTATTCCTTTATCATGTGCTCTAAAAGGAATACACAATGTCATCAAACCTTAGGATTATAATTTTTTAGAGCTCTATACCTTGAGCTTAAAACCAATCTCCTAAATCACATAAACAAGAATTTTATGAAATCTCTTGAGAATCTCCATTTAAATTACAATTATGTGCAATGAAGCCATAATAATTTGTTCCAAAAAGTCACAATTAGAACTAATTTCTTATACTGGATTCTTTAAGAAAAGTGGAAAAATTAATAAGCAAATAAGGTCTCATAAAATAGTTTTTTATTTTTATTATCTACATTTTCTAGTATAACTTGGTAAACTTTTGTTATGAGCTCCTGTTCCCCCTGGATCCCCCTGATTTCTCCCATCCCCCCCCCCACACACTACAGGCAAGCTCCTGTTCCTCTGCCCTCTCCCATTCCCCACTCTATGGGCAACTTCCTGCCCTCTTACGTTCCCCAACTCCTCCACCCTATGGGCCTTCCTAGCCTGTTCCCATGCTCCCCAGAATTCCAAGAGGCATGGAAAGTCCCAAGTTTCACAAAACCTCCAATTTCTCAGTAAATAAACAGTGGTGGAAAACTCACCAAGGGTTACTCAGTAGATGAACAATGGTGGAAAACTCACTGAGGCTTGATTAATTACTGTTGTATAACCATAACTATTGTGATTTAAGATGTATCCATGGATATAAGCATAACCATTGTGATATGAGATGTATCCATTCACAACCAAGCTGTAACCTTGCCAATGGCAACGTTCCTCGTCCCCCCCTGCTCCCTTAGGCTACTGCAGAGAAAAAAAGGTATAAAAGGCAAAAAACCCTGCACTTTAGGGCTGCTTGTCTCAGAACAATGGCCCCCTGCTAAATCACCAATTAATAGCATCTGAGTGGGTCCAAGTTTATTTTTTAATAACCCCAAGGTTATTTCACTTTCAGTGCAATAAATTTTGAAAAGGCCCACCAATTTGTATCAAATATTATCAGAAGCAATGGGACAGTTTTTTTTTATATTCACACTGTAAACACACATTATAGTTGCAAAAAGAAAATACCTAAAAGCATGAAAGAAAATAGCCTCCTTTCCACCTTAATAGCTCAGCTTCTCTAGAACTCAGAGATGCCCCTGATTTGTTTCCCCCACTTTTCTTAATGACTTCTCTGAAGTAGAACCCAAATCAGTTTTCTGAAATTGGTTGAACTCAGGAAGAATCATTGTTTTCATTTCTGTGGTTGTGATTTAAAAATGTATATAATAAATTTCTCATAGTTTTATTTCATGAGAAGCATATGTAATTTAAATTCCACAAATGAACGCATGAACAAACAGAAACCCCCAGATTTTTTGCCTCCTAGATGAATATAGAATACACTTTCACTAAGCAGACTGATCTGAAGAAGATAGCTTTTATCAATCGGTGAGGTACTCACATCAATGAATGACTTTTGTCACTCATTTCTGAGAACATTTGTTTTTGAAAACTGACTATACTAGTTCTCATGTAAGTCAGTGTTTCTATAGGTGTCAAAAGAAATCTGCTCTCATCTTCTATAGAAAATAAAAGGTAGTTAACTAACAATTATTTGAACTGACCATGTCTAAATATAAAAATGTCTGGTGAATGCAAAGTGCTATGGATTTTCCATCTCTTGGGAATGTCCTAGTGAAAGTTTCAGGATAACTTTACCATTTGATTTTATTCCTATTTAAGTGTTTTCATTGTCAAGGTATTGCCACTGGATGGTGAGTTCCCCTAGTCAACTGACTGATCCTTTACTCTCATTTATGTATTACTAGTTCCTAGAACTCAAAGAAATTTTTTCTTAGTTATTCTTCCTAAAAGACCGTGATAGAAGCACATTTCTACTATGATTCAAGGATCAGATCATTTCTTGGCCTTCAATAATATAAATTAAATACGCCATGTGTCTCTTAAGTCTTGACTTTAAATTTTGGACATTTAACTGAAGCCTAACTCTCTTTCTGCCTAGGACTCTGCCTGAGCTATAACCAACTCCCACTGAGTTGTGCTTTTTCTTTGTTTTATAATGTAATTTGCCTAAAGTGGGGAGATGTTATTTTTGTTAGGGAGGGAGGCGGCTACTATATCTTAAATTTAGAAAGTCACAACATTTTTTTTCTCATTTGATGCAAATGTTTTTTAATTCAACATTTTCTATCCTGAAAATTGAGTAGTGAGTAGATAGAAAAAAGAAAATTAATTGTGACATGAATATTACATCAATACCTATGAGTGTGTGACCTTTAGCATAAAGCTGACAGGGTTTAAATTCTAGATTCTTTTTTTCCTGATCTCATTACATAGGACCAGTTACTAAACCTCTCTGTCCTTGAGCTCTTTCTAAATTGAGACAGACGAATAGGACCTAGAGTATAACAGATATTCAACAAACAGTCATATTATCAGAAATATAATATTGATTTATCCGTAAGTCAATTAAGAGTTAGGTATTCTCAAAAAATTGGCATAAAACTACTTTGGAAGGTTCATATTCAAGCATAGCTTCATCTGTGATTGGCTGATAAATAGTAAACAGAGGTTAATTTTTTTTTTTTTTTTTTTTAAAGACAGAATCTTACTCTGTTGTTCCCGGAAGAGTGCTGTGGCATCATCACCAATCACAGTAACCTTGGGCTTGAGCACTCCTTTGTCTCAACCTCCTGAGTAAGTGGGACTACAGGTGCCCATCACAATGCCCAGCTAATTTTTTTCTATTTTTAGTAGAGATGGGGTCTCACTCTTGCTCAGGGTGGTCTCAAACTCCTGAGCTCAAGCAATCCATCTTCCTTGGCCTCTGGGGTGCTAGGATTACAGATAAGAGCCACCATGCCTGACCAAACAGGAGTCAATTTTTTAAAATGGACCTGAATCTAACCAAGAATTTAGCTCAATTTAAATCTTAATTTACAAGAAACAAAGAAAAGAGGAGGACAAGTTAAAATTCAGCACCATGGATGTGAAATCATTGAAATCCAATGGTCAGCATGTTTATAAGACAAATAATCCAGTTTCCTCTTAAACCAAATTATAAGTAAAAAGAGAGAGAGAAGATGTAAGGGGGGAGACAGAAAGAGATTCCACGTGCATGAAGCTTTTTTGGGGAACCCATTACTGCTAGAATATGAGCTTGATCTACTAGACAACCAGAAAACAAGTTGAAAATTTTCAGAAAGTTCACAGAGAGTAAGATTTTTAAAATACAAAGTATACATCTAAAACTAATCCAAAGTGGGAAAGGGAAGAATACTAATTCACCTAGGGAAGACAAATGTAGAAATGTTACATGTTGTAACAAAGTAGAAAGGATATAATAAAAAATGGAATTATAAGAGAGTAAATTAGAGGAAAATAGAGTAAGTTCATTGATTAGAAATAGGGAGAGTTAAGAGTGACAAAAACTGATAAATCATGTAATAAAAGCTTAATAAGAAAACATGGGTCAGAGTTCATTTAAAATTATAACTCAAGGAAACAAAATGTAAACTTTTATGGATACTAAAATAATCTACAGATTCAATGCAATTCTTATCAGCATTCCAATGTTATACTTCACAGAAATATTCAATCATTAAATCTGAAATGTCTGATTTTGAATCAGAAGTTTAGTTCATTGCATCTCAAATAAAAAACAGTACAATTAATCAAAGTATGTGCCTAAACTACTGATACAGTTTTGCCACCATAATGGTGGGTTCTTTATGCCAACAGCAAAGTAGCCTGGAGAGTGAGTGGTGATAAAATTGCTTCTTGGCATATTCCACAGCTTGTTGACAATTGAATATTTTTCCTTGCAAGAAATGGTCCAAATCCTGGAAAAAATGGTAGTCATTTGGTGAAATTTCTGGTGAACACAGTGAATGGCAGTTTTCAAGTCCAGCTTTAGTAGTTTGAGCAACATTTTGTTGTTGTTGTTGTTTGTTTGTTTTTAGAAAGTATTTCAACCAATGTAATATATGATACTTGTTTACATCTCTTTTATACATTAATGCAGTTATGGGGTATAATGTGCTGATTTTACATACAATTTGGAATGCTTACATCAAACTGGTTGAGATAGCCTTTGCCTCACTTACTTAATTATTGTGTTAAAACATTTATACTCTACATTTAATAGATTTGACATGAACCCTTGCAATATGCACCACAGTTGTGGTCCCACCATTTACCTTCCTTCTATCCAACATCCCTCCTCCCTTCCCATCCCCCTCCTCTTCCCTCCATCCTGGACTATAGTTGTGTTTTATCTTTCATATGAAAGTGTGGGTGGGTATAAATTGGTTTCATAATAGTACTGAGTACATTGGGTACTTTCTCTTCCATTCTTGAGATACTTTGCTAAGAAGAATATGAGCAGCGTGTTTATGTGACTGGGTTGTCATGCAGGAGGCTTGGCCTGTCTTGATTGACCAGTCCTAGCTACTTGATCATGAGCATCCTCCCAGGTCATCCATTTGGCTGCAGTAGGTTTTACGAAGCTGTAGTGGATAATACCACTGCAGGACCACCAAACAGATATCATTAGCTTTTTTTGATGACTATGTGGTTTTGGACTATGTTTCAGCACTTCATCTTTATCCAATCACTGTGGAATCCACTTGTGATTGTCAAAAAGATAACACATAACGATAACAGTAACATCATAACACATAACAATATGATGTAGAAATGGTTCACCTTCGTGTGACAGATGATTGCTCTTCTGACTCTCATTTAACATGAAACTAATCGATCCAGTCTCTTTACCTTGCAGATTTGTTTCCAATCATTCAATATTGTTGGAATAGTAATGCCAAACCTTGCTGCTAACTTATGCTTAGGATGAAATGGATTTGCTTCCACTACAGCTTTCAGCTCATCATTATCCCCTGTGATCTTAAGTTGCTCAGGGCTCATTTTCAAGATTAAAAATCACCACAATAGAACTTCTCAAACCATGGAAATACTGTGCATCTATCAACTGTATCCTTTCCAAACACTTTGTTGACATTTTGGGCTTTCTGCTCTGCATTGTTTCCATAATGGAGCTCATATTCAAAAATAACACAATTTTTTTTAATTATTCATGGTTACACAAAAATTACATTAAAAAGTTTGAGATAACCACAAGCCAAAGTGTGCCTTGAAAGAATAAGGATGTACCTTTACAATTAAAAACAACAAATGTCAAAATGAAATGTCAAAGATATCAGCTGTCAAACTTAATACTTAAGTAAATCAGATATTTCATACTTAACAACCTAATAGAAAACAACTATTCTAACATTGACAGGGAAACACAAAAGACCTGCTAAAATCTTGGGCAAAAAAGAACAAAGCTGGAGGCAAAAGGTACAAAGTTCAGTTAGTCAAAGGATACCAAGTTCACTTAGACAGGAAGAATGCATTCCAGTGGTCAGCTGGACTGTACTTGGTACAGCTGTACAGATGTCAGAATATGTCTTTACAGTGACTAGCTGACAATGATATACTGAACATTTCAAAATTGCTAAAAGAACCTGTGTAGATTTTAAATGTTCTCACTACAAAGAAATGATGAGTATGTGGAATGATTGATATGTTTAATTTCCATGATTTAGTCATTCTGCAAAATATATATGAATCACAAAATCATGTTGTACCCCATAAGTAGAGATCAGATCAACAACAACAACACCACCAAAAACAGCAATAGAAGAGATAAAAATCAGCAAGATTGATTTTACGGATATACAGCTAACACTACCTGCTGAAAATAAGTTATTTGTTCTTCTCAAGTGCCCATGGCACAACCACAAATATTAATCATATTTTGTGTAACAAAACATCATGAATTTTAATAATGTAGAAGTATTACAAAGAAATACCTGATCAAAATGCAACAAAACTAGAAATTTTAATAATAAATAATTGATCAGGGAAATACAAGCTACTGAAATTGACCCAATGAGAGTTGGAAAGCTTACTTTGGCACATTTGTTAAAATAGAGAAAATTATTAAGGGATTTTTCAGTTTAAAAGAGCATCAGGCCCAGAGGGTTTAATAGGAGAAGTCTCCTAAACTTTTAAGACCAGGTAGTATTACTGGAGTATAAATTCCTCTGGGCTTTGAAAGGAAGATAATAAATATAGGAATGATAATATAGATACTAATGAAATTGGTACCTGCAAGAAATGGATAGGTAGGTATAGAATTAAAGGGGGAATGGAAATGATGTAATAGGGATGAGGAGTAAGTGACACTTCTTTGAGTAAAGTTTTTTGTAAATCTTTGACTCTTAGACAATAGTAATATTTTATATACTCAAATAAATGAACATTTATAATCAAGGAGATGTGTAGAAACAAGAAGAAATCTAAACTATAATGAATGAACCTAACTGCCCATATACAGATGCTATAACCACACAGAAATGAACAGGGGAGCAAAGAACTACCTTGAATCATTGGAAGATAAGATTTGACTCAATGGTATAAAGCTAAAGACAAAGTAAGCTGTAACAAATTCTGTACAGTAGGTAGTAATTATGTTTCTCCAGAAAGTATAATTTAACAATTCTGAACCTAATTTATGTTTAGCAATAATGAAAAATCAAGTCCTGTGGTTCCATATTGAAATCAGAGGCATGGATTTGAACTTGTGATTTTTAATATATATATATAAATATAAATGCGTTCATGTGTGATTTAATGCATACATGCACATATGCATACATATATGTGTATATATTTTTCTATCTCCATTCGTGGAACTACGCATTTGTGTGTACATGTATGAGTGTGTATATATAATATATGCACATTATGTGTACATTTTTCATATTCTACCTTTGTACACAGGAAGGTGTCAAAAAGCTAATCACTCTAGAAGCAATCAGCATACCTAGCATCCAGGTTTTGGATTCTTACTACTATTCCTTCAATAATAGAGAACAGGGTTCCTTGGAGAATTGAGGAAGAAAAAGCACAAGCTGAATCAAAAATACATCCTGGGCCTGCAATTTTAAAAATACTGGATATGTATAGCAGAAATTAAAAAAACAAACAAACAAACAAACAAACAAACAAAAAAACCCACATAAGAAGACCTGTAAGGTGTTCTAAAAGACCAAAGCTGGAAAGCTGGAACAATTTGGGAATTAAATAATTAAAAAAAAATGGGGCTATAACTGTTAAGGTAAGATAAATATTCATAAGTGAATACTAATATAAATGACTGAATAAAAAAACGTAATGGAGAATAAATGGCAGTGATTCAATTAGTTCACTTAAAAAGAATGAGAATTTAAGTCACGCAGGCATAGGTTCACTAAATGGCACAACTGAGATATAAACTCAGACTGTCTCTAGGGTTGGTGCCCTTAGACACTACTCTATATTGGTTCTCAAATAGGACATAAAAATTCTTAACTACTATAGTATTATCGTAGAACATCAAAAGTTAAGAAAAAAATCCAAAGGGAGCATATTAGTAAAAAATTTGTAATACACTTTATAATGTTGGCATATATACTTTATAAAGCAAATAAGAACAACGCAGAAGTAGCAACAACAAAGTTGAATCAAAACCAAATTTTAAATATAATTGAAATATGACTTTTATTCTTACCAGAAAGATGAAATTTATGAAGATAAAGCAGTCCTGAGCCTTTGCATGTGGAATGACACAGTAAACATGTAAAACAAAACATAACAAAAAACTATACGAAAAATTCACTGGAACTTCATTCCAGTGGTAAATCTAAGCCTGGCTCTTAAAATTTGAGAGATGAAATAGGAAATTTGAGTTACACAATTATTTCACTTTTTGTAGCACATTTGAATTTGGGCCCTCACCCTCTCTCAATACCAGATCCTTAGGGGGGATGACATTAACTCAGTGATTGTTGTATCCCTACAACCTGAAAGTATAGGCTTGGACCCTCCTTATGTGCAATTCAATTGGAGATTTATCAAATCTGCACAGGGAACTGCTTCTCTGAGTCAGTCCATCCCAGTAGAGGGGAAGTTGCCTTATATAATTTTTGTGCAAGCATACTACAGAAGTGAAATGTGGCTGGTTGGAGGGGGGAGGTTTACAGCCTGGGTAGTCATGGATACAGTAATGGTTACAGTAATGTAACCATGATTAATACAGCCTTTGTGGATTTCCACCATTATTCATCCACTGAGAACTTGGGGGGTTTTGTGAAACTTGGGACTTTCCATGCTTCAACACTGGGGAGCATAGGAGAGAGCCTGTAGGGCAGGGGGAACAGGCAGAGGAACAGAGGGCAGAGGAACAATATAGAGGGCCTGGGAACAGGAGAGGGTGGGGGAATGGGCTGGGAGTGCTTGCAGCACGATCTTTATCCTGAAGAGTATTTTGTTAGGGGTTTTGCCTGCATTCAGATTTAAGAGGAGGAGACAGATACAGAGCCAGGCAAGGAGTGGAAGTGCAAAGGAAAAAGGAAGAAGAAATGCTAAGTGGTGGAGTATCTGAAAAGGGAATTGAATATGGAAAAACCTCAAAAATGAAGTTTTACACTGTTTACTCCACACAGTATCTGGTACCCATTCATCCTTCCTCTTCCCTACAAAATCTATAAACTTTAGTAAAGCCTCCGTGTATCACTAGTGCTTTTATGGGAGTACTTTCAAATAATGTACAATAGACTTAGTCTAAGTATCCCTTACAAGAACCAATCTCCTGGAATTTCCAGAAGTCTAGTGAACAATGCTTCCTTAGGCTTAATGCTCCCACATTAAGATGTGGAGCAATCTTACCTGTATCCTATGGGACAGATGAACAATACATTGGCCTCTCCTTTTCACACATAGTCAAATCTTTGCAAGTATATTTTGTGGTGCAGGAAGGATCCTCAACACCACGCACTGAGAATTCTCTAAGGGAGTATTTACCCGATGGGAAACCATGCCAAGAAATCAACATGTAGAGGTTTTGTGAAAAAATCTGCTGAGACCTGAGATTCAGACACCATCTCAACCTGTAGCTAGGCGGATAGGTGCTACCTTGATTCAAAATCTCAGTAGCATTTTATTAAAGATTTTAGGGTGTATGTTTACAGAATGAAGAAGAGTTAATAGTCTCCTGACTCAATCATGCCTATGGTTTTGTCGTCAGGGTGGCGGCTACATCATAGAACAATTTGCAAGGGCAAAACTATGTCAGTAACAAGCAAAGTTGCCTTAGGGGATAGGAGAGGTTATGGTTACAGGCTTCAGGCTAGATTTTCTTAGCTCAACCGGGTAATTTTAAATTTTTAATTCCTCTCTAACTCTGCTGATATCCTGACTTTGTTAAGCTGCTGAATTGCACTCAAATGTCCCCAAACTAGTTTTCTGTCAACCATAACTAAGAAGACGTTCTGTCTCTGGATCCTGGAAGCCTGCTACAGAGGGAGATTGCTCACAAAACTAAGGGAAAATCACCTGATCCTCTGATGAAAGTATAGGCTAGCATGACAATTTGAGCAGTTAAAAGCCCTGAAACAAAAACCAATCTACCCTGTGTCTCCTGCCTCAAATTTTTCCAAAGGGGAACCAGTGGAAAAAAATCCATTCATCAGAAAGGAAATTCAAATTATATGTAACTCTATACCCAACACCTTGCATTTACTGCCCCAAACTGACAAAATCATAAAAGCATTAGCTATATCACTTGAGGGTTGGGTTAATCATATGTAGATTTAATATAGTTGACCTAATCAAAGGTTAATTTAATAATCTAATAAAGTATGACCCAACCTAATGTAGACTTAATGCCAGAGGAATCTAAATGAACAACCTCTCACTTTAACCATCAAATACAAGAAGAAAATGTCATATAAACAGAGGGAACATTGTTATATTAGTCTTCAATGTTCTTTAATACTTTCAATAAATTTTAAGATGAATAGAAACAGGAAATTTTGTTAGGGAAGTATAAATCCTAAAAGTAAAAATAATAACTGGAAATATAAATTAAATAGAAAATTACTGAAGTTAAAAACAAGAATTGATTAGGCTTAATAGTAGTGTGAATGTTGCAGGAAAAAATCAGTGAACCAAAAGATAAATCAATAGAAATTATCTAAAGTAAAGGAGAGAGATAAATACTTTAAAGAACAAAATGTAGCTTAACTGACTTGTAGGTTAATATCATATGTTCTAAAATACATGTTACTATAAAAACACATGAAAAAGAGAGTGAAAATAAGGGAAAGATATGAAGGCTAAATGGCCAAATGTGATGAAAATTCTTAACCTACAGCATTAAGTATAATACTTAACTACATATCGAAGAACACCAACATCCCCAAGCAGGAAAAAAATAAACTCAGATTTTTGAGTGAGAGCAAGAGGGAGAAAGAAATAGAAGAAGAGAAAGTCCATGCTGAAGCACATCAAAGAGAAATATCTGATGACCAATAATAAAGAGAAGAGAGTGGAAGAACAAAAAACATAACACATATAGGATATTATATATTAGGAAGCAAACCCAGTAAATACAGCTATCTTCACACCTAGACAGATACAACACAGAAGACA
The DNA here is from genome assembly GCF_000181295.1 of Otolemur garnettii. Lineage (NCBI taxonomy): Eukaryota > Metazoa > Chordata > Mammalia > Primates > Galagidae > Otolemur > Otolemur garnettii. Next base: position 730,538 of record NW_003852653.1, on the reverse strand, counting down.
ATGGGTGGACGTCTGTAAGGTGCTGATAAAAGTAAAAACTTTAAGTCGAGCTAGACATCTATGCTCTCATTTTTTTTTTTTTTAAAGACAAATAGCTATTGAACAATCAGTTACAGCAACTGGCTTGCAATCCATTTACTCATTTTAATTTGGGAATGCACCCGGAGGAAATAGTAGAAGTCAGGTGACTTAATATAATGTACATGCCAATGGCCTGTGGGCAAAATAGACTAATGATATTTTCTCAAAGATTCCTTACTTACTAGATGATATTAGGAAGAAGTCCCTAGCTAAAATTAATTTTGTTAAGGAAGGAAGGAAGGTAGGCCAAATGGAGTCATGGACAGGAGGGAGGAGATTGGATGGAGGAAAGGAATATATTCCTGAAGAATGTTGCACAAGAAATTCAAGACTCTGAGATATAATAACACAAGTTTTGTACTTAAGTAGAATTCTTACTGAAAACTTCACTTTGGGCCTCATAATTGATCTGGATCAGGTATCCAATGTGTGGGGTAAATGAGATTTTCCAGCAAAATTCTGCTTTGTCTGAGTCAAAGATTGGCTATCCTTTAGATGATGGTAAAGCTTGATACCAGAGAAGTTCCTTAATAAATCAGCTATAATTTGACAGTCTAATTACTTACATTAGTACAACTGCATAAAGCACATATAATAATTGTGTTGATGACATATCTAGAAGTGAAATATTTGGTGAAATAGCAAGAAAAATAAAGGATGGTGAAGTGAATATACTTTTATAAGTTATTTGGTGAAGTGAATATACTTTTATAAGTTATTTTTATTATATGTAAATTAATATTAATTCAAACTAGACTGTGATAAATTAGGAACACTTAAGGTAATACTATAACAACAAATTAGGTTTAATACTCATTTAATTTAAAAGAAAATGGAAAAAAAAGAAAATACGAAAACTCATGAGTCCGATAAAAAATAATCATATGGCACATTTAAACTATCATCAAAATATATAAATTTCTTATTTTCTTTTTCTCAATGTCTAGTCCTTGAAATAATTATAGAGCTGAAACATAGAGGGACATGCCAGATTTGCTTTCAGGACACTATACTGCGCAATCACTTTTTAAACTAAAATTTCAATCTAGGTCAACATCAAAAGATGCCAAAAAACAAACAAAAGCCTAAAGGATGCATCCAATTTGATTTTTGTTTCTATAAACAAATAAGTCATGTGATCTTGACAACTGTTCCTTTGATAAGCATAAAATAAAGAATCGTATTAATATGGTCCTGTACAAATTGTGATCAGATCAACATAATTTAAAATTCAGAGACATAATTTGGCAAGGTAGATTTGTTCTAATCAATGATAACAAATAATGAGTATTTTCTGGCTTTGTTTTATTTTGTTTTACCTATCTATAAATTTGTAATCTGGCTAAATCTTGTTAGTTATTTGGTATATTTTACACTTTTTTTTTTAAAAAAAGATTAAAATATTTCACTGAACATGAAATAGTCAAGGACACACTAATCTTCCTATTTCTCTTTTTCTTTCACATCTGAATAAATCTTTGCAATGTGAGCACAAATGTATTTTAGGTAATTGTCACAATTTAGGTGTATACCATGTCAGCTCTAGAAAAACATTCTTAGAATTTAAATATTACTTCAAAATATTTAAAGAGTATTACCAGGAATTTGCAAGAACATTACCAAGGCCAAAATAAAAAAAAAATCAGCTTGCTGTCTTCATTCCTGTTTCATGATTCACATTCCTTTATTTCAAATGGCTTTCGTATGCATTTTGGCCCTCTGAGTAAAAATTGATAGTGTGGTTTTCAAATGGGCTTGCCATGCTAACAATGAGAGTACTACAGGCCTGAAAATCAAATACTTCTAAACAACGTTGCTCACAGTATGTTGGCATTTGACTTTTAGAGATTAGAAACAGAAAAGGGATTTATTAGCTATTAAAATGATCCATGGCTGTTCCAAATGAAAAACAAAATTATTTTTTCAGCATGAATTTTTTTCCTTTTTCTTTTTCGAGACAGATTCTCAAGCTGTTGTCCTGGATAGATTGCTGTGGCGTCACAGCTCACAGCAACCTCAAACTCTGGGCTTAAGTGATTCTCTTGCCTCAGCCTCCCAAGTAGCTGGGACTACAGGCACCTGCCATAATGCCAGCTATATTTGGTTGCAGTTGTCATTGTTTTAGCTGACCCGGGCCAGGTTCAAACCTGCAGCCTTGGTGTACGTGGACAGCACCCTACCCACTGAGCTACAGGCGCTGCCCTCAGCATGAAAATTTTATGTTTCTTTTGCTAGAGAAAATCACAGCTTTACAGAGTAGAAACATAGAAATACATTTTCACTCAAGTTTTGTAACAAACTATGTGGCCCTTACATTACATTACAAAGGTGGAATTTTGTTTTATTAAAATGGAATCACTGTATTTTTAAAGTGCATATGTACTTATTGTCAAAATCTCATAACTTTGTCAATCTGTCTCTACCATAATCATTTGTGTTGATATGTATCTTCCTAGTAATCAGTCTTTGGGTTTCAAGATTATCTGTCCTTAAGTTCTTATCACACATGGAACAAACGCAACTCCACTCCACGTTCTGGGAATTGACCAAGTAGGACTTAGGAAGGAGTGTCCTACATACCACTGTATGGCAACAGTCCCATTGTATGACCTTAATCCTGGTGTAAGTACTAATGATGTTCCATTTGAGTCTTGAAGACTGGAGTATCAATAGCAAAATCCAAACCTTAGATCATGTTTGCTACAAGTCTGAAGTTGGCTCTTTTTTCAACTTCTGAACTTTATACATTTCCCTAAATATCCAAAATTATCCTCAGAGCCTGGTTTAAGCAACTAGATATGTGTATATATGTAGTTTATTCTCAGTGCTAGGCCTTTCCTTTACTTTGGGCCTAATATACTGGATTGTATAAAATTGAGGCTCTATTTTTTATTGTCTACTCTATTTCTTCCCAGCATGTGGGGTTTTACCCATGAAACTCAGTCCACTGATTAGACCCAACATGGCAACAGGTTTTCCTGATGTAGACTGTCATAGCTGTTCTTATCCTTGAGTGCCCGCTTTTCCATTAAGACAGATGCAGTTCCACAGGTCAAATCCTCTTGGATGTTCACTACTTTTTCAGAACAGCAAATATGTTGCAGTATTTTAATGGACGTATTGGAATCTTTATAGAAAATTGCCAGATATTCTATACCTGCAGTAGTTACTTTAATTTTTTGAGTATCTTTTTAAGTTCTAATACTTGTGAATTTCTTTTGTGTTCTGAAATATGAAAATGGATGAATGAGAAAAGTTTAATGTAAGTCAAGATGTCTTTTTAAAAGAATAGATAGCTATATAAATTGAATTTGTATTTGAACTTCTTCCTAGAAAAATAATAGCTATAAGAGTGTTATTATTTCCTGTGACAATGGTAGGTCCTTTACAGTATATTTCCTTTCTTTCCTGTTTTATATAACCCTGATTTATAGGTATATTACACTCAATTTTTTAAATGATGAAATTGAGTTGCAGAAAGTTTTTCACCTACCTTGTAAGTTGTGTAAGTTGTGACACCAGGGTTGGGATCCAGTCATTTCTTCCTCTGTGATGTTGCCTCTAGCAGAGGTAATAACAGGGTTATCCCCCTCCCATCACCTTCTAGTAATTGCTTCTCACTTCATCAACTTAAACGATCTTCCTTCTCCCTGCTGTCCCCATTGATTCTCATGTGCCGTATCATCTAATATGATGTTTAATCAGATACTACCTTGGGTTGGTGACTGTTTCATGTGTATGTATAATGTTTCACAATTTTATTATAAGCTCTGTGAGGGCAAAAGTACTGTCTTTTACTATTTTGTACTTCATGCGGCAACTAGCTCAATGTAAAGCATCTGGTAAATTCCCACAGAGCTGAATTTTGAAAAGTAAATGTTGAGTTACTTGGAGAAAAGTCTCTATGTAAATCAAGCACTTTTATAAATATTGAGTACCTGTTTTCAATGTGAATGTCAAGTATTTCTTGTACTTCTTGATAATTGCAGTACAAAAGCAGACAACATAATCTTTTCTTTTTTTTCCTGTTACTGGGTTTAAACATCAAATTGAATTTATAGAGAATACTTAATTTATTTTCAGTCTTATGCCTGATTTTATTCATTCATAATATGTAAGTATTAATATAGAAAACAATTTCTATAATCATAATACTGAATAAATCAGTGGAAAAACATGTTCAAATGGAATTTTTATGTTTTTTGTCATAAAAGTGTGTGTATTTATTATATAAGAATGATTTATCACATATATTTCTTGTGGAATGGTTAGATACAGCTAACTAAAAAATGTATTATTTCACATAGATATCATATTTATATCACATGGGTATATCATATCATATTTATATCACATTATGTCATATTTATCTCACATAGGTATATCATATTTTATCTTATAGGTATCACCCTCCCACCCCACTAACCACACTAGCTTCTAGTTACCAGTATTCCACTCTTCTCTATGAAATCACCTTTTATTAGATTCGTCCGACGAGTGTGAGCATGTGATATTTTTCTTTCTGTGCCTGGATTATTTCACTTGGCATAATACTGTCCAGGTTCATCTATATTATTGTAAACAAAAGGTTTTTCTTTTTTCATATCTGAGTAGTATTTCAAGTGTCTATAGTTGTCCCTCCATATCTATGGAGGATTGGTTCCAAGACGCCTTGCAGATACCAAATTCAAAGAATGCTCAATTGTCTAATATGAAATGGACTAGTATTTATGTCTAACTCTATGCATGTCCTCCCATATACTCAAAATCATCTCTATATTACTTCTAATATGTCATACGATATAAAAGCTATGTAAATTGTGCTTACACTATTATACTATGTTTCAATTAGTGTCATTTATTATTGTTATTTTTATTGTTTTCCAACCATTTTTGATAGAACAATTTCATGGTTTGTTGAAACTGCAAATGCAGAATTTGCAGATATGAAGGACACATCTAAGATCACATTTTCTCTATCCATTAATATATTGAGAGAAATGTGGGTTAATTCCATATGTTGGTTATTGCACATAATGGAGTCCAGATACCTCTGTTACATATTTATTTCATTTTCTTTGAATACATATCAAGCAGTGGTGTGAATGTTCTCCAAGTGGACATTTTTCCAAGTCCACTCTTCTGCTTATCACAGAAAAGAATTTCAGGATAAAACAGGGAAGCCAAGCAAGTAAAATATTTATTGAAAGCCAAAGTACACTTTCAGAAAACAAGGACAGGTGAGTGTGTTCAAAAAAGAGCAGCTTCCCTTAGAGGTGCTGGTAGTCTCAGATCTTTTGGAGCCTTATTTATTGAGGGGAGGAATATCCAAGGCCAAATGGTTGGCTTTTACTAAAAATCTGGGTAGTAATTTGTAGAATTGGATTCCCTCTTATTTTCATAATTTATATGGTTGTTTTAACTGTCACAGTGATTTTAAGGATGGAGAAATTTTGAAACCACAATATAAATGATACACTAATTACTCATAGTTTCTGGTCTATGTCCATATGTTTGATCTATTTTGATATAATTTTGATAGAGGAATTTCATTCTTCTGCATGTGGATATCCAGTTTTCCAAACTCCATTTATTGAAGAGACTATAAGTTCCCCCAAAGTTTCTTTTTGTAACCGTAGTTAAAAATCAGTTGACTGTAAATGTGTGGTTTTTTTTCCTGGGATATCAATTCTGTTCCATTGGTCTATAATTCTGTTTTTATGCCAGTACCATTCTATTGTGACAACTATATCAAACTGTATAATGTATTCTGAAGTCAAATAGTATGATGTCTAAAGAGTTGTTCTTTTGGTTAATAATGCATTGGCTGTTCAGAGTCTTGTGTGATTTCATATGTATCTTAAGATTTTTATCTGTTTATGCAAAGAATGTCACTAATATTTCAATAGACATTTCAAATGCTTTGGATAATATGAATGACAATTTAACAATATTAATTCTTGCAAATCATAGATGTAGGATATCATTCCCTTTATTTATGTCTTTTTGTAATTTTTTATGAGTTTTATAATTTTCATGGTGGAGCCCTTTCATTTCTTTGGTTAAATTTATTCCTAAGTATTTTGTTATTTATACAACTATTGTAAGTGCTTTTTTAAATTTATCTTTTATGATTATGTATTATTAGTATGTATAACTATTATTAATTTTTGCATGTTGATTTTGCATTCTACAAAATTCTTTACTGAATTTGTTTATTAGTCCTAAGATATTTTGGTGTGTCTTTAAGATTTTCTATATTTAAGATCATGTTTTCTGCAAACAAAGACAATTTAACTTTTTCATTTCCAATTTGGATACATTTTATTATTTTATCTTTCCTAATTGCTCTGGATATGACTTTCAGCCCTTTGTTGAATAGAAGTGTAAAAAAGTGCGCATTCTTGCTCTGTTCCAGATTTTAGCTATTTAGTATGATGTTATCTATGGGTTTGTGGATATATATATATATATTTATATATATTCAGGTACATTGCTTTTGTACCTAAGATGTTGAGAGTTTTTATTCATAAAAAACTTGTTATGTTTTGTCAAATGTTTCTTCTGCATTTATGGAAATAGTCATTTTTTTATATGATTCAGTCAATGTAATATATATTTATTGATCACTTATGTTTAACCATCCTTGTGTCACTGAGATGACTACTGTTTGATCACAGGTGAAAAATTTTTTTTAATATTGTGCTGAATTTGGTTTGATAATATTTTCTTGAGGAGTCTACATTTATCTTCATCAGGGATATTGGTTGATCTGTTTTTCTGTTTTATCATTGGATTTTATGTCAGGGTAATTCTGGTCTCATGGAATGAATTTGCAAGTATTCCCTTCTCTTCAATTTTTTTGAGATAGTTTGAGAAGAATTGATGTTAGATTTTATTTAAATATTTTAGTGGAATTCAGCAGTGAATCCAGTAGGTCCTGGGCTTTGCTTTGATGAGAGAATTTTTATTATGTATTCAATCTCCTTTATCATCATTGATCTGTTCAAGTTTCCTATTTCTTTATTATTCAGTCTTGATAGATTTTATCTCTTCAGGAATAGGTTGGCATGTATTTGTTCATAGTAGTCTCATGATACATTGTATTTTGATGATACCAGTTGTAATTTCTGCTTTTTGAACCCTGGTTTTATTTATTGGAGTCTATTTCTTTCACTAGTCTAGCTCGAGGTTTATCTTTTTTTTTTTATCTTCTCAACCAAACAACTCCACTATTTTAGACTGTCTATTGTACTTTTTATTTTATTCATTGTATTTTTATCTTCTTGATTTATGTTTGCCTCTTTTAAAAATTATTTTAATCTCTCTCTTAAATTTCTCATTCTGGTCACTTATTGTTTTTCTATTTTGTTGTGTGGTTTTTCTGTGTATTCTCTTGAAATTTGCTGATATTCCTTAAAATAGCTCTTTTGAATGAATTCTCTTTCAGGCATATCATATAACCCATTTTGTTAGGTCAGTCACTGACAACTTATTTTCTGCATTGAGTGACATCACATTTCCCTGATTGTTCTTGAAGCTTGTGATTGTACATTGATACCTGCTGTATGTACATTACTGAATTAGGGACTTATTTCAGTTTTTGTAGTCTGGCATTTGGGGGACACCTTCTTTAACAGTAAGCCTCTCCAGAGATTCTGGATAGGTTGTCTGGTATGACTTCTAAGCCTATGATCACTAGAGCTTCTGGGGGTGCCCTCAACCAAAGACTAGCATTGCTAGAGCAGTAGTGAGCCAGAATCGCATGGCTGACAAGGCCAAGACAGCATGGGGGACTGCCTAAATCCCATGACCTCTGACACTTGCCTGTTGCTGTGAGTTATTTCGGGCCTAAAACTGCTGTATTCAGTCATCTATGATTCAGGCCAGAGCTTTAGTCTGTTTGCAAGAGTGACAAGTTTCCATCTGGTGCTGGGGCAGGTCTAGGAGTTCAGTCCTCAAATACCACTCTGCAGTCAGAGGCCATGAGAGTTTATCCATTGCTGTGTTTTACTTTGGCAGGCTCTATATCAACTTCAAGTCAAAGTTCTAAGCTTACTTCTGATATAATATTTGATAGAGTTTGAATGTTTGGCTCCTCCAAAACAATGATTCCCATTGTTGAATGTGGGACCTGATGGGAGGTTTGGGATCATAGGGGACAGATTCTTCATGATTGGCCTGGTGACCCCATCATGATAATGAGTGGGTTCTCACTTTTAGTTCATATGAGAGTTATTGTGTAAGAGGGTATTGCCACAACCAATCTCTCTTGCGCCCACTCTTGCCATGTGTCACACCTTCCCCCCTTCCCGTTCCACCTTGGTTGGAAGCCCACTGATACCTTAGAAGCAGATGCTGGTGCCATGGTTATCATACAGCCTGCAGAATGATGGACCATAAACCACATTTCTTAAAAAATTACCAGCCTCAGTCATTTTTTCATAACAGTGCAAAATGGACTAATTCATTATCTATTTTTTGTACTATGCTGCCTGTGGTTGGGAGAGAGGTGATACAGGTAATGTCAAAATGTCCTTTCTACCTTCTCCAATGCCTCTTTTTTTGTTATTGTACTATAACCAGATACCTTCATCTTTCACCAGATTTCCTTACCTCTTATTATGTACTTCTGTACATGGATAGTTGTTCAAATTGATGTTTCTGTTGAGGGATATTCTCTAATCCCAAGTTGATATCCACATGTTGTTTCCAAAATCAAAATGACCTTTCATGCTTTGACTAGAATAGTTTATCCATGGATTATAGAATATATTATTCAGAAAAATTCAAAAATGGAATAAATCTATTTCAAATTATTTAAAACTTTACAGGTAACTCTTTTTTATAAAAGTCACTTCACTCTTTAAACAACTTAAACCTCTATTTTAATTTTTCTTTAGTTTTATTATTTCCATAGTGATAGATTAAAAATATAACGTGGCAGATAAAATGAAGGAAAAATATGTTTAATCACACTTTCAGCATTTAAAACATGCTAGCATCCACTGATATGATAAAAAATACCTAAATAGTTACAAAAATTCCAGACAAGGTGCATAATGTACAAATATTTTTTTAAAAAAGTTAGTTAAACTTAGTCCTGGATCAGTTATTTCTATATACTGGTTGGAATAGTACTTACAATTTTTAATGAGTATGTATGAAACAAGATGAGAAAATTGCAGAATCTGATTCCCAAACTTCTGTAACTGTCCACAGATTTTTGCTTTTTGGACATTGCCAAAGTGTTACAAGAGCCAATGAAAATGTGACACTCTTCATAACATGAGCTGTGAGTAATGGAAAAGACAAGACAATAAAATTATTTGTCTAACTTATTAGTGAAATTTAATAAATTGGAAGGCAGTCTTTAATTGCCTAAGGGATGTTCCAGCCTTACTTGCTGTCTTTTGGTTTTAATTTTGATTTTAATTAAAATTTAGACATGTCATCTCTAATTTAAATCACCAGAGGTAGGTGTTGTTTTAAGATTACTCGCCTTTTGCCTCATCAGCCAGTAGAAATCAGGCATACATGACTGGCTAATGTTTTCTCTAGATTCTCTTTGAATATATATTGACAGATGCTATTCAGAGATAAACACTACCCCTTGGTCTCAGAAATTTGTGAAATAAACCAATTAGAAATCTGGTTAATGTGTGAAATAAGTTACACATATTTGAACCAAGGACTTGTAAATACTGCCATTTTCTTCACATGATTAATATTGTTTTCTATACATTTTTCTCCAGTGGTGGTGCTGGGAGGATGGGTGGTGGGAGGGTGATTGGTGGGACCGCACTTATGGTCCATCTTACAAAGGTACATGTGAATCTTTCTAAATGCAGAATATAAATGTCTTAACACAATAACTAAAATGCCATGAAGGCTATGTTAACCAGTTTGGTGAAAATATTTCAAATTGTATATAAAACTGGCACACCATACCCCATGATTGCATTAATGTACACAGCTATGATTTAATAAAAAAAGCTTAAATATAATAGTCATAATCACCAAACAATAAAACCCAACACCTTCCCCTTCCACTTGCTATGATAATACAATAAAAATAATTTCCCCATCTTAAAAAAAAAAGATAACAAACATTATTGGTATATACTGAGCATTATGATTTTAATAAAGTTTTTCCTTTTTAAATTGTATATCTTTATTGATACCATCTACATATCATTAAAGAAGTATTACATATATAGAGAAATGTAGAACAAAGTTTTTTTTTAATAAAGAAATAATGATATTCAACAACATCTGATAAGCCTCACACATTAAAAGTGTCGGGTAGAAGAGGTTTCACAAGACCAGGTGAATAATAGATGTGACAGGGCCTCCCTGCCAATGGCCATTAGATGCTCCAGGGTCCTCTAAGTATGGGACTCAGCCAGTGGACAGACTTCCCAGACTGGACCACCGGAGATGCTGTCTCATTTTGGTAATTCCGTCTACTCACCCTGTATGCTGTAATTGAGTCCTTTTTTCTAGTTCTGCCTGGTGTCTATGAGGGCAGGAAGAACTTCTTAGAGGCTTTCTTTATCAGGCCACTTGCCAGTTCTCTCTTACTAACTGCCTAGCTACTTTAGCTCTCTTAGTGGGTAAGGAAAGCTTCAGGACCAGGAGAGAACGGGATGTCCCCCATCTGCTTATTTTTAGAAAGGTTTCCAATTTATCTCTTTCCCAATATCATGCTTATTTGTGTAGTCAGAGGGACTTCCCTTCAATCCAGGATGAGAATTAAGTATATCTAAGATGTCTCATGCTGCTAGGTTGAAGGTAAGGCTTGAAAAGGTAAGACACCTGCTACCTCACTGTTCCACCTCCAGTTTGAGAGTTCCAAACAAGCTCTCCTTATTTTATCATCTTTCAAGATTTTTCTTTAATGACTCTTAGACAATTTTCAAAGGTAATAATGTAAATAGTGGGGAAGATCAGGGAAAAATGAGCTGGTGTAACCTTGTCTGGACCAGAAGTCCCCTGCGTAATTCTTCCTAAAAATGTAAATGTGAAGATTCGTAACAACTGTGTTGAATCACAGTCTCCCAGCAGAGCTTGCAAATCTAGATATGTGGGAAAATACCCCAGGTGATTCTGATCAGAAGATGAGCATACTGCAGATAAAATGCAACTTTCAACACACCTAATTACTAAACATGGCATGGTTACTTAACCTTAATTATGTTAACTATACTTTGCATTTTAATAAATATTTGACTTATGTGTGCACTTGGCAAAGCATGCCATGGCTTTTAAAGAAAAGAAGAATGCCAGTAGCAATTATGCTATTCCTGGGAATTTGTTAATTCTTTAGAGCTAGATATTTCCAAATGTATCCCTATAAATTTTAACGCAATTAAGGATTGATGATAAGATATCCCTCTGAGGTTAGTTTCACTGAATAATGTCTGAAAAGAGAAGAGAATGATCAATGTTCAAGTTTAAATTATCAAATTAACAGAAGAGACTTGAAATTTAACCATGTTTCCTATATACCGGGCATTTTCTCGAGGTTATGTATAGTAAATTAATAGAACAAATGGGCCTGCATTTAGTAAAGATAATACAAAACTTTATAATTTATTTGCATAAAGTGTAGCTATTGCCTGATTCAGTGGGTTCTAGATAAGTTTAAGGTGTTAAAACTAATGTAGAAATAGATCTCAACATACCTTATCATTGATTAATAACAATTTTAGGTGTTATGATTACTCTGAAAGAATTTGAAATTGAGCTCATTGTAACTGTGCTTTTATTCTGCATGCCTCTCATTTTCATTGGGAATCAAAGGAAAATCAATTCTCTTCTTTTTCTAACAAAAGGGTCTTTTGCAGAAGTAGGAATGGTTGCCCTCTAAGAAAATGAAAACAAAGGGGAAAAAAAGGCTTCAATTCAGAAAAAGAAATAAAACCTGCTTGTTACTTGTTATTCTGTTCCTCCATGTGGTTTTCTTAATTGGAGAGACAGAATCACAGCTTAAAAATTCTGAGGCCAGCACCCCATTTCTCATCTCTATTGATTTTCTGTTCTATTCAAAGTGATAAGAGCTAGCCCATTTACATTGATAAAACCTCCTTCTTATAAAATAATAGATCATTCTTTCTCCAACCTCTTTAAAAGTATTAGTCAATGTGTATTATAGAACAAAATATTTTTAAAAAATAAAAGAAATTAAGTGAACAAGTCCTAACAAGGCAATTTAAAGCAAAAAAAAAAAATTTAAAGGAATGTAAAACAAAGCAAAATTAATAAACAATTAACTATACTGTTCAATAAATCACTAGATCTTTAGGTAGAAAAGAATCAAATTTTTATACTGAGCATTGTATTGAAACAAATTTCAAACATTGAGCATTGCTTATGACTAAAAAACTAAAGCAATCTCTTTTCTGACTTAGGAAAGGAAATATTACAAAAAGCTCACAAACTTTTGCATATCCACATAATATATACTTAGCCTGTCAAATTTACATTTGCCTCACATAAATTTTATGGTAAGGCAACATTCCTCATTATCACTATTCTATTGATAATTCTTAACCATATTCTTTCATTTTTTTTTTTTGTCTAGCATATGAAAGCTACATTGTATATATCATTTCAATAATCTTCAAATGGGAAGGCAAAGGCCAAGAACTGGACTGTTTCAGAAAGCCTCGAGATGACACTCCTTTGGTTCTTTACTTAACCATAGTTGGACACACACAAGACAGCTACTACACACCCTAGATAAGATGACAGCTGTCAGCCAAAAAAAAAAAAAAAAAAACCAAAAAAACCCAGACTCTATTTTATTGGTAAATAGTTATAAATTATAAGCAACCTATCTTTGGCTCTATTCAGATAATTAAATTTGTATCCCATGTCTCAAAGAAAGCAAAGTTTTTGCTAAGTCTCTATTTGCTTTCCCCACCAAAAACGCACACAAAAGCAGGCGCATTCACTCACCAACATACCCTTTTTATCATGCCCTCCTTGAATTTGGCTGCTGAGATTTTTAAATGGATTAAATATATTTAAAGATGGAAAGAAACAACTTTATTGGGCTAAAACAACTACTATAGAGCGATGGGGAAAGAACCATGAGAGAGATGAAACTTGCTTCCTCCCTTTTCTTCATTCGTTATTTCATAAGTATTTATTCAAAGCTTTTGAGACATCAGTCATAGTTCTCTGTACTAGTGATAACCTGATGACAATGAAAACAACTCCTATAACATTCTGAAATTAAAAAAAAAATAACAAAAGCTATCAGAGTAAAAACCAAGAAACCAAAACTCCAAAGATTTTATTTTTATCTTTATTCACGTTTCAATGTAGTGGAGGGTGGATATGTTAAATATTAGTGATGTAAATATGAAAAATTATCATTGGCGTAAGTGCTAAAAGTACATATATAATCTAGCAATTTGACCAAACCTGAGAGGTAAGGAAAATCTTTGGTGAAGAAAATGACACTTGATTTTAGATTTAATGGATAAATAGAATTACCTAACTACAGAAAAAAATCATTCTTATGTTTCTTACTAGTTAGGGCCTTAATGAAATTAGGTTCTCAGGCTAAAAGTGACCACTGGAAGGCAATTCACTACCTATTAAAGATTTACTCCCAGAACACGGCAGTGTAAGATAGTCCACAGGACCATTTCCAAACAGAACAATCTCAAGTGGCGAAAGTATTAAAATATAGATAGTCATGTACTGCATAACATAAGTACATTTCAGTCAATGATGGACCATACATATGATCATATATTTTTGGTTTTTTGAGAAATTTTTATACTGTTTCCATCTTGGCTCTACTAATTTAAAATTCTATTAACAGTGTATGAACATTCTCCTTTCTTCACAACTTTTCAAGTGTCTGTTATTTTTTCTCTTTAATAAGAACCATTTTAACTGGAGTCAGATGATATTGTAATTTTGATTTGCATTTTCCTGATGATTAGTGATACTGAACGTTTTTTGACCTACTTTTAGCCATTTTTATGTCTTTTGAAATATGTTTATTCAGACTTTTCCTATGTTAAATTGTATTTGTTTTATCTCTGTTTAGTTGTGAATTCCTTATATATCTGGTTATTAAGCTTTCATCAGATGTATAGCTTGCAAATATTTCCTCCCATTTGGTAGGTTGCCTGTTCACTTGGTTGGTAGTTTTGTTTGCTGTGCAGCTTTAATATTTGTTACTTCTACTTTAGAGGTCTCTTACCCGCCCCCCAAATCTTTATCCAGCCCAATGTGCCGAAGTGTATTGTCAAAGTATTCTTTTAGTAGTTTTAGCGTAGTTTTAGAGTAGTAGTAGAGTAGTTTTAAATTTAAATATAATTGATTGATTTTTGTATATAATGAGATATAAAGGTCTAGCTTGTTATTCTGTGTATGGTTATTCAGTTTTCCCAGCACCATTTATTGAGGAGACTGTCATTTCCCAAATGTATATTCGCAGCACCTTTCAAAAATGATTTGTGGACATGTGGATCTATTTCTGCATTCTCTATCACTTTGGTCTGTGAGCTCATTTTTATGTCAACACCATGCTGTTTGTGTTATGTTAGCTTTGCTGTCTATTTTGAAGCCACATAATATCTCCAATGTTCCTATCTTTTGCTTGAGATGCTTTGGCTATGTGAGATATTTTGTGTTTCTAAACAATTTTTTTTTCTATTTCTGTGGAGAAGATCATTGGTATTTTTATAGAAATTATACTGAATTTAGATTATTTTGGCATTTAATAATATTATTTTTTTGAATCTATGGCCATGGAATATTTTTCATTATTTTTTGATTATTTTTTTAATCAGTGTTTTACATTCATCTTACATGGATTTTTCGCTTATTTAGTTAAATTATTCTAAGGTATTTTATCTTTGTAGCTATTGTAGATGGAATCGCTTTCTTGATTTCTTTTTCAGATTATTATTGGTATATATAATTTTTACTAGTTTTTGTAGGTTGATATCATATCTTAAAACTTTACTAATATCATTTATCAGTTCTAAAGTTTTTTGGTGGAGTCTTAAAGTTCTTCTAAATATAATATTATATTATCTTCCTTCCCAGTTTGCATGCCCTTTATCTCTTTTCTATTGCCGATTGCTCTGGATAGGACGTTCTAGTACTACTTTGAATATAAAAATGGTGAATATGAAAATCATTGTCTTGGCCATGATCTTAGAAGAAGACTTTTAATTCTTTCATGTTCACATTATAGGATGATGCTGGCTATAAGTTTGTCATATATAGGCTTTATTGTTTTAAAGTACGTTCCTTTTATACCTTTTATACCCAGTTTGTTGAGGGATTTTTTATCATAAAGGAGTGTTGATTATTGTGGAATATTTTTATTGCATGTATTGAAATGATATTATGGTTTTTGTCCTTGATTCTTTTAAGGCCATATATTGTGTTCATTGATTTATACATGATGAACCATCCTTCTATCTATGGGATTCCCACATGATCATGGTGAATAACCATTTTACTCACATGGTAGAAGAGAGAGGAGTATCTTGTCAGTTTCTTTATAAAGGCAATAATTCCATTCATGAAGATCTAATAATCTTCATGGCCCCACCCTACTACTATTACAATAGAAGACAGAATTTTATTTTTATTTATTTACTTATTTTTGCAGTTTTTATTTATTTACTTTTTTGAGATAGAGTCTCACTATGTTGCCCTTGTAGAGTGCTGTGGTATCATAGCTCACAGCAACCTCAAATTCTTGGGCTTAAGTGATTCTCCTGTGTCAGCCTCCAGACAGACAGAAGTGGAGAATAATGCAGCTGTTCTGGAGACCAATTTGTGGCTACTTAGTACAGAAGTCCACCAAAATGCTCAGCTATTTTTTGTTTTTTTTTTTTGGTTGCAGTTGTCATTGTTGTTTTAACTGGCCCAGGCTGGGCTCAAACCCTCCAGCCTTGGTGTATGTGGCTGGTGCCCTACCCACTGTAGGTGTTGCCAGGGGACAGAATTTTAGCATATGAATTTTAGAGGGCACAAAATTTCAGACCATAGCAACTCTTTTGAAGAAAATTTTAAAACCCTAGTAAAGTCATTGAAACTAATATAAAAATTAGAATAATCTCTATGATTTTTTGTGGAAGATTTAATATTGTGACAATACAAATTCCTCTCAATTTTATTTAGAAAAATTCTGTTAAGAGAAAAGTCAAGTCCTGCAATACAACTGGGATATTGCAAAATACTTAATAATGGCATAGTGATAATTAGTTTACTACATAAGGATAAAGACAGCTGGATAGCTGTCTAAAACCACCAGTAAGAATGGATTTCACAGTATAAGGACAACTAAAGGCTTAGGGACCTAGGATTAAAGAAGGGCTCCTTGAGTAAAATTTTAAAAATATGACCATATAGCAAGAAATGATAAGCTTTATTCCAGAAACATTAAAAACTGCTGTTGAACAGGCAAAAACCTGGACATAATTAACATGCAGATGACATAATGGGAGAGGTATTTGCAAAATCAAAAACTAATATGAAATTAGTATCTAATGAGAAATCACATGCAGAAAAAGGCTACAATCCCCATAGAAAACCTGTAATCCTAATCAAAACATTTGACAAAGAAAAGATAATAACAAATCTAGGTTCCTAAAAGGCGAACAAACATATAGAGAGAGTATGATAGTCACAAGTAATTGATTAAATATTTATACAACAAAGTGGTATCACTTTACATCTTTTGTATTACCAAGTGTTAGAGAAATCGATAAGACCAAATTTGAGTTGGAATGTTGAGAAAAAAAGATTGCACGGAAGTGGAGAATAATGCAGCTGTTCTGGAGACCAATTTGTAGCTACTTAGTTTAGTTATTGGTAGGGAAACCACATGACCCAACATACCTCCTGCTAGTATTTAAGCCACACACCCAACAGTCAGGCAGGTACACGGAGGGGACTTGTGTAAAGATGCTCATGTGATTGGTGGTTGCTAGGGAGTAGAAGCAATATGAGGTTCTTCATTAAACAGGTAAAGGAGGAAGGAGAACTATGAAGTGGTCATAAGTCCAGGCCTAAACGTGAAGTTCTGGCAACTGACTTCTAGAAAAATTATTTCTAAGGAAAGAAAAACAATAATGAGAATCCAGTATTAGTAGTAAGGTGAAATAAAAGGCATACATGCAAATTAACAACAGGCATTTTGAAACAGCAAATAAACAAAAGGTGTACATTAATCACATTAAGGGATTTATATGGAGGAGAAAGGAAACAGGAGTGTGGGATTAAGATAAAGGAAAGAAATAAATTGATAATTCAAGACTTGAGTTCTTGAGGCACCAGTGATAATAAGGCACCATGAAAGGAAAATATAATTCAGTTCAATCCCCTGCATGTGGAAGGAAAGGGGAGGAAGGGACAAATAAACACATGCTCTGCAGAAGCACCCCACCAAAGTTTATAAATTGCTTGTCCTACTCCAGGCTTTTAATGCAGAAGTATGTGATTCAAAAATAAATATAAATTTGCAGCAAATATTATTTCACATGACATATTTTTCATGTACTAACTACCTCACCTGGGACTTTGAAGATTTTAAGATGTGCTCACTCATCAGTGAACAATGGGACAGAAAAATTAAGTGACTTGTCTGATAAGGTTCCTTACCTAGGAGAGGTGAAGCTGAGATTAAATCTGGCCTTTCTGCCCAGTGTTTGAATTATACCATGGTGGAAATGAGCACTTAGGTTTTAATGTGTTATAGTTTCACTTAACTTCAGGAAATGATCCCTGGTGCATTATTGAAAGGAAGGAAAAAGTGGGGTAAAGGGGAGAAAATTTCTTCAAGGTATTAAGATCAATAGAAAAGCTTTTCTTAAAAAAATAAAATAAAATTCAATTTACTTGATACCAGTAGGATTTTGGCATCCTCAAAGCTGCCTTCTTTTGCCTGTTCCTAGAGTGGTTCTTCTAAGTCATCTGCTTTAAGGTATCTGCATAAAACATGGCCTATTTAATCAGGTTTTATCATCTGTAAGGCCAAGAAGTTTAAGGGGTTAGGCAACTAAGATCTGGAAATGTAACATCTACTATGATACAAAACAAATATTTACAAGAATGAAAGGTCCTTTGGAAATAGCTCCCCCTGTGTAGTACAAACACAAAGATATGCCGGCTTATTTTTGTTTCTGTGAGTCTCACTTGCCTTTGTCTCAAATACGGTGGTAGCCGAGGGGGAAAAATGAGGCTGGTGCCCTTGACAATGGTAAAGGTCATCATATGGGGCGACCAACATGTGGCTACATGCTTTTATTTCTAAAAATTATAGAAAACCACTGATTATTATTTATTTATCAATTTATTCACTCCAAGAATATTTAGTAAACCCCTACTTTTTGCTGGATAATATGCTGATAACTGTGGATACATTGGGTAGCAAAATTAACATGGTTCTTCTCATCATCAAA